>NC_058135.1:118962740-119211294 GCF_016433145.1 Gracilinanus agilis | reverse complement strand
GAAGGAATGAAGGAATGAAGGAACAAAGGAAGGAAAGAAAGGAAGGAAAAAAGGAAGAAAAGAAGAAAGACAGAGGGAGGGAGGAAAGGAAGGAAAGGAAAAAGAAAGGAAGGAAAGAAGGAAGGAAGGAAGGAAGGAAGGAAGGACGGAAGGAAAGGAAGGAAAGGAAGGAGGATTAAGTACCCAGTACATGCCAGGCATTTTGCTAAGTGCTTTACAAATATTATTTTATTGGTTCCTCATAATGACCCTGGAAGGCAAATATTATTGTCCCCATTTTACACTTGAGGAAACTGAGGCAAACAGATTAAATAAATAGCCCAGGTTCACAAAACTAGTCAGTTTCTGAGACCGCATTTGGATTATTCTTAACTCTAGGCCCAGCTTTCTATCCACTCTACCATCTAGTGGCTCCAGAGAGGTATTGAACCTATTCAGCTAATAGTTGATTTGATGGTCCCTTAAGAGTAAGAGTCTATAGGTATGGGGGGCAGAACAGTATGTGGAAAAGGTTTGATAAAGTTCCCATTTCCAACATATACAAGGAATGGATTCAAATGGACAAAAAGAGTCATTCCTCAACTAATAAATGTTTTGAGGATATGAACAGATGGTTCACAAGGGAAGAAATTCAGGTTATCTTTAGCCACATAAAGAAATGATCCCAATCACTACTAATAAAAGAAATGCAAAAAGCAACTCTGAGATTCCACCTCATACCCTTGAGAGTAGAAAAAAAGGTGATCGATGTTGGAATGATATGGAAAAACAGGCATGTTGATGCACTGTTGTTAGAGTTATAGATGACAATAATTATTTTGGAAAACTATTTGGCACTATTTTTTTCAAAAAGGAAGTCACTAAGCATACTAAACTTTGGCCCAGCTACACCACCACTAGCCCTGATAATCGAGAAAAGAGAGAAAAGTATTTCATGTACAAAAGTATTTATAGCAGCTCCTTTGTCATGGTAAAAAACTGGAAACTGAGAAGATGTCCAACAATCGAGGAATGACTAGATTGCTTTGTAGCACATGAATGGGATAGCAAGCTTTGTGCTGCGAGAAATGAGGAAATAGATTGTTTCAAGACATGAACATCAGTTCTATGAACTGATAGAAAGTGAAATAAATGGAACCAGAACAGTTTATATGATATATATATGATAACCACAATATTATAAAAATGAAGGATTCTGAAGACTTTTATAAATTGATGAAGAATGAAATAAGCAAAACCAGGAGAACAATTAAATCATAACGGTAATACTCTAAAAATAAACAACTCAAAAACTTTGAATGCTATAAGAATTATGATCATTGCAATGACCATTCAGATTTCCAAAGAAATAATGACGAAACTTGCTTTGTGCTAAAAAGAGGTGGTAGATTTAGGGTACAGAATAAGACACAGATACTTTGTGCACTGCCATTGAGGGACTTTATTTTACATGACGGCATATTTGTTATAAGAAATTTTATTTTCTCTTTTTCCTCCAGGAAAGTGGGGAAAGGAAAGAGAGAAAATAGAATATTTCTGTTATTTTTTAAAATTCTTCCTGAACTTCTTAGTATCAATACTGTATTGGTGCTAAAGCAGAAGAGCAGTAAGGGTTAGGCAATAGGGGGTTAAGTGACTTGGCCAGGATCACACAGCTAGGAAGTGTCTGAGGCCAAATTTGAATCCAGGACCTTTCATCTCTGGTCCTGATTTTCAAACCCCTGAGCCACCTAGCTGACCCAGGTTAATTTACTTTTTTAAATAGAGAGGTGGGAAGGGAAGGGACTCAGTTTTCACCCCTTTTGTACATAAAATAAAATGTCTTACCTTTAAAAAAAAAGACAGAGATGAAATGTTGCATGCAGTTTCAGATGAGGACCCTATTATTGTTTTTACTGAACAGGAGCAATATGAACATGAATGGAATGTAAAGACAAAAAGCCTTCAAAACTTAAAAAAAAAAAAAGAGGGATGCTGATAGGATGACAAAGACAACAATTACCTACTTTGTGATTTTGCCCACCCCCAGCATTGCCAGAAGGCGGGGAACTGTTTGGTAGGCTTCTAAGGCAATCTCAGTCAGATTTGGATTTTCATTCTGTGCCCCTGAGTAGGGTTGGGATAATTCTGGCCATGGTATTGAAGACTTTAATCAGCTCATGGCTTAGCTGGTCTGAAAGAGAGAATTTCCCCTTTCTTGAGATTTCCCTGCTCTACTTTGTACCTCCTCCCATCTATATAGGGAAAAGGAGTAACAGTGAACAGGGTGTTGAGGAAAGGATGGAGGCAGTAATGAAAATGCTCAGCAGATGAGCAGGAGTGAAAGAAGAAGGTTATGTGTTTGTCATAGAGAGGGGAGATCCTTGCAGGTCTGTAGGCAAATAGGAAGAAGTTGGTGGAGCTGGGAAGGTGGAAGGTTCTGGAAAAATGAGATTATTGGTAAAGGACATGAGGGCATTGACAAGAGTATAGAAGGAGGAATTAGCAAGAAGGGAAAGAGACTTGAATGAACTAGAAGGACATTTTGGAACAGTGCGGAGGATGACCTGGGGGAAAGTGCCAGGGATGATTAAGGTGCTCTCAGGATACGAACTCCATCTTTGTCAAAACTAGGAGAGCAAAGCTAATGAAAGATTGCACCAAGTCTGCCAGTAATTCAGACATTCAAACACACCCATTTACTCATTCTGGGTCTGGCTGAAAGAAAGGAGAAAAACCTGTTTGCCTCCTTTGGCCATAGGAGACCTTCTCTAGGTCTTTTTTTTTTAAACCTTTTCCTTCCATCTTAGAATTAATACTGTGCATTGATTCCAAGGCAGAAGAGCAGTAAGGGCAAGGCAATGGATGTGAAGTGAGTTGCCTACGGTCATACAGCTAGGAAGTATCTGAGGCCACATTCAAACCCAAGACCTCCCATTCCTAGGCCTGGTTCTCAATCTACTGAGCTGCCTGCATCTGTAGGTCTTTCGAATTGACACCACACACTCTGTATAGCTAAGATAGCACCAAGAGAGATAAGCAGATGGAAGGAGTTGGGATACCACTGGTGGCCCATACATGAACTTTAGACACAAAATTCTGGGGAGCTTTCACCAGGCTCTGAGCTCAGCAGCACCTGCTTAGGAATGCTATCTGTGGGGCTTAGCATTCTTGACCCTTGTACTACCAGAAATTTTTGTTCCACAAATTTATCCAAGAAGAAAATGAAGCCTATCCAACCCCTCCCTCGTTTTTCAGGAAATCTATGACTAACTGGGCCTTCCTTGACTTATTCTACTCACCTTAAACCCAGTCACCAGTCCTCTACACTACTTTATTAAACCTCCATTCAGGGGTGAGCCGATAGCTATGTCCCCTTCCCCACGCCCACCCCCACCTCAGAAAACCGAACTCATTAGATAAAAGGCAATTTCTAAGCACTTAACCATGCTCCAAGTACAGGGTTCAACACAGGTGGAATAAATAGGAAAGCAAAGACGATCCCTGCCTTCGAGGGGTCTATATACTAATGGGGGATTCAACAGACATTGATGATTGGTGGCCAAAGATAGGCACTTTGATCCAAAAAGGAAAGAGGAATGGTTAGGGGGCAATAGAGTAGACTGACACATTCCTTCTAAGAACAGTAGCAGAGTTGACTTGATCATACTCCATAGTTCTGGAACTGGAAGAGGAAAGAGGAAAGGGGATATATTGGCATTAGAGACGTTGTGGAAGAGCCATGACCAAAGAGGAAGGGGTGAAGTAAAGCCGACTGATTCGGAGGCTAAGACTTTCCTGTAATGATGGTCCTGGGGAAGCAGTCACCAGTCAGGACAAGGAAGATTCTCCAGGGCATGGTCTCTGGTGCGGACTGAGGAAGCTGCTGAAGAGACAGCCTCCCCACATCTCCAAACCTTGGTGTTGGATTGATTGTTGATTAATTCCACTTCAGTGATTAGGCATGGTAGAATATGAAACCCAAATCTCATACCAGATTCAGAGCAAACTAAACTGGCCCTTCTCCAAGGACAATAATTGAGAACCACCATTATCTTTCAATGGACTCTTTTTAGCTGCAAAAAGAAACTGGCATACCACAGCTAGGTGACATATGAATGGAGCACTGGGCTGGGGGAATCAGAAAGACTCATTTTCCTCTGTTCAAATCTGGCCCCAGACACTTACTAGCTGTGGGTGACCCTGGGCAAGTCATTTCACCCTGTTAGTAAAATGAGATGGAGAAGGAAATGGCAAACCATTTCAGTATCTTTGCCAAGAAAATCCCAAATGGGGTCACCAAGAGTCAGAACACAACTGAAACAACTGAACAACAACAACATATCCCAAGACACAGCCTTGAAGCTTGTGAATGATTTCCCACACCCTGCAGCAGCCACACCTACAGGGGAACTATGCCACAAAGCCTGGAAAGCCCAATGCTGAAAATTCCCAGCGCTGATAATCTTGATGTGGCCATTCTCCAGCTTTGCTTTGCTGAGGAATTGTTTGGAGAGCAGCACCCCTGAATGAGATAGTGTTGAGGCAAGAACGCTATATCTCTTCTGCCAAGGAACTCCGCCCTTAACAGCAAGAGGACCAGGAGAAAGAGTCTAACCTTTCATATCCTCAGGATAAAGTGGGCTTCTGGTTAGGGGCCTGCTAGTCTTGATGGATTTGTGCTGGGACAGGAAAGAATCAGGAGAAGAAGTCTGGAGTTGATCAAGTTACTGGGGCAGAGATCACTAAAGAGATTTTTAAAAATCTGGTGTGAGTAGACCTCATTTCTGAGACTGTGATTGGAAGACCCCATTCCCACTCATCTTCTCCAACAGTTTACCCCTTATCGTCCCCATTCTCGCTTGTCTCTGTGCCTACTAATTACTTTTCTTCCTAATGCCTAGATTTCCTCCATTCTCAAAAAACTCTCCCTTGATATGTCCATTCCCACTAATTGTCCCATAGTTCTCTTCCTTTGCTAAGCTAAATTCCTTGAAGAGATTATCTACAATCAGTACATCCATTTCTTCTTTTTTTTTTTAACCCTTACTTTCTGTCTTACTATTATGGCAAATGGGGAAGGGTTTGGCAAATAAGGTTAAGTGACTTACTCAGGGTCACACAGCCAGGAAGTATCTGAACTAGATTTGAATCAGGTCTTCCCAACTTCAGACCTGATTCTCTTATTTACTGTGCCACCTAGCTTCCCCCTTCTACTTCCTTTCCTTTTCTCTCTTCTTAACCCTCCACTGTCTGGCTTCCACCTTTATCACTCCATCACAAGTGCATTCTCCAAAGTGAGCAGTGATCTTTTAATTCTCAAATCTAATGGGCTTTTTACACTCCTCAACTTCCTAGACTTTTCTACAATCTTTGACAGTAGTGATCATCCTCTCCTCCTCATTTTTAATTATTCTCTTCTTGCTAGGTTTCCATGACACAACACTCTTTCTTGGTTCTTATCCTTTCAATACCACGGCTCCTTTTCAGTCTCCTTTGCCAGATCTTCCTCCATGGTCTGCTGACAAACCAGCACAGAGAGATTGAGAGTCTTGTCAAAGGTCACACAACCAGTATAGCTCAAAGTCGAACCTGAACCTGGCATGTTCCTTATCTACAATGACACATGGACACTCTTCTAGGAGATAAAAGATGATAAAATTTCAGAGCTGGAGTTGATCTTAGTGTCTACCACTAGTCCTAACCAACCTCCCTCCATTCTAGAGACTGATCAGTAAAGCTATCAGTGCCCATGTTGGATCCAGGGGTAGAAAGAGGCAGCGACAGAGAGCAAGACTGAGACAGAGAGGAAGAAACAGAGCCAACAGAGAAAAACAGAGCCAGAGACCAAGACTGAGACAGATAGATCAAGAAAGAGAGCGACTTGATCAATGACACGTATAAAACCCAGTGGAATTGTTCATTGGGTATGGGAACAGGGTGGGAGGAGGGAAGAGAAAGAACATGAATCATGGAACCATGGAAAAATATCCTTAATAAATTAATTAGTTAAACTTTAAAAAAAAGAGAGAAAGAGACTGAGACATAGACCAAGACAGACCAATTCTGAGACATAGAGAAAGATACAGAGACACACAACACAAAACAGAATCTGAGACCAAGACTGAGACAGAGAGAAAGAAACAGCCACACAGAGAAAAACAGAGACAGAGACCAAGACTGAGACAGAGACAGATCAAGAAAGAGACAGAGACAGAGTCACAGAGAGAAAGACAGAGACTGAGATGGACAGAGAGAAAGAAACACAGAGAGGGAGGAGAAGGAGAAGAAAAGGGAGGGGAAGGATGGGAAGAAAGAGAGAGGGGAAGAGAGAAAGGGCAAGAGAGAACTTAGCTCTTCCTAAGTGTCAGGGACTCCAGCTGCCCCTTTGAGCAGTTCCATAGTCTCTTTGCCTGTGCTTTGGACACCTCTTGAGGGGCCTTGCTTTTTGTCTTCCTGATTTACTGCTGTGACAGCTGGGCAGGCTGTGTGTATCCTTGGTGGGCATCCCAGATGATATGAGGTGATACCTTAGCAACGACAGTGCCCACATCCAACTCATCTTGATTTCTGTCGGGCCATGAAGAAGAGGATTTCGTGTTATTAATTAATTAACCAATAAGTGAGAATAATACATAATTTGCCTACTAAATGACACTGGACTCAAGTTTCCAGCCATGTGGTTTAATCAGAGGAGGTCTAATATAGTTTGGGTTCTAAGATGCAACATTTCTACTACCCACCAGAGGGCACTAGCCCTTTTTTTTAGTTTTATTTTTCTTCTATAATTTTCTTATTTTCTTTATTTTTCTGGGAAAGAGAAAAAAAAACAGGAAAGGAAAGAAAAGAAAAAGTCTCATGCCCAATATGCATAGTGAAGCAAAACAAATCCCCATGTTGGTCATTTCCAAAAATGTATCTCCTTCTGTACCCCCGAGTCCATGACTTCTCTATCAGGAGATGAGTGGCCTACTTTATCAGTCCTCTGGAAACCTGGTCAGTAACTGAGCTCATCAGAGTTCTTCAGATTTTCAAAGGCGTTTGTCTTTAGAATTTTACTGTTGTTATATAACTTGTTCTCCTGGATTTGCTCACTTTAATCTCCATCAGTTCATACAAATCTTCCTAGATTTTTCCAAATCAGCTCTCTCGTAATTTCTTACAGCACAGCATTATGTCCCTGTGCCATAAATTGTTCAGCCATTATCCATGTTCCCCTTTAATTTCCACCACAAAAATATTGCTATAAATATCTTTTTCACATGTTGGCCTTTTTCCTTTTTCTTTGATCTCTTTAGGGCACAAGCCTACTGCTGGCATTTGTGTACCAAATATCAAGCACAGTTTAGCAAATTTGGGGACATAGTTCCAAATTGCTTTGCAGAATGGCTAAACCAATTCACAGATCCATTGTGAGTTACTGTGATTGTTTTCCAGTAGCCCTTCCAGGATTTGTCATTGTCCTTTCTGTGCAAACTTTGCCAGTCTTTTCAGTGTGAGGTAGACTCTCTTTGCTGCTTTAATTTGCATTTCTCTAATTATTGGCAATTTCAAGCATTTTCTAACATGGCCACTGTTACCTTGGATTCATTCCCTTGAGAGCTGCTTCTTCATATCCTTTGACATTTTATCAACTGCGAAACAGTTCTTATTGGCATAAATTTGGATCTGTTCCTCACCAATCTTGGAAATGATCCCCTCATAAAAGTCACTTTCAACTTATAAACTCTTAAACCACTTCCCACCTCATCAATGAGATTCCTTATGGCTGCCTAATGGTATTAGCAGGTACTGGCCCTAATTTGATATTGCTCTAGAAATAAAAAACAAAATACCTGCCCAGCCTTTGGGGAAATGGCTAGAAAATCTTCCCTCCAAAACCTTATCTAGAAAATTGCTTTCATTCTGATTCTCTGTGTTTTATATTACACAGGCAATCCATACTGGGGCCAATAATTTATTGTACTAAGGCAATTAAAAAAGAAAATCCTTCTTTAAACTACTTTTCCACTCTGTGGAGCACTTAGCCTCATTCTGCTCCAGCAGTCCTCCCAAACACCCTCACCAGTGCCCTCCAGGCAGGGAGGAAAAGAGAGTTCCAAATCCCCCTCCCCAGACCCCACATATAGAAGGATTTCTAAAAAGGCCTGGCTTTTACTAAGCTGGTTACTGGGAAGCCAAAGAAAACTTTGAGAAAGGGAGAAATTCTCTCTTTCTGACTCTGAGGGAATTTTTCCCAAGCTGCCAGTTTAGGTCCCCTATTTTCTGGTTTCTTCTTCATGTCCTTCCTCTCCTATGTATCAGCTATAGGATGCTGAGTGAGTCTCTTAATGTCACTGTTCTAATCAGGGCAACTTAAAAAAAAAACAACAAACACAAACAAACAAACAAAAAACTTTACCTTAGGTCTTGGAATGGATACAGTCCCAAGACAGAAGAGTGTTAAGGGCTAGGCAATTGAGGTTACATGACTTGCCTAGGGTCACACAACTAGGAAGTGGTTAAGATCAAATTTGAACCCAGGATCTCCTATCTATAGATCTGGCTCTCTCTCCACTGAAACATATAGCTGAGAGGCAACTTTTTAAAACTATAAATGGTAAAAGTAGATGCTGATCTGCATTAGAAAAAGCAGTTTCCTCTGTGGGGAAGTCCCCAGTATCAGTGAAATCATGGATCAAGTCCTGTCCCTTTTATATCCATCTTGCTTTCCTTAAAACTCTCACTTGATAAAAGAATTGCAATGTCAGATTCATTCCTACTTATCTGTTCTTGGATCTTTCATTCTCAGCATTTTCTGGGGAATTTGCCTTCTGAAATGATGTAAAGCTGGTTTCCTTAAAGAATAATACATGAATGAAAGCTAGATTTGTGATCTGAGGAGCTGGGTTCAGATCCTGGTTCTGCCACATACCAGCAATATGACCCTACCTAGGCTTTAGTTTCTTCATTTTGTATAAATGGAGATTTTGAACCTTGGACTTTATCCTCCATAAATCCCTTAGTATTTCCCAAAACTCCCTTTAATCTCTCCTGTGCCTCCACATTTGCGTGGTCACATTATTGTTTTATAAGTTCTGTGGCTCCTCCCTCTTCTCTCTCTTCTTCACGAGCACCTTTTCACTCCAGTTTTTTTATGTTAGTTTATTATTAACAAAACTTTATAAAATATACAATTTAGTCCTTGTATATTAATTTTAAAATCCACAGTTTCCAAAATGAGAAGACTAGAATAGATCAAAAGTCCTGAATCTTTGAAACCCAGGGAACCCTTCTCAGAATAACGTTTTGAAATGTACAAATTAAATATTTGGCATCACAAAGAAAGCCAATCATAATGAAATGTCAAAATGTCCTTTTTTGAAAAAGTCCACAGACCCCAGGTTAAGAACCTTTGGACTTGATCATCTCATCGATACCTTCAAACCCCAAATCCTCTGATCCAATGGCAACCTATTTAGGAGAAGCTTGAAAAGGGAGTTAATTAGAGAAACATGGGCATGCCCACCAAGAAACTCTTTTCTCTTCTCCCTACAGGTTAAATGACAGTCCTCAAAAATTAATAGGCTAGCCTCTAATGAAGGCCCAGAAATATTGGTAGAGGTGAGGGCCTTGGTAAAACGTTCTTCTTTAAAGTCTACTCACTCTCCTAGTGCATGATCCATGTGCCTGCTGTCACTCTTGTACTTTCTCTTGATCTTTCTTTCACCTTAAAGGCAACTAGAATGGGACAGTGAGTGGAGCACAGAGCCTGAAGTCAGTAAGAACTGAATTCTGATTGGTTTAGATGTTTACCAGCTCTATGATCCTGGGCTTCATCTCTGCCTGCCTCAGTTTCCTCAATATAAAAATGAGCATCCAAATAGCACCTGCCTCACAGAGTTGGGAAGAAGACACAGTGCCTGGCATATAGCAGGTTCTTTTATTAATGCTTCTTCTCTTCCCTGCCCTCCCCACTCAGCTTAGCCTTCCAGCTCTCATGGCACACCACCAAGCATCATCAGTCATCCCTATTCTGCTGTGGACTGCTTGGCCCTGGGATTTTTCGGCATTTTCCTGGCAGGTGGCTGCCTCCCCTAGCCAGCTCCACTCCCTGTGTGCTCTCTCCCCAAAAGCTTTCCTCTTCATCCTTTTGCACACATCTAAATTCCTGCTTCTCACCTGGGAAGAGGAGGGATTAGGGCACTACAGAAGAAAAAAATCAAATTGTCGCTCAGTTTCTTCCGCTGAACTCTCCACCTTTCGAATACAGCCCCACCCAGGGAGAAGAGGCTTGTCTGACCGCGATCCTAACACAATAATATCATTTCCCGAGCTTTAATTCTCATGAGTGACTTTAAGACTCAGAATATTAACTCATATTCTCCTGATTATGAGGGGGGAAATTAGGTTTACCAATTGCACCAAATGATTTTTCTGCCCCCTCCATATGACAAAGGAGGAAACTGAGAACACAATGCATTGCTGGAAGTTCTATAGCTTTTAGCAGAAGAATCAGGATTCAGAGCCAGGTCTCCTGACTCCCAAATTAGGTTTGTTTGTAATAAAAGCTAGTATTTACTAAGTTGCTAAATACTTTACAATTATTACTTCATTGAAATCTTGCAGGAACCCTGAAAGGCAAGTGCTTTTTGCTTCGTTCATTTTAGTCTGTGTCCAACGTAACTGTCTCTATACCAAAGATCTGCAGATTTCACATGCAAAAGTTATCAACTACTACAGGCTATTTCAAGCTAAAGTTCTTCCAAGTTTTGAGAAAAATGATTAAGTACAAAAATATATACTCGTGAAGGAGAGAACAAAAAGTATGCCCATGAGGAAGAGGAAGACAAATGACCCCATTTGGGGTTTTCTAGGCAAAAATTCTAGTGTGATTTGCCATTTCCTTTTCCAGCTCATTTTACAGATGAGGAAATTGAGTCAAAAAAAGTTAAAATGACATGTCCAGGATCATACAGCTAGTAAGTGAAGTGTCTGGGGCCCAATTTGAAATCAAAATGAGTTGGATTTAACAAAGAAACCAAGGCAAACAAGAGTTAATTGACCTGTCCATGGTCACACCTGGCAAATATCTGACATCAAATTTGAACTCAGGTCTTCTTGACTCCAGACTGGGGGCTTTATCCACTACATTACTTAATGGCCTCTATCCCATAGATCGGTAGATTTCACATACAAAAACTACCAACTACCACAGACTGTCTCAAGCTAAAGTTCTTCTAAGTCATAAGAACATCAATTGTGTGTGTGTGTGTGTGTGTGTAGCTTTATTCCTATACTTTTACCTTCCAGATTGTAAATAAAGTGCCTTAACCCGATGCTGATTTGGATCTGATTTAATTACGGAATCAACTTGAATTGTTGATTCCTGGCGGCCACGCTTTAAATACATATCTATAAAATACCCTAATTTCCCTCTTACAGAACAAAATATGTACCTGTGAGGGAGAGGAGGGCAAATTAGTGAGCAGTGGCAGATGGAAAATTTTAAATGAAAAGGAGAGAAAAATAGTAAAACATACAAAAATACACAAAAGAAATTCAGAAGGGCAAACAATTGGGGGCAATTCTCTTAGTATCTTGTTAAATTTAATATTGACTTTAAAACCTTATTTAGTATAAGTCTGTGGTTTTGCATAATTTTTTGTTGTATATAAAACGTTTGGAGGTTTTTTTGGTTGGTGATTGTTAGGGTCATACTTTAAAAAAAGGAAAGATAAGTATTGGTAGAGTAAGGTAACCCAAATTCCGTATCAGAATTATTTTAACCTTTGGATCTAAGCACTCATTATGCTCATCTACATATTTTTTCTTTCCCTCCATCAGGAAAACAATGTTTTTTCTTGCATATTAGACTCACCAAGCCCTTCTTCTTTTTTCTTCTTTAAATCAATAACCATGCTCCCAACTGAGGGGTCTCTGAAAGCATGTACTTTCTTCTAACCAGGACAAAGAGTTAAATTAAAATGCTCATATCTGGCTGAAATGAGGGTAGGGGGAGCTTGTAGCCCTCAGTCATCCTCCAAATACTTGCTTCCTCTTAGTTTTGTTATTCTTCCTCTCTCTCTCTCTCTCTCTCTCTCTCTCTCTCTCTCTCTCTCTCTCTCTCTCTTACCTTCTGTCTTAGAATCAATACTATGTATTGGTTGGTTCTAAGGCAAAAGAGCAGCAAGGGCTAGGCAATAAGGGTTAAGTGACTTGCCCAGGGTCACTTAGCTAGGAAGTGTTTGAGGTCAGATTTGAACCTAAGACCCAGTCTCTAGGCCTGGCTCTCCATCCACTGAACTACTCAGCTGCCCCCTTGGCTCTGAATTCCTTTATTTCTCTGGTCCTCAGTTCCCTCATCTGTCTAATGGGGATCATTAAATGCGGCTACCTATCTCACAGGGTTTTGAGAGGGAAGTGTAAGTGTGTAAGCTTTGAAGTGCTACAAAAAGGTGAGGGGTGGTGATGAACATCTCTTCCAGGAAGCAGAAAATCGTAAGTTCAAGAATCTGCAGGGCTAGGATGGAGGGGAAGGGAACAGAAATCCTCTAAAATCCCTCCCCAAATTCACTGTTCACTTAGGATTCCTTTCCTGAAGCTCTTGGGTAGAGTGAAAATTGCACTGAATTTAGCTCCAAAAAATCTAAATGTAAATCGTGGCTTTGCCAGGACCATTTACTACCTGCCACTAATGGTGCCAGAAGGACTATTTACTGCCTTTATAACCTCGGGCAAAAACTGGCTTCACCTTGGTGGGCCTCGGTTTGCTCATTTGTAAAATGAAGGAGTTGGGCTTTCCAGGGTTCCTTCCAGCTCTAAATCATTCATGATCCCAGGATCATTGAAAGTCTCCTGTTGTCATTTTTTACAATGAAGAAATGTCTGGAGGTAGACCTTACATGAAGGAAGATGTAGACTGGCCCTGCCAACTGTGTAAACCCTGCAGCAGAACAAGAGAACCGAAGGCCAAATTTGTCACGATTTGGGGTCGTCACGTTTCTCTTGGTGCCAGAGGAAAAACTAGGCTAGAATTCAAACAACATAATCCTTCTGAGCTCTAAAAATCAGAGCAGGATTTATGCTGAGGGATTCAGGACCCGTGTCTCATTTCAAGAACGGCAGGTTTCTCAAGCAAGCACACCGTAAGCTGTGATATTTGTGGCTTGTCAATCAAATGTCAGGCCCTGCAAAAACAAAAAAGGAGCAGTTATTCATCCTTGAGGGCCTTGAGATCCTCACTCTAAAAACGAAAATGCTAAAAGGGGAATAATTTATCGTGGCCTTAAAAAACCACCAAGAGATTGAATGAACCAAAGACAGACTTGTATGTCAGGGAGCCCAAACTGGAAGCATCTAAAGGGCTGGAAGCTTGACATCAGATCTCTCCGCAGCCTCTACAACGCAATAAAATTGAGTGCCAAATTGCTTTCTTTGTTTTCCTGTGCAAACACATGGAGAGGAGAGTGAATGTAACTCTCCTCTAGCAGAAAGTCCAGCTGTTCCAGCCCTGGAACCCAGTCCTTCAGGCTTGACACAGGTAACATTCTTTAAGGCATGTGGCCCAGCCTGAAAAAAGGACTAATAAAACAGACGAGCCAAGACCACAGACCTATCAGAAAGGGGATCATTCCTATCCAGTAATAAAGACTCACACAGTCATTTGGCCACTCAGCAGAAAGGCGTCCTTTTGGCAGGTAGATAAAGCCACCAGGCCAGAGACACACAATACTAAAAGGTTTTTTAGCTTCACTTACAATCAAAAGGGAATTAAATTGGTCAAGTCAGCCATCCCAGTTTAAATGGAGAAACAGGTGCAAAATATACTACTACAAGCATACGTTGGCTATGCAGGCAAATTTATTGACAGCATATAAATCATCATCCTCTAAAAAATAGCTATTGGATTGGCCTAACACCACTTGCCAGAAAAGAAAAAAAAATCACATTACTCGGATTGTAAACCAAAGAACATCAAAATAGCCTAGAGATGAAAAAGGTAAAGAGGAGGGTTCCTATCAACTCATTCTACCTTTCTTCTTGGTTTTTTCTTCCTGTTTCCCATTAACTTTCTGTCTGAGCCTAGAACTTTTTTTAACCCTTACCTTCTATCTTAGAATCAATACTAAGTATTGATTTCAAGGCAGAAGAGTAGGAAGGGCTGGGTGATGGAGGTTAAATAACTTGCCCAGGGTCACACAGCTTGGAAGTGATTGGGGCCAGCTGGGAAACTCTTATAACTAAAACCATTTTGTGACTATAGGACAAATACATACTGTTTGGTGGTGACTTGTCTGGCACGAATGTGAATTTTGATTTCTCACCATTAGGGAGGTGAATCATTTCATGCAAGAGGTCCTACTTTGGAGCTTTAGAGCTAGTCTAAGACCACGCTCCCAGACCTGCATTTGAGAATAGATTATTCAGAACTGGGACAAGAAGAGATTTCCTATGCTGATCTCAGAATAGGAGTCTATATCTGATGCTTGGAAGAACTAACTGAAAAGGGGAGGAGGGTGGGATTTGCTAGGAACTAAGATGAGTTTAGGACTCAGAGAAGACTTGAACTTGAGCTAAAATTGAGCCTGGGAGAAGAGCTGATCTCAGAAGAGAATTGAGTTTATAGCTTAGAGAAAAGCTGAGCTGAGTGCTGAAAGATCAGGAGAAACTCTGGTCAAGTATGAAAAAAGACCTCAGAGTCTCCGAGTACTTGCTACCTGAAATGTGGAAAGTCCTCAAAGCCCAGCTGAGAAAACAGACCTGAAAAAGCTATGCAGATCCCAGGTTTAGGTTTTCTATTATACAAAAACAAAATCTTAACACTGCCTTGATAGCCCTGAAGAAGAGCAGCAACCAGCAGATAGGTAGCCCAGCAAAGCAAGAAAGCACTTCTTAGAAGAATAGCAACCCAATAATAAGAATCCTCAGATAATACATGTATAACCCAGTGGAATTTTTCATCCATTCCAAGAGGCGAAGGAGAGTACATGAATCATGGAAGCATGAAAAAATATTTAAAATTAATTAATTAATTTAAAAAATAAGAGCCCTCAGAAAAGTGGCTCTATCTATCACCAAAGCAGGGATGTAAAAAAGAATAGCTACTCTGCCCACCACTGAATTGTTGTACAGGATGTTCCTGAGGAAGATAAAAGGAATGAAGGCTAAATACAGTACAGAATTATGCATTAACTTGGCCACATATTCCTTACTCATGTGCCTTCTCAACTTGGCTCTATCCATTTCTACCCACTCTTCCCTATGGACACTGGGTGCATTAGTGAGAAAATGTGCCACAAGTTTATAGGTGGAATTCTGTGTGTTTTAATTATTTTTGTTTTGCCTTTTGTTTACTAAATATTGCTGATTAAGAATGAATAGAATC
The DNA here is from genome assembly GCF_016433145.1 of Gracilinanus agilis. NCBI lineage: Eukaryota > Metazoa > Chordata > Mammalia > Didelphimorphia > Didelphidae > Gracilinanus > Gracilinanus agilis. The sequence continues at coordinate 119,195,948 of NC_058135.1, read as the reverse complement.
CTTCCTGGTGACTTGTTAAATACCATTTTTTAAACATTTATTAATATTTATTTTTTAGAAAAGTTAACATGGTTACATAATTCATGGTCTTACTTTCCCCTTCACCACCACCCCAGCTCCCTGTTAAATACCATTTAACATACTAATTGGGATTCTTGAGCTAGAGTTGTAAGAAGTAGGACTGTGTACCCTATCCTAAGCAGACATGCTTCTAGAACCATGAGAATGAGTTGTTGCAGGGTAGCCAGTCCCCTCCGGAAACACCCATTCTGAATATCAACATGAGGGCAGATTGGACATTGCGAAAGCCATCCCAGAGAGAGAGGAGAGAGATGCAACATCTGCACTGTACATGTACACAAGTTAAGTAGCTGAAAAAGTATATACAAAATCATACAAATTAATTTCGTGAGGGAGAGGGTGCAAATAACTGAAGGACATCAGAAAAGATCATGTACAAGTGGGGATGGACACGAGCTATGTTTTGAAGACAGCAAGTAGGGTTTCTAGGAAATGGACTTGATAAAGGAGAACATTCTTTGCATGGGGGACCAGTTGTACAAAGACATGAAAGTAGAGATTAAATATCATGTATGAGGAACAAACAGGAGGCTGTCCAGTCAAATTGACTAGAATGAAACATATATGAATGCAAAATTAAACTGGAAAGATGTGAAGCAGGCTGTAAAAGCCTTTAAATGCCACAATGAGAGCTTCATATTTCATTCTACTGGTAATGGAGAAACATTTTTACATATTTTTTACATAGTGGTATGACATAGTCAGATTTATGTCCAGTGTTTATTTTAAATATATTAAATTTTAAATATTAGATAGATTAAATATTTTATTTTAAATAATATTCAGAAACAGAGAGAATATCTGGAATACAACTTTGAGAGAACAGATCTATTTAAGGCATATTTTAAACAGTAAAAGAGATATACATTTTACTATGACATAATTTTAAAGTCTGAGGTTAATTTCTGAACAGTATCTTAAGATAACTGTTAGTTTCCTCATTAAGAGATAAAGACGTGAGCTCATATTTCTCCATCCTTCTGACTTCACTTTTTTCATCACTGATGCTACCATTTGATTAGTTTTCCCACATTAGAAACCTTGGTGTTATCCTTAATTCTTCACTCTCACCTTTCACTGAAGATGCATCCTGACTTTCTGTTGATTCTGCCATTGCTGATTTTGCCTCCCTTTCTCTAGTCTCATTGCCAACATTGGACTATATAGGCTTTCATTACCACCAATTCAGGTTCTCTCACCTTCGCTTTCTCTCTGTTCTCCCCTATGCTTCACACTACTGGCTATCAGAATAATCATCATTATTCATAAGTCAAGTCGAGCCAAGTCAACAAGTGTCTATTGTTTAAGGTATACAGAAAGAGAGAGAGAGAGAGAGAAAGGAAGAGAGAAAGAAGAAAGAAAGAAAGAAAGAAAGAAAGAAAGAAAGAAAGAAAGAAAGAAAGAAAGAAAGAAAGAAAGAAAGAAAGAAAGAAAGACCTGCAACAGTAACAACAACCCAGTCCCTGCTCTCAAATTGCTCATAGCCTAATGGGAAACAACATAACTTTGCACAAATGAAATATTTACAGGCTAAATTGGAGATCACCTTAGAGGAAAGCCATTAGCATGAAGGAGGATTAGGAAAGACTTCTTAGAGATGGGATTTTGGCTGGGACCTAAAGAAAACAGATGATAGAGATGAGAAGGGAAAGCAAAGCATTCCAAGCATGGAGGACAGCGAGTGAAAATGTAGGCAAGGATTCATTGATCTGGTTTTGTCACTCATCACTTCTCTATTTAAAAACTATCAGTGAATCCTCATTGTCATATAAGTAAAATCTAAACTCCTTTGACTGAAATTCAAGGCTAAAAAATGGCAAACTAAACAAGTATGGGACTCAGGGTCAGGCATATTTGGGTTTAAGTCCTATCTCAAACACTTAGTAGTGTAATCCTAGACAAATTATGTAACCTCTCTCTGTCTCAATTTCTTCATCTACAAAATGGTATATGGACAGGGGGCAGGGCAAGAAGGTGTTGGAATGGATGACTTTGAATATCCCTTCCACATCTAAATCAATGACTATGTCTTCCCAGGAACTGTTTTCTGCCTCACAAACATACTTCTTGTGGAGAATACTATATATGATGTAAACCTTTTGGGATATTTTGGTTCTTTGGTGGAACTTTTTTCTTTTCTTCTTTTTCTTTATTGTAATAGATATTTTTTGTTAGGGACATAGTTAGAAAAGCAGGTGGTGTGTATAAATAAATTAGACAATTAAGGAAGAAATTTCACTTCAGATCTATGGATAGGGGAAGAGTTCCTAAGTAAACAAGTGAGGAGAGGATCACAGAAGGAAAAAAGGGGGAAAATGTTGCTAACTGAAGTAAAAAAAAGTACACAAAAAGTCAACTGGGACAGCTAAAATTAGGAGGGAAACAGTTAACTGGGGGAAATTTTTGCATTAAGTTTTTCTGATAAAGGTCTTATTTCTAAAATAAACAAGGAATTAATTCAAATTAGTAAGAAAAAGAGCTATTCCCCAATTGATAAGTGACCAAAGGATATTAGCGAGAGATTAGCAAGGAAAATATCCATGCTCTCAACCACTAATAAAATAGGTTCCATATCATAAATAATTAAGAAATGAAAATTAAAGTAACTTTCAGGTTTCACCTCACACCCATCAATGTGGCAAAGATGACCAAAAAAAAAAAAAAAAAAAAGATGACAATATTGAAGGTGCCGTGGGAGAAAAAACACAACACTGTTGGTGGAACTATGAATGGATCTGGATATCCTGGGAAGCAGTACTACTAGCCCAAATCACCTCAGTGATAATTTTTTTTAAGTAGGAAAAGGATCCATATGAATGAAAATATTTATAGTAGCTTTTTGGATGATATGAAAGAACAGGAAGCCAAGAGAATGACCATTAATTGGAGTAGGGCTGAATAAATTATAGTATATGGAACATGCCATGTGCAGATGGAATGGAATTGAATACTACTATTCTATAAGATATGGCAAAAGGGATAGTTTCAGAGAAATGTAGAAAGACTTGTGGGAAGAGATGAAGAGAGAAGATACCTGTGCCAGGCATATATATATATAACAACCATGTAAAAACAAACTATTCTGAAAGACTCAAGGACTTTAATCAATGCAATGATCAACCACAATTTCAGAGGACTGACAATGAAGCATACTAACCACCTCCTGACAGAGAAGTCACAGACAAATGGGGCAGAATTAGACAGATGTTTTTAGATATGGCCAATGAAATAATTTGTTTTGACTCTGCATATTTGTTATGAGTTTTTTTTTCCTTTTCCATTGCAGGAGAGTGGCAAGGAGAGAAAATAAAGGCTTGTCAATTGGAAAATAATTTGGAAAGGCTGAGGAGAAAGCAGGTGATATATCAATGAAAGATATTAGTAAAATATTTTTGAAAAAAAACTCCAAATTTTTTTTTAAGAAAAAATTTTACATTGTCTTCCAGATTTCTTGTCAATACAGTTTTTAATCATCATTTTTTGACATTTTGCAATGCATGTTCTCTTCTTCTCTCCCACCTCTCCCCAAGATGGCAGGTAATATATAAGTTGTATATGGGTTATCATATGGTGATATTTCCCTGTTTATCATGTTGTAAAAACAGACATATAGTGCTTACACTAGAGAAAAATTTGTGGAGGAAATAAAATGAAGAATGGAATGCTTTAGGCTGCATTCAGATTCTGTCACTTCCTTCCATGGCAGTGGAGAGCCTTTTTCAATCCTGAGTCCCTTGAAGTTGGCCTGGGTCCTTGCATCGCTGATAAGAGTTAAGTCATTCACAGTAGATCATCACACAGAAACGTCACATCATGTGTTTTCTGTTCTCTATGCATTTGTTTACATGCTCCTTCTCTCTCTTTGTCTGAGCCCAGCTCAGATGTGACCTCCTTCAGTCAGTCAGAAACGCTGCCCTGATTCCTCTTATGGGTAACATCCATTTTTCCTCACTCTTTGCAAGGCACTTTCTTTCTATTTGTAACTCTGCATGAGACTCCTTTCTGCTGGGCATTTATTATTATATTCCCTGTACCTAGTGAGAGGCAGGTCATGTTGGAGAAAGCAGGAAGGAAGAGAGGTCTCAGCTTAGAACAGTGGTTCCCAAATTTTTTTGTCCTACCACCCCCTTTCCAGAAAAAATATTACTTAGCCCCCTGGGAATTAATTTTTAAATTTAATAGCCATTAATAGGAAAGATAAATGCACCTGTGGCCATCACCGCTTTCCTGGATCACTGCAGCACCCACCAGGGGCGGTAGCACCCACTTTGGTAATCACTGGTTTAGAGCCTCCGAAAAAGATGTTCAATTTTGGCCTTTCTTGGAATCACTGATGGGAGAGAAAGACTCAAGAAAGAAGTCAACATGCAGACAAGAGGTAGAATTTTGATCATGTCCCTTTTCTGTGCTTGCTATGACTTGGATAAGTGTGTTTCTTTGGCACTTGGTATGTTTGGCATCGAGTGGAAAGGACAAACTTTGGATATAAAGCTTGTTTAATATTATGCAGTTGAGTCTGACTCTTCATGACCCCATTTGGGGTTTTCTTGGCAAAGATACTGAAGAGGTTTACCATTTCCTTCTCTCGTTCATTCTACAGATGAGGGAACAGAGGCAAACAGGATTAAGTGACTTGTCCAGGTTCACACAGCTAATAAGTATCTGAGGCCAGAATTGAAATCAGGAAGAGAGAGGCATATTCCTGACTCTGGGCCCAGAATTCTAATCTACCTAGCTGCCCTGTATATAACCAGGGGCTTTGCTTTCTCTATCTAGGAATAGCAATCAACAGATTAGCTTGAATTTAAAACCCACTTCTCTTAGACTAATATATTAAGGGAATAAATCAATATAAATCTGACCTGATATCCCATTTTCAGTATGAGCATTTTCACCGCAGAAATTGGCAAATGCTACAAATCAGGTTTGATTGATTATCTTGTTGTAGGTATATACTTGAAAAAGTGATGGAGAAAATGTTAATAATGAAGATTAAACTTAGATATGTATCTTGGGGTACAGGAGGTCCTAGGTTCAAATCTGACTCGGGCAAGTTACTTAATCCCCATTGCCTACCTCTTACCACTCTTCTGTCTTGGACCCAATACATAGTATTGATTCTAAGATGGAAGGTAAAGATTAAAAAAAAAAAAAGAAAGAAAATAACAACAATTCAATCTGTAAGGAATGGAAGGTAAGGGTTATAAAAAAAATGAAAAAAATGTATCATAAATACATTTCCCTCCTAGGGAGATGATTGTTAAACATTTACCAGCTCACATTGTTCCTCTATCAGTAGTTCTCCAAAATAATGCCATTGCAGATGCAATGAGTATTTGTGTAGGCTAAGGCAGTGATTCCCAAAGTGGGCGCTACCGTCCCCTGGTGGGTGCTGCAGCGATCCAGGGGAAGCGGAGATGGCCACATTTTTTTTGTATTCTATTCTATTCTGAGTTCAATAAATAATTTCATAATTTCCAGGGGGCTCTAAATAATATTTTTTTCTGGAAAGGGGGCGGTAGGCCAAAAAAGTTTGGGAACCACTGGGATAAGGTATCTGACTTCATAGATCTAGGGAATTTGCAGAGGAGGGAATTGCCCCTATCAGTGAATATCTTCTCAGCAACGTAGAGTCTTAGAGAATTGTTTAAAGCACAGAGGTTTCAGAGACTTACCTGCCATTGTGTGTCTGGAGGCGAGGCTCGAATTCTTACTGGTCCTGAGGCCAGCTCTCTCGTCAGGAAACCATGCTGCCTATAGTAAACTGTATATGTGTCTCTAATCATAACTAAAGGAATAAAATGGAAAAAGAATGGAAGCAGAAGCAATGCTGTAGGAAGTGGGAAAAGGAATCTGTGCAAGGAAACAATCTGATTTGCAAATGTGAATTCTTATCTTCTCACTACCATCATCACCCTTTAATACAAGGCATCTATATTTATTTTTACCAAATGTATTGATTTTTATTTATTGATTTTTATTTTTACCAAATTTATTATGAGACAGTCAGGACACAGTGGATAGAAAGCCAGCTTTGGAATTAGGAAATCTGAGTTCAAGTCTCCATTCTCAATATCCTCTTCAGCTCCCTAAGATGAGAAAATTCTGGAAGAGTTGCTGATCTACAACAGAATTTCTCTACACTTTAAAACCAGAAGCAGCAGACTTTCCCTTCTGACCCTGGAACCCGGCTCCCCCTCCACACCGACCCCTACCACACACATACACATACCCGGGACAGAAATTCGCATCTCAGACATATTGAAAACCTTTTCTTAAAGCCCAAGACTGAGCATGAATTCTATTAAAGCTCCCCATTTTGTTACTTACCAAGCTTTCTGCATACTCTGTGAATAATTTCAGTCCTGCTTTATAACAGCAATCAAATTATATTGCTTTCTACCACCTCAGTAACATATTATAGCTGACCGAGCATGAAATTTTCAAAAAAATAGTTTATTTTCCCAATTATAGGTACTAACAATTTTCAACATATGTTTTCTGAAATTATAAAATCAAATTGTGTCTCTCTCACTTCCCTCCCTCCTTCCTGAGATGAACATGAATGTTTTGAAGCCACTGCATATAGAAAATGAAAGCAAACAGGGACCTGGAGTCAAGAAGACCAAGTGTTTGACTCTTTTTTTTTTTTTAACCTTACCTTCCATCTTGGAATCAATACTGCGTATTGGTTCCAAGGCACAAGAATGGTAAGGACTAGGCATTGAGGGTTAAGTGACTTGCCCAGGGTCACACAGCTAGGAAGTGTCTGAGGTCAGATTTGAACCTACAACCTCCCGTCTCTGGGTCTGACTCTCAATTCACTGAGCCACCTAGTTGCCCCCAAGTGTTTAACTCTTGCCATGACTACTTTCTAGCTGCATGACCCTGGGCAAGTCATTTAACTTCTACAAATTAAATAACCTCAACAATAATCTTAGAATTATTGTGAAGATCAAATGAGATAACAGCTGTAGAGTCCTTTAGAAATCTTAAAACCCAGGGGATAGCAACGTGGCTCAGTGAATTGAGAGTCAGGCTCAGAGACTGAGAGGTCCCAAGTTCAAATCTGGCCTAACACTTCTCAACTGTGTGATCCTGGTCAAGTCATTTAATCCCCATTGCTTACCTTTATCATTCTTTTGCCTTGGAACCAATATACAGTACTGATTCGATGGAAGTTAGGGGTTTAAAGAAAAAAAAAATCTTAAAGCTGAATTAAATGTCAGTTAATATTATCAAGGGAGATCTCCTTTCTCAGTCATTTCCTGAATTCAATTTAAATGAGGAAGAAAATGTCTCAAATCTTTCAGGGATTCTATGCGATCAAAGTCCTTCATGTACATGAAAAATAAAAGTAGCCACCATGTAACCCGAGAATAAGGCTGATTCTGGTACCTAGCAACAGCATCCTGCAACAGCATCCTGCAACAGCATCCTGCAACAGCATCCTGCAAACAGATGTGCCTGACTGTTCTTGCGACCTGGATGCAGCTAAGAGCCCAGACAGACATTCAGCCAGGCAGCAAGAAAGACTCCCTGGAATGTCACTCATCTGTGTGTATGTGTGTGCTAGGGGTTGGGGGTGGAGGGTAAGAAGGGAACGTCTGGTGCTTCTGGTTTTCGAGTATAGAGAAATCCTGGTGTGGAAACACCTCCTAATGTAGATCAGCTCGTCCACAGCTGAAAATAGCAGGTTGGGCACCAGGCAGGCCTGGCAAATGCCACCTTGTAAATCTTGAGGGCTTCTTAAACTCTTGGGAAGGGAGTCTGGGTGGTAAAACAGAGAGAGAGATTGCTTCTCTCTTACCTCTAAGGAGTCAGGAAGACCTTGGCCACCAACTAGGTTTAAGATCCTGGGCAGGTCAAGTAAGTGTTCGGTGTTCCCATGTAATTCTCTAATAGTATCAGTTACAGAATATTTGCTCTCTTACTTTGGGCTTGGGGGGCCTCACCAATGAGGAGAATACCCTATACAATAAAATTACAGTTCTAGACAAAAAACAATTGGGCGAAAGGTAGCCAATTGTCCCTCCCCGCTCTCTCTCAATCCCTCTCTGTCTCTCTCTCTGTCTCTGCCTCTCTCAATCTCTCTCTGTCTCTCTCTTTATCTGTCTCTCTGTCTGTCTCTCAATCTCTCTGTGTGTGTCTCTGTCTCTGCCTCTCTCTTTAAGTCTCTGTCTTGGGGCAGCTGGGTAGCTCAGTGGATTGAGAGTCAGACCTAGAGACGGGAGGTCCTAGGTTCAAATCTGACCTCAGACACTTCCCAGCTGTGTGACCCTGGGCAAGTCACCTGACCCCCATTGCCCACCCTTACCACTCTTCCACCTAGGAGCCAATACATAGAAGTTAAGGGTTTAAAAAAAAATCTCTGTCTCTCTCTCAATTTCTCTCTGACTCTCTATCTCTGTCTCTGTCTGTCTGTCTGTCTCAATCTCCCTCTTGTGTGTCTCTGTCTCTGCCTCTCTTTCTCTCAATCTCTCTCTGTTCCTGTCTCTCTCTCTCTCAATCTCTCTATCTCTGTCTCTCTGTCTCTCATCATTATCCTCCAACATATAAACAAACATACCTTGGGTAACCTGGTGAGTACAATGTTCTGAGGGGGGAAAAGGCACTTAAATTTAACACAAAGAGATAAAAGAAAAAGAAAAAAGATCTATAAGTGCAAAAACTGTTCATAGCAGTACTTTTTGTTGTAGCAAAAACCTGAGAACTAAAGGGGTGTCCATCAAATAGGGAATAGCTAAACAAGCTATTGTATATGAACATGATATATTATTGCACCATAAGAAATGATGAAAGGGATGTGGAGTAGGAGTGATAGTTTTACTTCTCTCCCCCATGCAGGTTAGGCAAGTTTTCTCTTAAAACCTATTGAAACATTCCTCAACACTTGTTTGGCTCAGGGGTTTAGGGCTGAGACTGTTGATAATACTTCCTCATTGCTGGAAACAAAGCAACCACAAGTAGATATGAGTGGGGAGGTTGATCTCTGATGTCTGGCTGGTGGGATCAGGATGGGAGCTTACTCAGCTGAATCAACAGTAAAGGCTTCTCCATGCCTCTTCTTTTTTAATCTTCTCCTACCATGGCTAAGTAAATATCCTTTTGTTAATGGGTGAATAATCCCCAAATATCTCTGTTTTGTTTCCATATCAAACCTAGACTTCCAAAAACTAGGCTGAGTCAGGGCTAAGCAACAACAGCGTGATTTCAGAGAAATCTGGTGGACTTATATTAACTGATGCAGAGTGAAGCAAGCAGGACCAGAAGAAGACAACAATATCATAAAAACAAACAACTCTAAAAGCTGTAAGAACTTAGATCAATGTGATGATGATCAACCTTGATTCAAGAGGCCTGAAATGAAATATATTACCCACTCCTGACATCTTAAAGTCAATTTGTCACAAATAGACTTTGAGTGTCAGGTTGAGAAGTCTGAATTTAACCCATGAAGCAATTTGAAGCTTGTAGATTCTTGAGGAGATGGAAATAGTGTGCAGGATGGATTGGAAGGACAAGAAACTGGTAGTAGGGAAATCAGTTAGCAAACTATCTCATTTAGATGATAAGAGATTGAGTATGGAAAATGGTAGCCGGAAGGGTGGGAAAGATCTCCAATGGACCTAAATTTTAAGGGCTTACTGATTGGAGAGAGGCTAGAGTAGATTGAGAATAGTTACAACCCTACAGTAACAGCAACAAAGACCCTTCCCCTAAATGTGAGGAATCATTATTTATAGTCCTTTGAGCTAAGGGCTACACTTGTAAAGAGTGAATAGGGGAAATTGATGTTACCCACAAGAGGATGTAGGAGAAGTGTTCCTGAAAGAGGTCACATTTGAGTTGGGCTTTAAAGGACAAGAAGGAATTAAAAAGGCAAAGAGAGAAGAGTTATTGAGAAAAGATATGGAGGAAGGAAAATGTAGGCCATGTTTTTTATTTTTATAATCTAGTATAAAATCTAAAACAAAAGAGCAGCAAGGGCTAGATAATCAAGGTTAAATGACTTGTCCAGGGTCATACAACTAGGAAGTATCTGAGACCAAATTTGAACCCAGGTCTACCCAACTCCAGATCTGATACTCTATCCATTGGGCTACCTTGCTGCCCTAGATTAAAAAAAAATACATTTTTACTGATATTTCTCATTGATAAATCACCTGCTTTCCCTCCTAGTTTTTCCAAATTATTTTTAAATTGAAAAACCTTTATTTTCTCTTCTCATTACCTCCCACAATGGAGAAAAATATAATATGCACATAATATGTAATATATATTCATAGTCGAGCAAAACAAATTCCCCCATTGGCCATGTCCAAAAAAAGTCTCATTCTGCCCCGTTGAAATGAATCAATCACTAAGCATTTATTAATTGCCCATAGAGTGGCAGATACTGAGCTAGGTACTGGATATATAAGGACAAAAATAAAACATCTTCTATTCTCAAAGAGCTGATACATCAGAAATGCACAATGAGGGGACAGCTGGGTAGCTCAGTAGATTGAGACCCAGGCCCAGAGATGGGAGGTCCTAGGTTCAAATTTGGTCTCAGACACTTCCTAGCTTTGTAACAAGTCACTTAACCCCCATTGCCTAGCCCTTACTACTCTTCTGCCTTGGAATCAATATTTTGTATTGATTCTAAGATGGATAGAAAGGGTTTTTTAAAAAAGAAAGAGGGGGTAGCTGAGTAGCTCAGTAGATTGAGAGCCAGGCCTAGAGACTGGGAGGTCCTAGGTTTAAATCTGGCCTCAGACACTTCCCAGCTGTGTGACCCTGGGCAAGTCACTTGACCCCCATTGCCCACCCTTACCACTCTTCCACTAAGGAGCCAATACACAGAAGTTAAGGGTTTAAAAAAAAAAGAAGAAAGAAAGAAAGAAATACACAATGGAGCTCTGTGGCCTCTAAAGCCGAGGATCAACTCCCCTTTTGGCCAAATTATCAATGTACTTCTAGATTTAGAAGTAAAAGAAGAGGAGTAGGCATCCTTTAAAACTCTTTCTAGTCATTATTATTTTGTTATATATATCCAAGATGACTCCAAATCCTAGGCTTGTTGACCTGGGCCAGTAGTGATACATCAGTGAAACCAACAAATTAAAAGGGGCTCACATGAGAATGGACAGCTGGGTAGCCTAGTGGATAGAGCACCAGGCCTGGAGTCAGGAAATCTGGGGTTCAAATCCAGTCTCAGACATGTCCTAGCTGTATGATCCTGGACAAGTCACTTAACCTCCATTGCCTAGCTCTTACCACTTTTCTGCCTTAGAACCAAAATATAGTATTGATTCTAAGATAAAAGGTAAGGGTTTTTTTTTTTAAGATAACTCACTGCCCTCCTGGAAGGCATGTTTAACCCCATTTGCCTCAGTTTCCTCATCTTTAAAATGAGCTGGAAAAGGAAATGGCAAACAACTCCAGTATCTTTGCCAAGAAATCCTCAAATGGGATCTCGAAGAATCAGCCTGGACAACAACATAGGAGAATGGGAGTGGGCTTGGATGGGGGCACTGGGAAGAGAGGAAGCCAGGCTTCCACCTTAGAGACTTAGGGCTATAGATGGGATTCTTCAGCTAGAAACTCTTCTCTGGGCAACTGGAAACAAAGAACTAGAGCCTGGCTGCTCGGCAGTTGGGGAAGGCACCTAGGCTGCTTCTTCGTTCTAGTCTATTCTTAGCTAGAGGTCTTGTCACAAGGCAGGGAAGCTGATTTTTTTTTTTGTTAACTTGGAGTGAGAAACAAGTAGAGATTAGAAATGAATTTCAATTTAGGACCTTGATAAAATCTCACCCATCTCCATTAAATTACCTGTAAGGCATCTGCTGAACCACAGCGCTGCAAAGTGGCTTTTATTGTTCAATTTTCTCTCTGGCCAAAGGCTCTGGCTTCTGAAATCCTGTTTTAATGGTGACCTCTAGTGGTAGAATGCCTGCCAGCCAGTGGGGAGTTGGAGGACCCCAGTCTTCACTGTAACACAGACCCAGATGGCCAGGAAGGACTTTGGGGGCTTAGTGAGTCTCTGGTCTACCCTTAGAAAACCTTGTGAAAGATTACCAAGGCCACTGAGCTCCTGAATACTGCACAAAGTTCTGGCCATCACATCTCAAGAAAGACAAAATAAATCCATTAAAAAATCAGAATGACAGAGGAACTTCCATAGGAAGATGTTTCTAGGGATGCGTGAACCCATGGACGGGAATTGTACCCCATGATTTCCTATGGGGCGTGATCTTTGTCTTGTGTCTCTCCATCAAACATTCCAGAGGGGATACCTAGCACGTTGGGGAGGTTCATCAGGCTCTCTTAATTTTTCATGGGTAGCAATATAACTATAACAATCAGCCTTTCCATCTGTCATCCCTTACATCCTACAAGACTGAACTACCTCCTTTTCTGACCATACGTGTCCTCCATCATGTTTTTGTTTCGTTTTGTTTTTATCGAATCTCTTGCTAGATATCATTGACACAACATGCTGTATCCTGGTTATGCCCGTCATATAATTCTCCCTTGCCCTTTGGGTCACTAGTAATAAAAAGGAGGCTTTAATATATTCCACAACGGTGTTCTATACTTTGTAGTCATATAGAATCACTGGAACAACTTCTTTTGTTGGAGGAAGAAAAATGTCTGCACCTCCAACATCAGTGTGGGGAATTCCCACCAAGAAAACTCTCCACTGCAAAATTATTTTATTTTATTTTTTATTTTTTTCCCATGGTTACATGATTCTTGTTGCATCCTTCTCCTCTTTCCTCCCCCTTCCCAGAGATGACAAGCAATTCCACTGGGTTACACATACATTATCACTCAAAACCCATTTCCATATTATTCATTTCTGTAATAATCTTTTAAAACCAAACCCCCAAAACATGTACCCATATAGACAAGTGATAAATCATGTGTTTTCTTTTGGATTTCTACTCCCACATTATTTCTCTAGACCAGTGATTCCCAAAGTGGGCGCCACTGCCCCCTGGTGGGTGCTGCAGTGATCCAGGCAGAAGGTGATGGCCACAGGTGCATTTGGGGGCGGTGAATAACTATAAGGGGGTGGTGAAAGTATGTGACAGGGGGTGCTAAGTAATATTTTTTTTGGAAAGGGGGTGGTAGGTCAAGAAAGTTTGGGAACCACTGCTCTAGGTTCTCCACTGTAAATTGGTTCAGTCACTCTAGAAAACAGTTTGGAACTATGCTCCAAAAGTCACTTAACTGTCTATAACTTTTTTTTCTAAACCTTTACCTTATGTCCTAATGTCAACTGTAGAACATAAGAGCAAGGGATAGGCAATTGGGGTTAAATGACTTGGCCAGGGTCACCCCGCTTGGAAGTGTCTGAGACCAGATTTGATCCCAGATTCTCCCAACTCCAGATTTGCTACTTTATCCATTGGGCTAACTACCTGTCTCAAACTGTCCATAATTTTTGACTTGGCAATACCACAACTCATCTTATATACTGAAGAGACCAAAGAAGGAAGAAAAGGACACATATATGAAGATATTTCTAACAACTCTTTTCATAGTAGGAAACTGAGAGATTACCTACCTAGTAGAGAAAAGCCAAATAAATTATGGTACAAGAATACAACCAAATAATATTGTGCCTTAAGAAATGACAGAGATACAGGTATCCCTTCCACATTGCAACTTTCCCCATCACGGTTTCAGGGTATCATGAGTCAGTGTAAGAAATTAAGTGGGAATTTGGGGGGAGTTTTATGGAAACTGCAGACAACTCACATAAGCCAGCAGACAACACAGAAAAAGTTTAGAAACTCAGCCATGTATTAAATATATGTAGAGTATTATATAACATCAACATGCTTTGTTTCCTTTTTAAAATTTTCATATTTGTTTTATATTTTTAAATTTCCTTTTTCATTGTATTTTTACTTAACATTGATCTACATATGACCAAATGCTTAACTCCAGTTTTACAATAAGGTATTGTAAATATCCCATAAAAGAAAAAAAAAACCTCAGACTTCTCAGGTACAATGGGAGGGCCCCCAGATCCTGGGGAGGTGAGGGGGAGGCACTGCACCTCAACCCTCCACGATGTGAAAGGAAAACCTATACATATATGTGTGTGTATGTAAAAATATGCCATGCATGCTTCTATTTATCTATTCTTTTTCTAGAGGTAGACATTAAGTTATTCTTCAAATTTCAAAATTCCTGTTGTGTACAGTGTTGTCTTGTTTTATGTTCATTTCCCTCTTTGTTATTTCAGGTGAGTTGTTCCATGTTTTTCTAAAGTCAACCTGCTCATCATTTCTTAAAGCAGAGTAGCGTTCATCAGAATGATATACCAAACTTGTTTAGCCATTCCCCAACTGATGAGCATCCCCTGGCCTTCCAGTTCTTTGCCACCATAAAGAGAGCTGCTATAAATATTTTAAAACATATTGATTCTTTTCCTTTCCCTTGATCACCTTGGAAAATGGACCCAACAAGAATAGTATTGCCAAATTGAAGGGTATACACAGTTTTAGAACTCTCTGGAGTAGTTGGATCAGTTCACAATTCCACCAATAGTGTATAAGTGTCCCAATTTTTCCTGTATTCCTCCTCCAGTATTTACCATTTTCCCCTTTAAGCATTTTAGCCAATTCTGATAGGTGTGAAATATACTATCACATCATCTGTAAATGCTCTTGCTCCCTGCAGTCCCTCATACAAGTTACACTTCTCCCCTCTGTCCTGGAACCCAAACCTCCCCTGGCAAGTGACTCCAGCCAACAAGGCCCCTGCCCCTCTGCAACAGCACTCAGTAGGGCTTGCTGGTTCCTGTGTGCCTGCAGCCACAGCCTAGGGACCTCCTCTGGTCAGCAGGCTTGAGCCCCACCTCTCTCAGCCACAGAAACCCCCATACAGTCAGTGGGGTGAAAGCTCCCAAAACTAAGGCTGCTGCTGGCACAGCTGCCCCCAGGCCTTGTTGTTTGTTGACTTGCAGGGATCTAATGGAAGTTTATCTGCATTTCCATCAGCCCAGACCATTACCGAGGGAGGTCAGATCTTGCCTAATGGCCTCCAAAATTTCTGGAGGATGCTTTGCCCTGACTTTTAATTATTTCTGCCACTTTAAAGTTCACTTTGAAGCATTATTTTAAGGGGGTTTTTGTGGGGGAATTTGATAGGGTCAGGTAATTTCCTGCCTTATTCTGCCACCTTCCCATAATCCTCCACTGAAATTCTTCCTTTATTTGATCTAAAAGTTCTTAACCTGGGGGACATAAACATTTTATACAAATATATATTTTATAACTTTGTGTCACTACAATTGGTTTCCTTGGTTAATCCTATGTATTTTATTTTATGTATTTAACAATGTTCTTCTGAGAAGGGTTTCATAGGTTTCAGCAGACAGCCAAAGGGGACCATGACACAAAAAAGAGGAAAGAATTCCTGATCTAATCTAGGTCTCTAGCCACAGATCATGTTCTCTGAGTTTTTTTTAAACCTTTATCTTCCATCTTAGAATCAATACCAAGCATTGATTCCAAGGCAAAAAAGCAGCAAGGGCTAGGCAATTGGTGTTAAGTGACTTGCCCAGGGTCACAAAGGAAGGAAGTATATGAGGCTAAATTTGAATCCAGGTCTTCCAGACTCCAGAACTGACACTCTACCCACTGAACCACCTCTTGGCCCATATTCTCTGTTTTTAGTGGAGGTAGCCATTCACTGTTTATAGGTACAAACCCTTTGCCCCAAATTCTACATTCCATCTCTCCCTCTGTCCATTTACTTGCACAAGCCCTCACCCATGTCTAGAGTATGCTCTTTCCCCATTTCTATTTCAGAATTCTTATCTTCCTTATACTTCTTTGCAGTCCTTTTTCCTTCTTCAAATTACCCTGTATTTAACTGAATCAATTTCTGTTCCAGCTCTTCTCCAACCTCCCTCATAGAACATAAACTCCTGGAGAGCAGGAACTGTTTCACTTTTCTCTGTATCCACGAAACCAAGTACTATGCTAGACACATAATAGGTTCTCAATAAATATTTGCAGAATTTAATTGCCAGGAGCTTCTGATAAACCAAAATCCTGAGTAATTAGAGATGAAAATTCAGTTGACTTAAGTCTTTCATCCAGAAACCTGACAAGCTGCTTCCTCTGACAATGGAATAGGTTGGCACTAACTCTCTATTTACAGGTATCCTGGGCACAATCTATCAGAGGAAGTTTTTGTTGAAAGAAAATGAAACCGGTATACATTCTGTAATAATTGAGGGGTCCAAAGCCCTACTGAGGCCCACAGTGAATATTTTCCAGTGCTACTCTTCTCATAGGAAGTGTGCTACTATTAATATATCCTAGATATAAATAAAAAATTTATGAGTTCTTCCAGTATAGAATGTACTAAAAGCCTTTTCCACAGAATTCTAAATTATTATAAAAAGGGACCAGAACAAGGATTTGTCTTAATTTACAACTTCCTTACTTCCATATAGACAAACTTGTCCATTCTCCATCTTTGTGTCACTCATTTAGTAACAACTGCAATACTTTCCTGCTTTTTACTCTTCCTCCCTTCCTCCCTCCTTCCCTTCAAAGAATCCAAGAAAACCCCTCTCTAAGAACTGTCTTTGTCCCTCTTCAGCCTCTGTTTCTTCTGTATTCTGATTTCTTTGTATTCTCTTTTCAGAATTAATTTTTCATCTTTGTGGCATCTCTGAATGTTACTAGTGAGTTCAAAGTCTTAAAAAGAATCTTCTGCCCCTCAAATGAGGAATATTAAGAGCATACATGAACATTACAGCAACAAGAAAAAGAAAAATGTCCAACATGGAGACTATGTGTATGTGTGTGTGTTGGCTATAGGTCAATATAGGACAGCTAGGGAAATCAGAAGTTATTTTGCTTTTAGCAAATGTTAAAATATTGGAGAATTAGCAGTTTTGTGGAAAGCAACCACAGAAAGAGCATTCCATTTGTAGACAGAAGACCTAGCTCTGCCATTTCTTACCTATGTCACCTTTGGGATCCAACTTGTTTCCAAATCTTGTTGTTAATCTCTTACAGCCATTTTTTCTCTCCACTCTCAGAGCTGCCACCTTCATGCAAGGTTCTCATCAATATAGACCTGAACTATTGTCAAAGAGCCTTCTCACAATTCTCCTTGTCTTGAGTCTCTCCCCATTCCAGACCAACCCAAAGCACCAGATTCCACTGGGTCACTCTCACCGTTCATTAAACTCCAGGGGCTGCCTATTTTTAAACACTTTGCTGTTCAGTCTTTTCAAATGTGTCCAACTCTTCATGACCCCATTTGGCAAAGATACTGGAGCGATTTGCCATTTTCTTTTCCAGCTCATTTTACAGATGAGGAAACTGAGGCAAACAAGATGAAGCGGCATGCCCTGGGTCACACAGCTTGCAAGAGTCTGAGGCCAGATCTAAATCCAAGAG
The DNA here is from genome assembly GCF_016433145.1 of Gracilinanus agilis. NCBI lineage: Eukaryota > Metazoa > Chordata > Mammalia > Didelphimorphia > Didelphidae > Gracilinanus > Gracilinanus agilis. The sequence continues at coordinate 119,178,441 of NC_058135.1, read as the reverse complement.
GAGGAGATTCTCTCTGAGGTTAAACTTTATCTGTATTATCTCTACAGGTGAATATCTAAATGTTGTCTCTCTACATACCTATCATGCATGTACAGAGTTTTTTGTGAATTATCTTCCCCTTTAAAATGTGAGATCCATTAGGGCAGGACCCATATATTTGCCTTTCTTTGAGCCCCTATTTCTTAGCCCAGTTTGGCATTTAATAGTGCTGAAGGAAAGCTTGATCGCTGACCTTTGAGGTCCTTTCAATTCTGAATTTCTCTGGCTGGAAGGAGTTGAAGGGAAGGAATCAACACCAGAAAAGCATCCCCTAGCCGAGCCCCCATTCGTCTTTAATTATAAGTCAATAATATTTCCCCTATTTGCTCTATATGTGTACTACTGAAGCTTTTTAAAGAGGGACCTTACAGTTAACAAATGGGACAGTTCAACCTTGTATGGAGTGGGTAGGGCACCACCATGGCATGAGCTCTGCAGTAGACAGGGGACCAAGGAGGGAACTCCAAATAAGGGAACATGGTAAAAAGGGAGTCTTGGAAAATTGGTCAGTAGTTATAAATATAAATGACAAATGCCTGAAAGCTAATGTGAGAGGATGAATAGCCTAGAGTGTAATTGAGATCCCTAAATGTAAATTTACTAGATCAGCTCAAAAGCTGCTTAAGAATTAAAGACAGATGGCAGCAGGAATAGAGGTCTTTTCCCTGTTTCCTCATTTGGGTAATTCACTGCTCCTCTCAGATAAGCAAAAAAAGAAGAGCCCAAAAGGTGGAATGAAATGGTTTGCAGGTAAATGGGACGAAGCCAGGACTTCTTCAGAAAACAGCAGAAGTCATGCTGATAAAAGATAGTGACTAAGAGATGGGGACCTGAAGTCTAGAAAGCAAAATGTGATATGGAGGAGGATATTCTATTTGGATTACCTCATTAAAAAAAAAAAAAAAAGGACAAAGCAGAAATAGAATCAATCCAGAGGAAAGCAAGCCAAAAGCTGAATCACTCACAGCTTCCACATAAGGAGATATCTAAATGGGTAATGTGATTTTCTTGGAAAAGATAAAATGAGAGGCAGCTTGGTGAAACAGATTGAGTACCGGTTTTGAAGTTTAAAAAAAAACCTGGGTTTGAAGTTGCTGACACTTACTCGCTAGCTGTGTGGCCTTAAACAAGTCACCTGACTCTTTTGAGCCTCAGTTTCCACATATGTAAAATGGCAGTAACATTATTTGCAAAACCTACTTCACAGTGTTGTTGTGAGGCTCAACATTTTGAAAACCTTAAAGTGCCAAATCCAAAGGTCTGGATCCCTCAATAAATAAATATCAATAATTACTACGGTTAAAATTGAAAAGAGAAATGAGAAATTCATTCATTCATTTCGAAGAGCCCGCTCTTTGCTCAGGGGGTCTCTGGAGGTGGGATGGTGTGGTGAAAATGAAATGAAAACGAGCCAGAATGCAAGTGGAATTGCAGAGGCTGTTCTCTGTTGCCATCTGCTGATTTTTATTTTTATACCCTTTTTTCTTCATGATCTCATACAGGTTTTGATTTTCCCATACATTCAAAATCACATATTAACTTTTGAAACATCATATGACTGACATTTACTAATAATCCTACTGTGATTAAACAAAGAAGCAAGCTTGTCAAGAATTATCCATTATGGAATGGCTTAGTTGGAACTTTATTATTTTCAGCCATCCGTAAGGTACAAGAAAGGTACCTAGTTAAGCATAATGGTTGATTATATTTTAACTAATTAAATCTTGCATATTCTTACTTTATGCTATTCATACCTATCATTAATCAAGAAGATAGTTATGGTAGTTGATTACATCAAATAAAATACAATAATATCAGTCTGGTCCAAATTTTGTTCCCATTATATTCTTTCATTTTTCAAAAGTATGTTTGCTATTCTTTCTGCTATAGGTTTAATAAGAATGCAGTTCTGGAAGGATGATTTTGTGCTAATTTGTCATTACCCTGTTTTCCTTGTGTTTCACTGTTTCCTTGGTCTGTGGGAGTTTGGGAACAAACCCAGGCCAGGTACATTCTTGCTGGGGACTTTCCACCTAGGAGCCAATACACAGAAGTTAAGGGTTAAAAAAAAAAGAAAAGAGTCACATAGGGGAAACTGAGTAAGAAATTTCCATCCTCCTGACAACCTGCTTTGCAGGCTCATCAGAGCTTAAACATCACGGGCTTTGATGGCTTCCTACAATTCATTCAATGCTACCATTTACTTGAGGCTCTCCTTGACTTTTCCAGCTACTAACTACTACTACTACTCCCTCACCCCCATTTTTGTCATGTTTATTGTCTTTCGGTTATTTCGCTTGGGTCCAACTCTTTATGATACCATCTGGAGTTTTCTTGGTGAAGATAATGGAATGGTTTGCTATTTCCTTCTCCAACTCATTTTACAGATGAGGTAACTGGCACAAACAGAGTCCGTAAGCAGTTCTGCCCCTGCTACTGCCAGCAGCCAGTTCACCTCCCCCTGCGGCAGCAAGCAGGGACTCCACTCTTCTGGCAGTGAGGGTCCCGGTCCCCCAGCAACCATACTCACCAATGCACACTCCTTCCTCACTCCCCCTCTCCTACTGCTGCAGCCCAGGACAACTCGGGTGTCCAGGCTATTTTCCAGGGGCCTCCAAAGTCCCTAGTATTCCAGGGATGAAGCTCAAGTTCCTTTCCTCAGAGCCTGGTGCCTGCAGATTCCATACTGTCTACTCCTTCAGTCCCCAGCTATAGACTAGCAAGGGTCTTCCCAATGGAGGCCTCAGCAGACACAACTACTCCCAGTGCCCTCAGCCTGAGAAAAGGGAAGCTCTAGGGCTCAGTCTTCCCCCAGGGTTTACCTTATTGACTTCACTGTTTCCTCTGTTTCTGCTCCCAGGGGCTGACAGGGGTGTGGAACTGAGGCCAAGGAAGTCAGAAACCTTCTCCCTAATTTCCCAGGCTATTTGGCTTCATTCCTGATCCCTGTCTGTTTTGGTTTTGTTTTGCTTTTAGCTTTGATTCTGGGGAGTTGTTTTGGGGGGTATATTATGACAGTGAGAAAGCTTCACAACCCTCTCTGCCATCTTCCCAAGGTGGAATCACACAGTGCAGTTAAAATAATTTCATTTATACATTTTTTTAGGGATATGTCCTTTACATAAATCAAGGCACACCTTTAACATCTTGGCTTCTGTTATTCTCTCTTTCTCAAGAGAGTTATCAGCAAGGGAGGTATTTTTGGAGATGCCCTTGACTTTTGGGAACTCATAAGAACCCTTCACTTGGACCTGAGAGGCAGCATTTTGTAGAGGAAAGAGCTCAGGACCTGGTGGCAGAAAACTTGAGCTCAAATCTCAACACCAACTTTTAAAAAATAGACATTCATTGACATTTTTTGCTTTCACATTTCTTAGACTCTTCTCCCAAAGAGGGTTCCATTATAATAAATAATTTTTTGGAATAGAGCAAAGAGGAGGTGGCTCAGTGGATTGAGAACCAGACCTAGAGATGGGAGATCCTGGGTTCAAATCTGACCTCAGACACTTCCTAGCCATGTGACCCTGGGCAAGTCACTTACCTCTCATTGCCTAGCCCTTATCACTCTTCTACCATGGAACCAATACACAGTATGGATTCTAAAATAGAAGATAAAGGTTTAAAAAAAGGAATAGGACAAAGAGAGAGAAAAATCAATTTTAAGCACACAATGAAAAAATCTGATGTTATATGCATTATTCTAGACTCATTAATCCCCACTTCTACAAAGAAACAGAAGGGCAGATATCTCCTCATATCTTTTCTTTGGTGCCACTCTAGTCCTTAATAATTTCCCAACAATCAATTTCCATTTTTATATAGTTATCATCCTTTCCATTTACATTATTCCACTCACCAGTTTATGTAAGTCTTCCAATGCTTCTCTAGTCATCATATTTGCTGTGTCCTATAGCACAATAATATTTCATTACATATATATGACAATTTGTGTAGCCATTCCCCAATCTATGAGCCACTACTTTCCAGTTTTTAGCTCCCCAAAAAGCCAAGCACTAACTCTTTAAAAAAAGCAAACAAAAAACCTTAGTTTCTGCCTTAGAATCTTTATCAGTTCTAAGGCAGAAAAGCATTAAAGGCTAGACAATTTGGATTAAGTGACTTGCCCTGGGTCACACAGCTAGGACGTGCCTTTGGTCAGATCTGAACCCAGTACCCACTATCTCCAGGCCTGGCTCTCTGGTCACTAAACCACCTAGCTGCCCCCACACACACACACACACACCAGCTCTTACTAGCTAATTTTTCTGTGTCTCATTTGTAAAAACGGAAATCGTCATAATAACAGTCCTATCTCAGTTATGAGAAAATTGCTTTGTAAATCTTCAAGTCATCTTTGGGTGTGAAAAATGAAGTCATTCTTCTCATGTAAGTTCAATGGGGCTGAAATGGTCCTGGGACAGGACACTAATCTGACACTTTTTTCACATTCAGTGTTCTATAAGCTATTGTGCAAAGTAGGTGAAATAGTTACTTTTTGCAACTGAATAAAAATAGTGGGATGGAAGCCTCTTGTGTAGGATCATCCAGAAATCATCTTTAGGACAAGTCAAGCAGCAAATAAAATCACAGGAGGATGATAGGTTCCATTCTATTCTCATATGGTTTTGATTTTATTTGCTAGTAAACACTCTCGAGGAGCAGCCAGGTGCCATAATGGATAGACTTTCAAACCTGGGGTCGGGAAGACTTGAGTCTTATGGTCTCAGACACTTACCACCTGTAGGACCCCATGGCAAATCATTTAGCTTCTGTTTGCCTTGATTTCTTCATCTGTAAAATGGGGATAATAATAGCACCCACCTCCCAGGTTTGTGGTGAGGCTCAAAGGAGATATTATTTGTGAAGCATGTAGCACAGTGACTGGAACATAGTAGGTGCTTAATAAATGTTAGCTATTTATTTTTGTTGTCATTATTTTGAAAACGTCTCACTGCATGTAATAGTCACATCAAAGGTATCACTAGAGCCTAGTTCACCAGCATTTTGGGGTTCCTGCCAGGCATTTGGAGCACCCTAACAGGAATAGGACACACAAAGTCTCATTATACATTTCCCTGACTGGTACTGCCTTATTTTGCTATCATCAGCCAAATCCTTTTCCCCTCATTCCCCCCACTTCTGGACTCAAGGAGTTCTGGGTATTGGATTGTTGGAAAAATGCCAATCTGGGATCTGTATTCTCTAACAATCATTTAAAGGAAGAGTTTGGATTATATGATCTCTCAGTTCCCTTCCAGTTCTAACAGGCAGCTAAGAGGTGGAGTATGTATAGAATGTTGGACTTGGAGTCAGGGAACCCCAAATTGGAATCCTGCCTCAGACACTTATTAGTGTGACCCTAGGCAAGTCATTTAACCTTTCTTGGTCTAATGGTCTAATAGAGGTGATAATAGCACCTATCTCACAAGGTCGTCGTGAGGACTAAATGAGATAACACCTATATGTTGTCATAAATATATCTAGTAAAAACAGGATTTTCAGCACACAGGAAACTGACCTCCGTCAGGAATCGGCCAATAACTTCCAACACCTCTTCCCTCTTCTCTCCCCTCCAATTTCTATACAATATGCTCAGTCAGGCATTCACAAACACATCTAAGAGGATGAATTAAAAGTCATTTATCTAAAACAAGCTTTGCAAATGCAAATCTACCCTAAAAGTACAGCAATGATCACTAAGACTTTCTGAAAGCAATATACCTTTTCGCACCAGACAGTATTTGACTGTTGTATCACAAAAGGGGCCAGATCCAGATTAAAATGTCATTTGGAGAAGTTTAATAAAATAAGTAAAACAAAAAACTTCAAATAAATAAAACAAACAAACAAATGAGTAAGTAAATAAATAAATAAGCAAACAAACAAACAAATAAATAAACAGACAGACAGACAGACAGACAGACAGATAGATAGATAGATAGATAGATAGATAGATAGATAGATAAAGTGGGGCGGGTAAATAAATAAATAAAGATACCATGCAATAGCTGTGTGACTCTGGGCAAGTCACTTAACTCTCATTTCCTAGCCCTTATCACTCTTCTGCAATAGAACCAATACACTGTATTGATTCTAAGAAGGAAGGTAAGGGTTTTAAAATACATTCTATATGTATACGTATACATATATATATATATATATTTAAAGCAACATTTTTCCTGTGGTTCAGTGATTTTTTCCAACATGCCCAACTCTTCATGTCCCCATTTGGGGCTTTCTTGGCAAAGATATTGGAATAGTTTGCCATTTCCTTCTCTAGTCCATTGGACAGATGAGGAAACTAAGGACATTGCTCAGGATTAAGTGACTTGCTCAGCTCTTCCTGACTCTAGGACTATCCAGTGTGCCACCTAGCTGCCCCATAATACAACATAGATGATAATAACTTGTAGTTTTCTAAGTCCATGTAGGGCTGCAGGGCTCCATTTCTCTTTGTGTTTGACACCACTGCTCTAAGAGACAAATTCATCTCTCCTAGAAACCTCCACTGGTCTTTCACTGTGCCTCAGAGTCCTAGTTTTCACAGGAGAGACATTTCTGTTGCTTCCAACTGTCAAAAGACTTCGTTCAAGACAGAACTAACAGCGACTCTCTGTGCTTCATCTACAGAGTCCTGGTGGTCATTTTGGGCAGTTTCACATAAAAGGATCCTGGCTAAAGAGACGATGTAAAGATTGACATTTAAGGGCATATGTATGAATACACGTAAATGAATATTTATTTCAATATCTCAGTGTTCCATGATTTTATAGGAATAGATATTCCCACATCTGCAAAACCCGTATACATAGAAGGTAGTGTGGGGTTATAGTCAGAGGACTTGTGTTCTTATCTGGGTACCTGTGTGATGTTGGGCAAGTAACTTAATGCTTCTGGGTTTCTGTTTTATCATTTGAAAAATGAAGGTATTGATTTCCATGACCTCTGAGGTCTCCTCTTACTCTAAATCAGTGACTCCCAAAGTGGGCACTACCGCCCCCTGGTGGTGCTGCAGCGATCCAGAAGAGCGGTGATGGCCACAGGTGCATTTATCTTTCCTATTAATTGCTATTAAAATTTTTAAAAAATTAATTTCCAGGGAGCTAAGTAATATTTTTTTGGGAAAGGGGGAAGTAGGCCAAAAATGTTTGGGAACCACTGATCTAGATCTACAATCTTTAGAAAATAGTCTTCTTGTGGTACCTTGGCCAGCCTCATGCTGATAGTCTCTCAGTTAGAAAGGATGGTCCCTGGACAACACACACACACACACACACACACAGAATACATAATTGGGCCCTCATTTGAAGATTTTCATCTTGGAAGGATCTATCAGAACTTGGACTGCAATGATATAACTTTTAAGAATTTGAGGTTCCCCTCTCTGTTGTAATGAAGCCAGAGTGGGAATTTCATGGAAGACACATCTCTATATGGAGACAGAGAGAGAGAGAGAGAGAGAGAGAGAGAGAGAGAGAGAGNGTGTGTGTGTGTGCTAGACAAGAACATCATTTATTCCTACATCACTGCTTGATTTCTCCAATGCCCTCTCTTGAATTAAGTCTACAAAGGGAAGTAACTTGAAATGTTTTCACCTAGATTAAAGGCAATTAGGAGGGGCTAGCTAGGTGGCTCAGTAGTAGAGAGCTAGGACCAGAAGGATGGAAGATCCTGGGTTCAAATCTGACTTCTGATACTTCCTAGCTATGTGACTTCCTAGCAAGTCACTTAACCCTCACCGCCTGACCTTTACTGCTCTTCTGCCTTGGAATCAATATGTAGTATTAATTCTAAGATGGAAGGCAAAGGTTTTTAAGAAAAATAATAAAAATATTTGTAATTAAATTTAATTAATAATAATTATAATTACATAAATATATACATAATAAAATTCTAATTAAAAATAATTTTTATTTTAAATAAAAATAAATAATAAATAAAATGAAAATTATTATTATTATTTATTTATTTTTTTGCTGAAGCATAGGAGGAAAGTATAGCCACTGGCTATCCATGGGTTGTAGGGGGAAAAAGGCAGAAGACAGGGGATGATCTTCAAGCATTACTGAGGTAGAAAAGTCCTCATACTGCCACCTGTCTAGTGATAAGACGTTCAGTTTAGCCAGGCTGGTCCCCAAACAGCAGACGTATAATCAGTCCATTGTTGGACCTGTAGTCAAAGCTTTTCCAGCTTGATAGCTGTCATGGTATGTTCCACCAACAGAGTAGGCTATGTTGTTACCCAGGCTCTCCCCCCTCCCGTGCCACCATGAAGAATCAGATCTAGATATTCTACGAGTGAGCCTAAAAATCTGCATTTAAATTGGCTTATGTTGTCCCGGTTGTATTTCCTATATGCTAAGGAGGCACCAGGGGTACGTGTATAAATGACCCAGCAAGCTCATTTCCTGGGGAGGAATGAGCATATTAAGTTTAGGGGGCCAGGCCTCATCTTCCTCTCTTGGCTCTGGGGTTCTGTGCCCGCAGAGAGAGCTCCACGCTCCCTGTCTGTCAGCTCGCTCCAGTTGCTGCCGCCTTGGCTGCGGAAAAGTAACATGAGCCCAACAGCTTTCTAGCCACACCTCAGGCTGAACTAAGTCCCAAAATAATTATGCTTCCCATGTAACTTCGTGTTGTTTGGAATAGGGTGGTAACCCCGACTGGAGCCAACATCCATCCCAAATATCCTAGCTCGGAAGCACGTGTTCAGTCATCGCTAACCTTTCCTTTCCTAGCCGTGGCGAGGGCTAAGTTTAGAGAGCCATTAAAAAACCCGTCTGTCATCGTCAACAAAAAGCATTGATTAGAACATGTGCTGATTTCTATACATAGCAAACAGTCATGGGACCTGCCTCCAAAGAGGTTATGACTTAGAATAGATGGCCTGAGTTTCCAAAGAGACACCCAGGCCCAAAGAATGACAAATACATTTAATAAAGCATATGGCCATTATTGAGTATTTACATGACGTGAAAATGGGAAACTTCCAAAGTGAATTAAATGTGTTTTTTTTTTATTTAGGGACAGGAAAAAAAGGAGAGCTAGGGTTAGAAAAATTGGAATAATAACGTTTTGTGTACTTTATAAGTTAACAAAGTGCTTTCCCATATATGAGCTCATTTAATCTTCCTGCTCACCCTACGGGGGAGCAGCTACACGGTGCAGTGGATAGAGTGCAGGGTCTGAAATTAGAAAGATTCAGCTTCTTGAGTTCAAATCTGGTCTCGGACACTTACTAGCTGTGGGACTCTGGGCAAATCACTTAATCCTGTCTGCCTCAGTCTCCTAATATGTAAATGAATTGGAGAAGAAAATGGCAAAACACTCCAGTACCTTTGCCAAGAAAACCCCAAATGGGGTTACAAAGAGTCAGACATGGATGAAATGGTCAAACAACAAAAAACCCTGTTCCACTTAACCGGTCAGCCTGGAAGTAGCCCTCTTGGAATACCCACTTTTAAAATAAAGAAACCGAGGGGGGCAGGTGGGTGGCTCAGTGGACTGAGAGCCAGGCATAGAGATGGGAGATCCTGGGTTCAAATCTGGCCTCAGACACTTCCTAACTATGGGACCCGGGATAAGTCACTTAATCCCCATCACTTTAGCCCTTACTGCTCTTCAGTCTTGAAACCAATACACAGTATTGATTCTAAGATGGAAGGTAAAGGTTTAAAAAAAAATTGAGGAAACTGAGCTCCAAAGAGGGTAAGTGACTTGCTCAGGTCATACAACCAGTAAGTAGCAAAGTTGGTTCAAGTTATTTCAATTCAACAAGAATTTATTAAGCATGTATATATGCATATATAAGCAACAAGAATTCATTAAGCGTGTATATATGCATATATAAGCAACAAGAATTCGTTAAGTGTGTATATATGCATATATAAGCAATAAGAATTTATTAAGCATGTATATATGTATATAAAAGCACCAAGAATTTATTAAGCATGTATATATGTATATAAAAGCACCAAGAATTTATTAAGCATGTATATATGCATATAAAAGCACCAAGAATTTATTAAGCACGTATATATGCATATATAAGCAACAAGAATTTATTAATATGTGGTAGAAACCATGCTAAGTGCCAGGGGCAAAAGACTCAAAGCAAAGCTGTTCCTGTCCTCAAGGAGCTTCAGTTCAATAAGGGGCAAAAGTCATGTATGGAGATCAGCAAATACAAAATGCATCCAAAGTAAATCCAAAATAATGGAGAGGAAGGAAAAGCACTAATGACTGGACAGAACAGGAAAGGTCTCTGGACTAGTCGGATGTCCTCTCCAAACTCCCCCAGCGGATTTACATTTCGCATCTAAAAACCTGGCCGGCCGAAGTGGGAAAGGAGGGGATAAGCAATTCTCCTATTAGCTGATGCCTCACTTAAGGAAAAAACGAGTTGGGGGAAACCTCCGTAATGTCCCCCCCGGAACAGTAGTTAAGGAGTATTATGTTGTGACAGCTGGGCTCTGAGCAAGGGCAGCAGCAACTGTCAAAGACATTGTTCGGGGAGATTGAAAGAACGCGTGTAGATGGTCGCTGTGATCAGCATCCAGAACAGAGCGGTTCCCGTGGGGTCCGAGTGGGATCCAATACAGACTTGGCAGTTATCCCTCCATCGCATCCCCTGGGGGCAAACAGCCCACTGCTCCTTAGCGCTTTCTAATAGGAAGGATTAGAGGGCTCTTTCCAGCATACGTTCCCAATACTACCCTAACACAAAAGAGAGGAAAGACCACATCAGGAATCCTTTCCTTCTCTACCCCCAGCGTGCTTCACTCACTCCCGCTCCCACACATTCGCTCCCTTTTGCTTCTAATGCTTTTCAGTGTTTTGCTACGTATCTAACTATTAGCCATCTTTGAAGAACCAACTCAAGCCCCAGCTTTCCATGAAAGCTCTGCTAACCACGCCAGAAGACATTCCTTTCTCCCTCCTTTGAACTCTTATAGAACTAATGGCTTGGACCCTTCAGATGACCCTTAATCATAGGCTGCCTTGCATTATTCATTTCCTCGTAGTTAAGGGTCTTCCTCCTGACCCAATAAACTAGAAGATTCTCAAAGTTGCTCCACTCTAGCCGTCTGATACATCTTTGTATTCCCCGTGAGCTCTAACCAGCACCGAGTAGACTTTCAATAAATAATGCTCAAATGAGCAGTCATCAGTTTCCCCTATTGGGATATGGAGGGAAAAGGAGATATAAATGGAGATAAGATTTGGTCTCTGCCCTCCTGGAACCCTGAGACCATCAGGGAGGCATAATAAATATATAACTAGAGTACAAAATAATATGTAGCAATTTCTCTGACTTTGCTCTCTCGGAGCAAAGCCGGCTACAGTTCCCCCCTCAGAATTCCATAGAATTCCAGAGCAGGAGCGAGTGAAGCATGCTGGGGGTAGAGAAGGAAAGAATTTCTAATGTGGTATTTTCTCTTTTGTGATTAGGAATGTGAGGTATTGTGGGTGGCTTTCTCTAATTCTATCAACTTGGGCCCCCATTATGGCATATTCCTTCCTCTGCCGTTAGCTTCAGTCATTAACACTTAACCAATTAGCATCAATTAGCTTCCATATAGGGATAATTATTTGAAGATATAACCAGAAAAGGCCGGACACCTACGAGGCACATCCTGCCCTTTACCTTAGTCCCTCAGGAGAGTCAGTTCAGGCCATATATAGCATTGCTTCTACAGAGTCTCATGCTTGGATGAGTCCAGGTCTTTGCCTCCAAGGCTACTACTCTGCAACTCTCTTCTCTCACTAGAATGTAACAAGGAATGAAGAAGTTAGACCAAGAGGAATGGACCTTAGTGGACCAACACCTTTCAAATGTACCCTGTTTCTAGTTATACAACCAATGAGCAAGATTCCTGCTTCATCCCCTGACTAGCAGAGTCTCGAGAGCCAGCTGTAAAACATGCACGCATGCTTCAAGTCTTTCCAAGGTGTTTCCATTATATGTCATCATGATTCTACAGGTAGACTCCCCAGCCTCTTCGATGTGGGGGATTCCTTCAGCTCCTAATTTTAAGCACATTGTGAGTGCTGAAGAGATGCACAAAGAAAGTACGATGGGAAAGGAAAGAGGAGGAAAAATATTTGCTGATGGGATACAATAGTCAGCTTGAGGAGAGTTTATCTCAGAAATGGCTAGTCTTCTGGGTGTCATGTCTAACTCTTTGTGACCCCGTTTGGGGTTTTCTTAGCAAAGATACTGGAGTGGTTTACCTTTTCCTTCTCCAGCTCATTTGACATATGAGGAAACTGAGACAAACAGGGTAAAGTTATTTGCCTGGGTTCACACAGCTAGTAAGTGTCTGAGTCCAGATTTGAACTCGGAGAGATGAGCCTTTCTGAGTTCAGGTTGGCACTCTATCCACTGCCCCATGTAGCTGTCTCTAATAGCAGCTAGTAAAGTCAATTAAAAGAATACTTCAGAGCCTTCTATGTACAAGAAACTGGAAATACAAAGATATAACTGAAATAGTCCCCGCCATTAAAAATTATATTCTTGAGGGGAAGGGGGAATAACGACATTTTTTTTTCAGGAGGGACAGAGCACTAATAACCAAATGGGTCAGGAAAATGATCATAAATGTCTGAGCTGAGGAGAGAGTACATTCCAAACCTGGGAATAGTTTGCATAAATGCCTGGAGGATAGAGATGGAATTTGGGCAGAGCTTGAGGCACAAGTAGAAGGTCAGTTAGAATCAAGGATTCATCTCATATAGCGCTTTCTTTATTTAGTCTTTCCTTCTAGTGGTTAATACTCTTTCCTTCCTGAAATAACCACATATACAGCTGATTGCATGTTTTATCCCTTATTAGAATGTGAGTTCCATGGGAGCAAAGACTGTTATTCATTTTTTAAAAACAACTGACATACATAGAAGAGGGCTAGTAACTAGTTGTATTGAGCTATTGAAATACTATTAACAAGCAAAAAAAGTTAAATCAGTAGCATAGTTTGTTTTGCCTTGAAAATTTATGCAATGGAAGTGACACAATTAATTTAGAAAAATAATTTCCCAGAAGCACAAATCTCAGGGTTGGAAAGTAACTGAGAGATTATTTCTTCTGACAACTACTTAAACAAAAACAGTGGATCTGACCATTGGTCATCTAACCTCTGACTCAAGTCCTTGTCGCAGATGGAACCCATCACCTCTGGAAGCAGCTTATTCCATTTGGGGGCAGCTCTTCCATTTAGGAAGCTTTCCTGGGCATCAAGCTTTGCTCCTTACAAATTCCACTCACTGTTCCTCCTTCGGCCCTCAGCTGCCAAAGAGATCAAATATAATCACTCTTCAACATGACAGCCTTTTAGGTCCTTGAAGATAATTATCATGTCATGTCACCACTGAGTCTTCCTTTCCCAATTCCTTTGACTAATTCTCATGTAATATGCTTCCTTAAATAAGTGGTGAGCAGGCAGAAGTAGATAACAAATGAGGAGCTCTGAATGAGAGGAGGGGTAAAGGATATCATCAGATAAATGTACGACCAAAAAAGATGGATTGGTCATGTGGTAGGAGCAAGAAACAAAAGTGAAGCCTGTGTGCTCCAATGGTATTGAGAAAGGAAGGAAGTGGACCCTTTTCAGTGAACTTAATGGATGGATATAGACAAGAGGTCACTAAGAAGGTTCAATCAAGAATGGGTTACAACCTGCATCACTGGAAGAAGTACCAACATTGAAGAGATCTTGGTTACAATGGAGTATTAAAGTATATGTTGAACTTCTAATAAGAGCCAAATGCAAATATGGAGAGGCTAGATTACTCTCCTCAACTTTATACCTTTTTTAATTTCCTGCACAGTAACTGAACTGGAGACATTAAAATGCTATTAAACTTAAAGGTATTATTATAAATTATGGTAATAATGGTCATTCAAGCCTTCATCTACTGCTATTCTCCCTGCCTTCCAGCTCTTACTCCCATCAGCCCCCCCCACTCTCAATCTTCTCACAATAGGAGGGGAGCATACCTTCATTTTGAATTTGTATCTCAAACCCACCTGCATTTGACCTCTTTCAAGAATTTATTAAGTGCTCTTCGTTAACTGGGTAACTTTCTCAAACAATTCGATGAGATGATAAGGCCATGGATATTTGTCTGAAGACATTTAAAGGCATTTCTTATGGATCAAAGCACCTCATCAAAGTGCTGGTGCACCTTGGTGTGAGTATACGGCAAATCTCTTGGGTTATTTCCCTATAATTGACAAAATGACAACTCAGACCTTGCTAAAACTCCTGTCCCACTCCTCTCTGCCCTCATGATTTATAAATGCAAATTGATCATGCTTTCTCTCTAACCCTTGGACTTGGACATTGGATTGCAGCAGAGTGAATCTTCATTTTGGGTACTTGGAGGAGGGAATTTTTCCCTTTCCCTTAGTCCCAGATAGTAATTTGCATCAAGAGCATGATGGTGGTAAACATACATTTTCATGTAATCCAAAAGGAGAAAGTGAAGGACATTGATCTCGAATTCCAGTCCTGTGTATTGTAAAACATAATGTTGGAAACTGATTATTAGATGATATTATATTATACCTATATAATATAATATAATATCCTTATTATAATATAATATATTATCCTTAGAATGTGTGTGTGTGTGTTTGAGGGAAGTGGTTTGTGTGATGCTGGAAAATCTCGTGCTTTAGACAGAAACATATTTTTTCTGGGCACTACAAACTTTGAGAAATACTTCACAGGTAATCCCAAATTTGAGATTTCCTACACTGACAGTTCATAGAAGGAAATTTCCTCAACAATATTCTCCTTGGAGAAGAATATGGATTGCCAACATGTCTCCTCATTGGGACCACATCATGATTGAGAGTGCATTAGGAGATCTGGATCTTATTAACCCTACCTGTTATTGCTTTAAGTAGCTCAGACAGGAAGAAAAGTGAATGGGAGTGCTTATTTAATAGCCCCTGAAGTGTATTTACCTTTCAGAGGGAATCCAGTTGGTTCAAGGCTTTACGTTTCTGCTTGTCAAGAGGATCCATTGAGTCCTTTTTGTGGTGGTGAAAAAAAAAAAGCTGTTCCATACCAGATACACCCATTTGTACATTAAGTGACTTACAGGAGTCAAGGGCCCCGTTACCCACATTTGAGGAAATCTAGGCGCAAACTATACCAAAAATTTGTTTATAATATTTCCTTGGAATAAAAGTCTAGGGGAGGAGGTAGGGGTTGGGGAGTAAGCCAAAGGGATAAATTACCCTCTTGGGTTGAGATTCCTAAGATCAACCTGTTCTTCTTAAACCTAGAGTTCTTTCTCCTTTGTCTCAAAATTTTAAAATTCTTTTTCCTGGTCAGATGGAATTCTGTGTTCACTTCTAGGTGCCGTACTTTAGGAAGGATCTTGACAGTAGGGAAACATTCAGAGGAAGACAACCAAGATGGTGAAGCACCTCGAGGCCATGCCATATAAGAATCAAATAAAAGAACTGAAAATTTTGAGCCTGGACAGGGAACCATTAGAGTCGTCTTCAAGTATCTGAAGTGCTGCCATATGGAAGAGGGATTATTCTTGTTCTGTTTGGCCACTCAAGACAAAATTAGAGTGACAGGTAGAAACTGCAAAAAGGAAAATATGCCTTTGACATCAGGAAAACACTTACTGAAAGTTGAGTGATATACATAATTAAGAATGGGCTGCCCCGAAAGCAGTGACCATTAGAGGCCTTCAAGTAGTGTCTAAATAACCACTTGCTATAGGCAGATTCTTTTTTCTTAAATAAGTTGAACTTGATGACCACTGAGGTCCCTTCCAATTCTAAAAGTCTGTGACTGTGATATAATATGCAAAGGCTCAGCTTATTTCATTTAATTATCTCACTGGCTTGTGGAAAGTTGCCTGGACGCTTAGAGATTTTCCTTAGGGTTTTGTCCATCTGGAGTTCTCTTATGAGCAGGAGTTGTTAAGTCACTTCAAAAAAAGTGTTTGCTTTCTGCTTTGCCTGATTAAAAACTTTGTATCACCTCCCTGGGGTCTCACAAAAACGACTGGAAGCCCTTATCTTATTCCCACACCATTCTGTGGGCAGTTAATTAGGAATTGTGTTCTTCCCAGGCTCAAAGGAGTTTTATCTTCTTAGTGCCTATAGAAAAAATTAACATTACTGAATGGAAAAAAAGACATTATGGTCCCCAAAGCTTATGGGAACCCTTCCTCAAAGGTGTGGGGAAAGAGAGAGCCATCCTTTAGCGGGGGACATGAGGTAGAATCAAGTTGAGGCTTCTTTAAGTGAATTGGGGCCTTTTTAATTAACTGGGGGAAGGGGGGAAAGGAAAGAGAATTCAATTAAGGTAGCAATAAGGATTCATGTGCCTGCTCCCTGTACTCACTAAGCAGTGAAATAATGAAACTGTAGTAAGTGATAGTAACCCAGCTTAGCAAAGAAGGCAATGACTGTCTCGAAGATGGACTTTGCTGGCATAAGCCAAGAGGACTCAGTGAGAGCTTAAAATAAAATGGTTTAGGAAATTTGGGGAAAGAACCATAGAAATGGCTGCATCCTTTGCTTTCTAAAACCTTTAATCAAAAGATTCACCTTGGATTTACTTTCTTCCATTGATTTCAGACTTGGGATAGACAAAGGAATTTGATGTTGTTCAGTCATTCTGCTGTATTAGACTTTTCATGACTCCATTTGGGGTTTTCTTGGCAAAGATACTAGAGTGGTTTGCCGTTTCCTTCTCCAGCTCATTTGATGGTTGAGGAAATGGAGACAAACAGGGTGAAGTGACTTGCCCAGGGTCACAGAGCTAATAGGTATCTGAGGCCAGATTTGAACTCAGAGAGATGGACCTTCCTGAGTTCAGGCTTGGCACTCTATCCACTGTGCCACCTAGCTGCCCAATTTAAAGGAAAGGTATCCCCCTCAAAGTATAATTTAACAGAAAAAAAGCCTTTGGAGAAACTTGTCCAAAAATCTCTTCATTGTTTGTCTTAGTGCTTCAAGGCCGTCGAAAATCCTCTTTATGGCAGAGTAACTTGGAATAACATTACTTGTTACTAGCTGCCCTGGCTTAGTGGAAACAGCTTCTCTAATGCATTTCAGACAGTACAGATGTAATGGAGGGTCCAGAAGCTAGGTAATGAAGGTCCTACTGTACCTAGCCCTAGTTTGACCGCATCTGGAGCCCTGTGTTCAGAGAGGGGCACCATATTTTAGGCGTGATGTTTGTGACTGGAACTGAAGGGTAACCAAGATGTTGAGGGGAATGAGAGACAATATTACATAAGGAATGATTATTTGAAGAAAGAATGGATATTTAGCTTGGAAAAATAAAGACATAGAGAATTGCATCACTATCTTCCAGTATCTGAAGGACAATCGGGTAGAAGGAAACTTTTTTCTGCTTGGCCCAAACAACTTCAAATAAGAGTAGAAGTTGCAGAAAAGTAGACTTAAGATCAATGAGGGGAAAGCTTTCTGTCTGATCTGTCTCAAAGTGGAATGAATTACCATCTTAAAAGGGAGTGAGTTTCCCACCATTATCTTATTCTTTAAGTTGGAGGTTGGATGACCAATAACTAGTCAGGAAGGTTGTAGAGGGAATTTCTTTTTGGAGATGAATTGATCTAATATCTAAAGCCTCTTCCAGTTCTCTTGTTTATGTATATATGTTGAGGCTTACTCTCAGAATAGAATATTGAATTTCAGTGAGACATCTTGACATAACTTATCCATAAATATTATACCACAAACCGAGACTGAGGGAAGTCAAGTAATTCATGATGTGCTTTTATATTTCTAACTACTATATTCATAACTAGAGAGGAATTACTGAAAGCAGGGAACTTTTTAAAATTAAAGTATGGTTCTTCAAACTGCCAAGACATCATTTTCCAAAACTTTTTCTTACAACTATCAATAAAGGTTTCATAAAGAAAAAATTGACATTACAAAGAATCATCAATTTAGAGTTAGAAGTGATCAAACAGATCATCTAGTCCAAACTCCACATTTTAAAATAAAGAAAACTAGGGCCCAAGATAACATCATAGAAGTCAGATTTTGTACCAGGGTTCCCTGACTCTAAAACCCAGTACTCTCTTCACTGTCGTATATAGCAAACAATATTCCCCTCCTAAAATATTAACTATAAAATTATACATTAATGCACATGTTACAATTTAGAAGCACAAAAATCCCCAAATAACTGAATTAAAGATAGTAAAGCCAATGGGGGCAGCTGGGTGGCTCAGTGAATTGAGAGCCAGACCTAGAGACTGGAGGTCCTAGGTTCAAGTCCGGCCTCGGACACTTCCAGCTGTGTGACCTTGGGCAAGTCACTTGACCCCTATTGCCCACCCTTACCACTCCTGGGCCAAGGATGGTCCCTAGCCCGGATGAAAAAGGAGGAGGGTTGGGCGTGGGGCTAGCAACCCCACTCTGTAAAAACTACATCTGCTAAAGAAACTGCAACCTAAAGTAGGGGCAGCTGGGCTAGCTCAGTGGATTGAGAGCCAGGCCTAGAGACGAAAGGTCCTAGGTTCAAATCTGGGCTCAGACACTTCCCAGCTGGGTGACCCTGAGTGACTGTGTGACCCATTGCCTACTGATTGTCTACTGATTGTGGCCCTATGCTCCTAGAATGGAGTCCCAGGATAAAAAAAAAAAAAAAAAGCCTATTTGGACTGGCTAGAATTTTAATGCTTGATTCTAATTTCTCAATTACTAATCCAATGCCCACTGTCCAATTTGAAAGAAACAGATTCAAAGTTAAAATCCTACAATTTAATTCAATGCTGTGAAGGGTTTTGCATTGGAACAATTTCCCAGGGACTTGAAAGTGTGTTAAAATTAGCTGATCCAACTAAAACATCATACTAAGCTGATTGTGACAACCAGTGCAACAACTCATTTCTGAAGTAGAAGAGAAAATGGAGCCAAGAATTTACATGCCAACCAAATTTGATGGAGGAGAAAAGGCTGATCAAAACTATTCCTTAACAATTAATAAAACAATGAAGTTTAATTACAGTCTCCGAGTCACCTTCCAGCTTAAATATTCTACAATTCCAGTGAAAATGGGGGATTTTCAACACATAGGAAATCAATCTCCATTGGAAACCAGCCAGTACCTTACAGCTCTTATCAAACAGGGGTTGACCCTTTCTTTATATTTGAATCCTGCTACTATAGTACCTGACACACAGTAGGTGCTTAGCAAATCCTTGTTGATCGATTGATGGATCATTTTATCTCTCTTCTCTCTCCAAATTCCTATACAACATGCTCAATCACATATTCACAGACACAAATCCAGAAGGCTCAATTAAACATCATTTATTTTTATTTTTTAAACTGTCAACCCATATAACTATCTCGCTACTCGTCCACAAAATTGAAATAAATCTTTCTCACACTTACTGTTGCCACATTAGTGATACATCAAAGCAAAATGTCCGGGGGAAAATGTTTCCCAAATTGCCTTTATTCTTATTCACATTTAAGGCCCACGTTAGTTATAGTTAAAAACTTTAAGTACTGAAGTCTTTTGGTGTAGAAGAAAGGTTAACTCGTGATTTTTCTCTAGTGATATTCTTTGGGATTCATTATGTTATGAGGGCTCATTTTTTAATTACTGTTTTTACTTGCACAGACCTTCAATTCCTTGACATTCAGTTTTCTCTTCCAGCTCCTAGGCTGCTCCGTTTTGCTTGCTAGAACAAAACACAAGATGGATATAATTTGGCACATTCTTACTGGGAACCTGAAGCTATCACTGAAGGACTAAAAAATTCTTTGCCGGGTAGAGAGAGATACAATGAAGCATAGTACTTGATTACCAAAAAATTAAATGCCAATTTGGCTCCAGAAACACATCCACATCTTCATTCATTAGCCCAACAATAGCCTTAAGGATGCTTCTTCCTCATGCTTGGAGTTCTCTGCCCATCCTTCATTAGGGAGCAAATCAAAGACAGAGAAGAGGAGGTCTAGTGCCCTTAGTAGCAGTTGAACACTCTGCATGATATACTGATAGCCATGCAACTTAAAGAAATCTAAAGCAGGTCCCGCAGCACATTGGAGAGACTCTCTCTAGGAGGACATGTGGGAACATGTGAACAAGAATTGCCCAGAAGAGGCATATATGGATGGTTTTCAATCTGGATCCTTAGAGGGAATGCCCCATCTGGATGAAATCAGAGTCCCATCCAAGTATTAGGGCCAGAAATATGAAAATCCAGAACAAGCCAAGTTTCCTCAAGAATATGATCATTCAGAACTAACTGAGTTAAATCAAGAAGGAATCATGCCAGACAAACCTCATTTCATTGTGCAGAAGGGATATTAGATTGAGACATCAGAGGAAGGTTAGAGATATACTTTTCCTGGATTTCAGCAAAGATTTTGACAAATTCTCTATGGCTAACTTTGTGAACAGGGTGGTGAGGCATGGAGTTAATGAATTTTTATTGTGTTTAAAAAAAGTAAAAACTATTCTTAGCTAATGGCAGTATAAAAACAGGCTGCCAGCCACATTCAGCTACAAGCCAGATTTGGTTACTCAATAGTTTGTCAAAATCTGGATCCAAAAGAAAATTAAGTTCGTGGATTCCGAATGGGTTGAAAAATTAGTTATTGGTGCATCAGTGTTAACTTGGAAATTCTCTAAGAGAATGGTCCAGGGAGCTTTACTGGACAATGTACTATTTAATGTTTTAGTAATAATTTAAATAAAAGAATAGATGTCATGTTTCTCAAGTTGTCAAATGAATCAAACATGGGAGAGATAACCGAGACTCTGGATGATAGATCCAAGATCTAAAAAGTTCTTAACGGGCTAAAACAGAGTGCCACATTCATCAACATCTTCTCATCCTGCAGAAATCAGATTAAAATGAAATTGGGAAATAATTGGTTTTTTTTTTAATGCAATGCAATGCAAACTGGATACTGTTAAAATTTGTGATTTTCTAAGACATCATGTGGAGACAAGGATCTATTTCTATCTGAGTTTGACATCACCAGCCTAAAATATTGGACTTATAAAATTAAATTTAATGGGGATAACTATAAATATATGCATACATTCAAAACAATCAGTTTGACAAACAGGATAATTAGAATAGTTCACCATACCACCAACAGTATGTTAATTAATGTGTCTATCTTTCATAGTCCCACCAACATTGGCTATTGACATTTTTTGGTCTTTACTAATTAGCATGGTATGAAATAAAATCTTGGCTGTATTATTTTGAATTTCTCCTACTATCAGTGTGTTGGAGCATGTTTTTATGCTGTCAGCTAAACATTTATTTGCTACATTAGTGAATTTTGCCACTTTTTCTCATAGAGAAAGCTATTTATCTAGCATGTGCTCCCAAATTGGGAATGCTCCGATTATAAATGAGAACTACCCAAGTATAGAGAGGCTTATCCCCAGAAAATTGGCTACTAGATGCAGTTTTAATCAAGGTAATACAGAAAACAGATTAGAAACACATTGGAAAGAATTATGCAAGAAAAATGACTAAATTAAACTTGGAAAAAGGATTGATGGAAAGGCATGGAAAAGAGGCCTGTATACAAGATAGGCATGTATAGATCCATGCTCTTCGACCAGTGATCATACTGCTATTTATACTCCAAGGAAGTCAAGGATGGAAACAAAACACATATATAGGTAGCATCCTCTCTCAGTTCACTTGCCCAACTTACATTTTCTCTTGAGGAAAGAGTCCCCAGGTTGGTTGACTAATATAATTCTTATGTTTCTATCAGGTAGACCTAAAGGTCTATATTTCTTTCTTTTTTTTTAAACTCTTACCTTCCATCATGGAATCAATACCGTGTATTGTTTCCAAGGCAGAAGAGTGGTAAGGGGTAGGCAATGGGGGTTAAGTGACTTGTCCAGGATCACACAGCTAGGAAGTTTCTGAGGTCAGATTTGAATCTAGGACCTCCCGTCTCCAGGCCTGGCTCTCAATCCACTGAGCTACCCAACTGGCCCCTAAAGATTAATTCTTACATCATGGAGTTAAAGGAAATTCTCTTGATAGTTTCTATGTTGAGTTATTGATTCAATTAAGTTGCCTACAAGAAATTGGGGTATAAGTGGAACCTCAACCATAGATACCCCCAAATATTCATAATAGCACTAATTATGATATCAAAAAATTGGAGAATTGATGAAAGGACTACTATATCAGTGATGGGCAACCTTTTGAGCTTTGTGTGTCAAAATTCGCCAAAAAATCGAGCATAACTCGGGTGGTGTGTCACTTTGAGAGAAAATGATAATTTCATGATATTTATAGTTTAACAAAAATGTGTAATGGTAATATATAACTGTATTTAATAAACCAAAATAGGTAAATTACTATAGGCAGAATTGTCATCTATAGTGCACAGAGTGTCTACACTGCACTACAGCAAATGTTTCATCCTCAGCATGCAGCCCCAGACTTCTCTGTATGCAGCCGCGTGTCAACGAAAATGGCTACGTGTGTCAGTGCTGACATGCATGTCACAGGTTTGCCATCACCGTGCTATATGAATGAAGTCATATTTCCTGAAAAATAACTTTTCATTTAGAACCAACTTTGTAGATGATATCAATATGGAATCTCTCATCAGAATGCCTCTGAAGAAAAGAAAGTCCACGGCAGTGAGTCCCAGTCTTCTAGGAGTTGTGACATCTTTTCATCTATATATAGTATAGGGCTGTGAAATTTTGTGCCATCAACATATATAAATAGAAATGCATTGTTTAAAAAATAGCTTGGAAAAAATGTCTAGCCTAACTATCAGAAGTATAAATTAAAAAAAAAAACCTTTGAGTTACCACTTCATAACCATGGAATTGGCAAAACTTATCTAGAGAAACAGATATACTCAATCATTAATGATAAAAACAAATACTTTAAGAATAATTCTGGAGGACAACCAACAACTTTTTATATGGTCAAAGTTACTAAAATGATAATTCCCTTTTTATTTAACAGAGACAATTATCATAGACAGTTAGGTGAGTCTGTGGACAGAGGGCTGGGCCTGGATTCAGGAAGCCCTGGGTTCAAATCTAATCTAAGATACTTACTAGGTGATCCCAGGCAAATCACTTAACCTCTGTCTCAGTTTCCTCAGTTGTAAAATGGGGATAATAATAGCACCTGCTTCCCAAGGTTGTTGTGAGAACTAAATGAGATGTTTATAACATGCTCAGTACAGTGCCTGACACACAGTAGGTGCTATATAAATATTAGCTACATTATTATTATTATTATTATTATTATTATTATTATTATTTCAGGTGGTAGTTCGATGACAAAGGACTTTCAATGCCAAACAGGACAGTTTGCACTTAATCCAAGAGGCAACAGGTAGCTCCTGGAGTTTTTGAGTAGAGGAGTGACATCAGAACTGTGCTTTGGGAATATCACTTTGTAGAAAGGAAGGGAAGGAAATAATGTTTCTACAGCTGCTACTATGTGCCAGGCACTGTGCTAAGAGTTTTTTACAAATATTATCTCACAGCAATTCTGGGAGGTAGGTGCTATTATCATACCCATTTTGCAATTGAAGAAACTGAAGCAAACAGATTCACCCTGGGACACAAGGGTAGAAAGTATTTAAGGCTGAATTTGAATTTAGGTTTTCTGTGTAGAGTATGGATTGGAAAAACAAGAAATTTGAGGAAAAGAGACCAATTGGATAGCTATTTCAAAAGGTAAAGTTAGGTAAGAATTGAAAAGGGTCTCAGCTGGAGTAGTGATCCTGTGTGTGAACTATTAGGGGAGATATTGTGAAGGCAGAAATAGCAAGACATGACCACGTGGCACTGGTCCTGGAGTCTAGGAGATTTGAGTTCAAATCCAACCTTTGACACTTACTAGCTATGTAATCTTGGACAAGTCACTTACCCTCCTTTTCCCTCAATTTCCTCATATGTAAAAAATGTTAATAATAGCAGCAACTTCAGGGTGATGAAGATTAAATTCTATTTGTAAAGTGCTTTGCAAACTATAAAACATCATGGCGGTTAGTGATGGTGACAACAATGATGATGATGATGATGATGGGAGGTGTTACAGGAAAATTGTAGATTAGGATTTATTATAGTTAGTGCAAAAGCAGACCAGGCAAATTATATATAATTATATATGATTGTCAATTATATATAATATGTTATATATAATCTATAATCTAACTATAATAAATCCTAATCTATAATTTTCCTATAACAGCTGAAAAAGTAAAGAATCATGGATGCCTTCACAGAGTCAGCAAATCTCAGAGATCCTCTAGTCTAACCCCTGCCCAAAACATATCTACACTTTCCCCAGACAACTTTCACTTAACCATCTACAGCCCCAGAGGGCAACCTATTTATTCTTTGGACACTTCTAACGAAGTTGAGAAATCTTTCCTTACATGATTCCAGGTCTGCCTCTCTAAGGCATTGGTGGGAGAGACCAGGAAGGACAATGGTAATCCCTCTTCCCCATGACCCAGTATTTGTTTTTCCATTTTAATGCTCAACCTATAAACCTATCTCAAGATAAGAGAATTTATGTATGATCTTTTTCTTTGTCTAAGGAAATGCTTATTATATTTGGTTTTGTAAATTCTGGAATAAAAAAAAGGAAAAAAATTTAAAGATAAGAGAACCTACAATAATAAACAACGGAAGGTGTTTCCTTGAGTCTCAGCTAAAATTTCATCTTCCGCCAGAAAGCTTCCCCTATTCCACTTAATTCTAGTGCCTGCCCTCTCTAAATTAGTTCCCATTTATCCTGTATAGCTTGTTTGTACATATTTGTTTGTTGATTTTTCTCCCCCTAGACCGTGAGCTCCTTGAGGCCAGGGACTGACTGTCTTTTGCCTCTTTTTGTATCCCCAGTGCTCAGCACAGTGCCTGGCACATAGCAGCCACTTACTATTGCACTGGACAAGGTATGATAAATGAGAATATAGTTATTTCAATTCAGAACTTCTTGAATTCCTGAAGAAAGATAACAGTGGCTGAGCTCCTTAGTGCATTCCTTGGAGACTTGCCTTTGGTGCTTTGCTGCTCAGCATTTTTGTCTATGACTTTGGGAAAGGCAGAAAGGGCATACTTATCTGATCTCCAGGTGACCCGGTGCTGGGATGATACTTAGCTCATTCTGTGACAGAACAAAAAAAAAGGGGATCTTTTCAATCTAGAACAACAAACTAAATCTATGAAGAAATTGAACATGGATAAATGTAACCATAAACTTGGTTTAAAAAATATGTGTGTGCAGAATAAATATGTAAATATTAAGTGTATGTAGGTGTAATATGATGATAGATAGGAAATATGATATATATGATAGATATATATATATGATAAAGAGGAAATAATTTAGAGAGGGCAGACACTAGAATTAAGAAGGATAGGGAAAGTCTTCCCATAGAAGATGAGATTTTAGTTGAGACTTAAGGGAAGCCTGAAAGATTCTCTTATTTATTATTATGGGTTCCCTTATCTTAAAACATCTAAAGTTGTGTGTAAACACACATGAATATAAACATATACAAAATACATAAATATATGCACACACTGTCCTATACAAATATAGAAGGCTGGGAATACATAGCTAGATAAGAAATTTGGTGGAAAAGATCTGGGCTTTTTTTAGTGGTCTGTAACCTCAACATGAGTCAGGGTGACATTTTAATTAAAGATAGAAAACCTTCATCTTCAATGTGACTGATCGGTCTTGTTGGGGAAGTTGTAAGAAGAATTTTGGATCCAGTAGGATTTAGACTAGGTGGCCTGTGACGTCTCTTCCAGTTTTTAGTTTCTATGGCCCATCTTATAACAACATAGGATGATGCAGAACATTAAGGATTTTTTTTAAGTTTATTTAGAATTGGAAAGGACCTTAAAGATTATCTGACCAATCCTTTTCTTTTACAGCAAATTGAGACCTGAAAAGGTTTAGTGCCCTAGCATTGGAAGTAAATAGCAAAGCAGGCTTTGGATTTTCTGATTCAAAAGGGACTTTCGACTGCCAAGTCAAGGCTTTTTCTCTGAATTTTAAAGCGTTAGTCATTCTCTCATTTATTTTACAAGTCATATCTTATTTTATAATGTATTACAACTTATGGAATTCCTTCCACCAAAGGAAATTAAGGATGAATCTTCAGAAGTTAGAGTAAAACCTTTAAAACAGAAATTCCTTTACTGTATTGGTCACAATGAAGAGAATAAAAACAGGATTATATGGAATGGTCTAGAATAAGGTCCTAAGGTGAACTACTTGTCATTATAATGTCCTTTTCTATTCCAAGAGAATATAAGCTCTTTGAAGACAGAGGTTTTCCCCACTTCCTATATTTGTGTTCTCAGCACCTTAATAAATAGTTGTTAAATTGAATACAAAAATAATTTGAATAATTTTTTTTCTGACTCACAAACTAGCTCCCAAAGGGTCACAGAAAGTGTACTGGCAGGCTATGCATTTTATAGGAGAAGACGGTGTATGACTATTTAAATATCCATTCTGACACTTAGTGGATCTTTGTTGCCACCAAGTGATGAACTAGATCCAAATGTGAATGTGAATGTTTAAGTTCTAAAATCATTTGTAAAATTATTCAAGAAATATAAATGACTAATTTTCTCATTTAAAAAATAACTTCTTAATCCTAGTAAGTTAGGGCTGGACTACTGAATGTTGAAAGAAAAACAAATTTAGTTTATTCCCTACAGTCAGCTTTGAATAGGTAGAAAAAAAATTCTAAACAAAAATTTCTATTGTTTTGACAGGATACTTCAGATTAGCTTCATGTATGTTGGCCAAATAGCCATGGATAAACTTTTAAAGCGAACAATGAAGGAATATTTCCTTACACAGTAAGAGTCTTAGTAAAATTCAGCCAGAATTTTGGAAGTGCAGCAAGTTACATTATTCCTTCATTTCATCATGTACTTTAGGAATGGATATATCCTTTACCATTACAAGACAATCAGTGTGACTATCACTATTCCAAGGAAAATTTAAACAAATATGTTAGAATCTGCACATGAGTGACTGACTAGATAAAAATATAGCCGATATATTCAAATTTGTAAAAAAAATACCCTACATTTTTCATCAAAACAAAAAAAAATTGTTTAGATTAAAAAGGTATTAGCAAAATTAGAGAAGTATCTAATAGGATGTGAGATCTCGTTAATAAATAAAAATGTTTGTGTCATGTATATTTTACAAATTTTAGCACATTTTATGTGATGAAAGTTGTATTACCAAGCATATTAAATACTATAAGGGTTTATTACAATTTCTAATGCAGATAATGCACAATCTTTCTGTATTTACATTTAACTTAGGAGGGAAAAAGCCTTTTCAAAGGCTATACCTCCACTACAAGTTAGAGAAATCAAGAAGACACTGTGGGGTCTTTTTCTTTCATATGATCCCTTATTTACAAATGACCCTTTAAATAATGTGAGGCAATATATGTTATATTTACCATTGTCAGCGTGCTCACCTTGGATATTTTCACAAGTATATGAATTGCTGCTTTTCACAATTATTTATAAAAAAATATCAGAAATCCCTAGGGAAAAAATCAGGCTATTTGGTAAGCCAAATAAATGACCCATCTAGTCTTATTAGACTATCTGAAGAGGTCAGTAACTAAGGCAAAATTGCCTTCTTCACAAAAAAAAAAAAAAAGCATACATTACTACTTACATACATTGTATATGCTAATATATTTATTACTTCTACAACATACACTTGGATCCATTTTTGTTCATGCTTCCAAAATAAGATGCTTTGAAGATAGCTTCTGTTCACCTTAGTTACTGATTCCTCAAAAAAGATCAATTAAAACTATCAGGATCTTAATCTATACTTCTGAAAAGAAATAGAAAAGGGGCGGGGGGCGGGTGTGTAGGTAGCTCAGTGGATTGAGAGCCTGGCCTAGAGATGGGAGGTCCAAGTTCAAATCTGTTCTCAGACACTTCCTAGCTGTGTGACCCTGGACAAGTCACTTTAACCCCCATTACCCAGCCCTTACCGCTCTTCTGTCTTGGAATCAATACACAGTATTGATTCTAAAAATGGATGGTAAGGGTTTAAAAAAAAAAAAAGAAAGAAAATAACAACAATTTAATCTGTAGGGATCTGTGAGTCAAAGTTATCCTCATTTAGAGAGATGTAAACCATATCTCCCAAGTAAAGAGCCTAAGGAAAATATCTCAAATCTATATTGCTTGTTTGAAATTTAAGTTTTTCACTTAATCATCGCACCTAATTGACACATGTTTTTATTCCACCTTTCCTAGGCAGCTTTGTTAACTCAGAGTAAAAGGTTTTTACAATTAAATCACAAGTTCCCAAGACTATATGGTTTTCATTTTTGTTTTCCATTTATATTTTCCATTTATATTCCTCAAATTTTAAAATGGAATTAGGAGAAGTCTATTCCTCTTTAGATAATTTACATTCGATAATTACTTCAGTGATAAACACTGGACGAAATTTTCAAGATCTGCTAAAGAATCATGAAGGGTGTCATTGATTTCTTGACTTCTGAGGAATTTTTTAAGAGTTTCTAAAGCAGTCACTGCCTCCTTTTTCGATGGCAAAAGTAGTTCGGATTCTGGAGATCCACCTTCATCCTCTTCATCAGAAGTATAACAGTCCATTTCATTTGTTTTACCTTCTTTGGTCCATGTCATCTCAGTTTCTGAAGCTGTTTCACATGTCACTAAATCATCATCCAGGGATGCATATTCTTCCAGAGATAAATCTTCTGGAAATTCTACTCCTGCAGCGAGAGCATGGGCAACTAAATCGAGGCCATTTTCAACTTCCACATTTGTCTTACCACTGTCTCCATGTTGTGATTTAAATCCTGCCTTTTCATAACTCTCAACAATAGTCTCTGGGGTTACAGTCCTCCAACATAGATGTAACACATCAATTGCATCTAGAAGAGAGAAAGTAAATTCTTTGCTGCTTTCGACAGAGTCTAAAAATTTCTTGACGAGACAAAATCGGTATTTGACCTTAAGGTTTTTAATAACACCTTGTTTCATAGCTACAAATTTGGAAGATAAAGATGAAGGAAAGAAAACTAGTTGGGTGGATTTTAGATTCTTTACTTCTGGATGTCCTGGTAAAGAATCAAGAAAAACCACAACTCGGCGTTTCTGGGCTTGAAATTTTTCATCAAGCTTTTGCATCCACAGCTCAAAGACTTCAGAGGTCATCCATGCCATTTTGTTTGCTTCATAATCTACAGGCAGTGATTTTACGTTTTTAAAACAAAGTGGGTTTTTCTTTTTCCCAATAACAAGCAAAGGAAGCTTCTCTGAGCCATCCATATTTGCCCCGACCACTAGAGTCATCCTTTCTTTGTTTAGTGTTCCAATTGAACATGCTTCCCCCTTAAATGCAAAAGTATTAGCAGGCAACAATCGATAGAGCAAACCAGTCTCTTTTATGTTAAATATATCTTTGGGGTGATAATCACTTAAATAATACGGAAGGACATTCTGCGCCCAGACAGTGGCAGCATCTACAGATGTTGCTGCAGTTTCTACATGCTGAGATCTGAATACTAATCCATATCTTGATTTAAAGCGGTCTAGCCAACCATTACTGCACTTAAAATCACTATGACCCAGTTTCTGAGCAAAATCGTTAGCTTTGAGACGCAACATTGGACCATTAACTGGTACATTTAGACACTGGGCAATTCGATACCACCTCATTAATGCCTCCTCCAGATCCGTGTAAAAAGCAGTTCTGAGTCTTTTTCTTTTGGGATCAAATCTTAAAGATTCAAAGGCTTCTAGTACCTTGTCCTTATTCTTCATAATTGAAGATAGTGAATTTTTCTTTATTCCATATTTGGCTGCAATCTCTGCTTTTTTCTTACCACTTTCTACTGCATTGATGATGTCAATCTTTTCTTCAATAGACAAACTTTTCTTTTTCCTCGTTACAGGGAGAGGTAAGGGATGCACTGAAGCCTCTGCCATCTCATCCAGTGTTTCTGAAGAGATTTCTTCTTTTGCTTCTCGTTATCTACTTCCTTTGACAGTTTCCAATACGGCACAATCTGATGCAGTCTGTCACACCACAAATGTCAAAATATGGCAAGCATCTAAAGTATCCAAGCAGTCATATAGATACTCCCAGGGATTAATATAAGAATATCTCATTTAAAATTACTTGGGTTTACTAAAAGAAAAATTGTAATCAGGTTAACAGACTTATTAGGAAAAAAGTCTTCTCTGTAGCAACTGGAGGTCAGTTTTTAGTTCAAACGAAATGCCAAAAGTCAAACAAAAATAGAAATCTCATTATATCAAACTTGTCTGGGCCTGCTGATATATTTTTGGAGCGTCAGACCTTTAAAGATTTTTTACTTTATTCACAAATCTTCCTTGTTTCTTTTTAATTGACTCCTTAGAACAGTTCAGAAATAAAGGGAAAAACACTTCATAACAAAATTATTGTTATGAAAAACGTTTTAGTTAGTTTTTCTTATCTCTCCAGGGTTTGGAAAGGAGTAGAATCCTCCTGAGATTATCGTGTCTTGGTGTATCTTCCTCAGCTTCTTGCGACTATAAGAAAGAAGAAGAAATGTTAGAAGAGAATGCATCATCCCCTATCCCAATTATGATTAAAAAACAATTTCAAAGACTTTCTAAAAATAAAACTCACAGCTTTTAGAGGGATGTTAACTTCTTACAAGTTCTCTCTCTATAGAAGTTCTCTAGATCTGCCACAAATTAAGTTTTCACAGTCTATTTGAATAAGTGCTTTATATATGCTACAGAAATAAACCAAATTTAATCTGTTTCCAAAATGTGTCATAACAAAAATAAAAAAAACTAAAAATGACACTGGCTAGCTTCTTCATGGCTATCTTTTGCATGTAGTCCTAAACTGTCTCCTATGCCTATTCTAAAAGAAGAGCAAGAATAAAACTAGACAGTTGTCATTATCTCCTACTTTGGGGAAGCGGGTCGGGGAGACTGTTTAGGTCTATGATGTCATTGGCAGAGGGAGCTCCCAGATAAGAAAGTCCCTTCACCAATACAGATATGCAATTTACAGTAATGAAGAGCTACTTTGGGGGCACTGAGAGCTTACAGGGCTGGACCAGGGTCAAACAGCTGATTTGTATCAGTGGTGGGAATTGAACCCAGGCTGACTAAACTCTGAAGCCAGTCTCCTCTATGTTGTCAAATTATATATCTGTTTTTTGGGAAAGCAGGGACTACTCCATAGGACTCTGGTAGGAAATAATTCCTTAAAAATCCAAACATTACTCTAAATATACAGAATAACCATCACTGTTTCTATTAATCCAACATAGTATTGATAGAATTAAATGTCTATATTCACAGGGCAGCAAGGGAACACAGTGGATAAAGCATCAGGGCTGGACTCAGAAGAACTTGGGTTCAAATCAGACCTCAGACATTTCCTAGCTGTGTGACTCTGGGCAAGTCATTTAAACTTGATTGTCCAGCCCTTCCCACTCTTTTTTCTTAGATTTGATACTAAGACAGAAGGTTATCAGGTTTTTATAAGCATTTATTCATTCAATTGGTATTTATCAGACACTCATTGCTTGTGGGATTGGAAGAGTCAATGATACATTAAGATACAGCCCCTGCCTTCAAGGAGTTTATTAGTAAGAGAAGAAATTGGGGGCAGCTGAGTAGCTCAGTGGATTGAGAGCCAGGCCTAGAGACGGGAGGTCCTAGGTTCAAATCTGGCCTCAGACACTTCCCAGCTTTGTGACCCTGGGCAAGTCACTTGACCCCCATTGCCTACCACTCTTCTGCCTTGGAGCCAATACACAGTATTGACTCTAAGATGGAAGGTAAGGGTTTAAAAAAAAAGAGAGAGAGAAGAGATTAAATAGACACACATATAACTAAAAGGGAATTCAATATAACAGTAAACATTAATGAACAAATAAGTGAAAGGTACTATAGGTACTAAATATACAAAAAACAAAAGCAAAGAAAAGTAATAAATGTGGAGATGTAGCAAAATTGGGACACTCGTGCATTGCTAGTGGAGTTGTGAATTGATCCAACCATTCTGGAAAGCAATTTGGAACTATGCACAAAGGGCTTTAAAAGATTGCCTGCCCAATCCAGCCATACCACTGCTGGGTTAATACCCCAAAGAGATCATAAGGAAAAAGATTTGTACAAAAATATTTATAGCCACGCTCTTTGTGGTGACAAAAAAATTGAAAAATTTGGGGGGGGGGAGTGCCTTTGATTGGGGAATGGCTGTACAAGTTGTGGTATCTGTTGATGATAGAATACTATTGTGCTCAAAGGAATAATAAACTGGAGGAATTCCATGTGAACTGGAAAGACCTCCAGGAACTGATGCAGAGTGAAAGGAGCAGAGCCAGGAGAACACTGTACACAGAGACTGACACACTGTGGTAAAATCGAATGTAATGAATGGACTTCTGTACTAGCAGCAATGCAATGACCCAGGACAATTCTGAGGGACTTATGGAAAAGAATGTTATCCACATCCAGAAAAAGAACTGTGGGAGCAGAAACACACAAGAAAAACAACTGCTTGAACACATGGGCTGATGGGGATATGATTGGGGATGTAGACTCTAATCACTCTGTTGCAAATATTAACATGGAAATAGGTCTTGACCAATGAAGCATGTAAAATCCAGTTGAATTGCTCATTGGCTATGTGAGGGGGAGAGAGGAGGGAAGGGAAAGAACATGAATCATGTAACTGTGGAAAAATATTCTAAGTAAAATAAATAAATACATTTTTAAAAAAGTAAAAATAAAATAAAAGAAATAAAATTGGTTCCTGACCTTGAGGAGTTTATGGGGGAACAGCAGTCAGTGTTTCATTAATTATACAAAG
Source organism: Gracilinanus agilis (assembly GCF_016433145.1). Lineage (NCBI taxonomy): Eukaryota > Metazoa > Chordata > Mammalia > Didelphimorphia > Didelphidae > Gracilinanus > Gracilinanus agilis. Next base: position 119,145,486 of record NC_058135.1, on the reverse strand, counting down.
GCCTAAGGAATTTCTGATAAGAGTTTATTTACTCTGCTTCAGTAATCACAGAAGCCTTCTTAGGATGATTCTTTGAGCTGGTTCTGGACCAATGGATAGGATTTTGATAGGCAGTTATGTGAACCAAGTATTGCAGCATAAATAAAGGTGTGGAGGAAAGAAAGTGATGCACGAAGTCCAAGAACAGCAAAATGTTCCATGTGATTAAAACCTATAAGTCTGGAAACAGTGGGCATATAGCAGACAATGAAGGCTTTTGAAAAGAGGAGTAACCAAATGAATATGAAATTTTAAGAGTCATATTACCAGCATTGTGTGGATAGAATTGGAAGAGGGAAGAGATTAGAAATAGGAAGACCATTTAGGAGAGTAGAGTAATAGTCAGTCAATAAATATTTATTAAATACCAATTATGTGTCAGACAGTGTGCTAAACACTGGAGACATGATAAGAAGCTAAATATGGTTCCTGTCACAATTTAATAAGGGAGATAACAAGGAAACAGATATATATGAACAAGGTTAATTTAAGATAAATGGGAAATAGTTTAGGCACTAGAGCTAAGAGGACTTGGGAAAGGTTTATTGTAGAAGATGGGATTTTAGTTGGGATTTAAAGGAAACCAGGGAAACCAGCAGGTAGAGATAAAAGAGCATTCCATGCATGAGGAACAGTCAAAAAATACTCAGAGCCAAGTGATGGACTGGGAATGGAAAGAAGGCCAGTATCACCAGAGCAAAAAATACACGGGATCAGCCTGGAGGGGCAGAGCCAAAATAGCACATTAGAGCAGCAATCCAGCTAAACTCTCTTGACATTCCTCTGCGAGCAATTTTAAAATAACACCTCAAATCAGCGTTTGGAGCAGCAGAGCTGACAAAAGGTCAGGGTGAGATATTTTTTTCCTGGCCTAAGAAAATTCAGGAGATCACTAAGAGAAGTCTATACCACCCAGGTGGGTGCTGCCCTGGAGCACACCGAGGAGTGGTGGCAGCAGCAGCTTCAGGAGCTCTCAGCCCAGAGAAGGTAAAGGGACTGGACAATTGGTCAGAAAGGGATTACAGGGGACCATTTTCTGGCACTGGACACAACTAGAGCTGACTGGCAGCTCTATTTCCTGTATGTAGTTCTGGGACAGTTCCAGGGTGGAGAGGAATGCTAGCAGTTGGTCACAAGGGAGCAGGGCCCCTGGTCACAATACCAAAACAAGGAGGAGGCCACCAGTGGGGTGGCAGTGTCAGAGGAGAGGACGGGACATATTCTAGGGATGCTGCAAAAATAAAATTGACAATATAGGTTAGATATGGAGGTGGGAGGGGAAAGAGAGTGAGGAGATAAAGATACCTAGAACTGGGCCCCTAAGAGATTGGGAGGATGATGTTGGTAGGAAGGGTTTAAGACAGTGGTTCCCAAAATTTTTTGGCTTACTGCCCCCTTTCCAGAAAAAATATTACTTAGCCCCCCGGAAATTAATTTTTTAAATTTTAATAGGAAAGATAAATGCACCTATGGCCATCACCACCCTCCTGGATGGCTGCAGCACCCACTAGGGGGTGGTGGCACCCACTTTGGGAATCACTCGTTTAAGGGGAAAGATAATGAATTCAGTCTTGCATATGTTAAGTTTAAGATGTCTACTGGACATCCAGTTGGAGATGTCTGAAAGGCAGCTGGAGGTAGCAGACTGGAGGTCAGCTCAGAGAGTGAGACAGGAAAGGTAGATAAGAGAATCATCACCAAAGAGATGATGACAAAATCCATAGGAGCTGATGAGATCACCAAATGAAGTAGTATAGAAGAAGAGGGTCTAGGACTCTGTGGAACACCTGTGATTGGAGAACATGATCTGGATATCTAAGAAAGAGTTTATAGATGGTTGTATTAAGAATAGTAAGGAAGACATAGTTGGAAAGGATACAAGAGTGTTTTATTGAAAATAGCCATTGCTATCAAACTGTGGGAAAGAATATAATATAATGGGAAAGGAAACTGGCCTAGCAGTTAGCAGATTATGGTTCTGGTCCTAATTCTGCCATAAATTGGCATTTATTTTGTATTATATAGATAGATAGATAGATAGATAGATAGATAGATAGATAGATACATTTGCATACATAATCGAGCACTTATTTTATTGACTTTATTATATACACAAAATTTACTTATATATGTACCTGCCATTTTCTGATGGAATGTTTGCTCTTTGAGGGTAGAGATTATTTTGTTTTTGTCTCTATTTCCCCCTTTCCTTGACAGTTTAGAGAGCTGAGGTAAAACACTTTAACTTCTTTAAGTCTCAGGGTTTTCACTTTAAAAATGAAGGGATCAGGCCGCATCATCTCTAGGTAGTTCTTTTTTTTTAACTATTTTTTTTTCAATTACATGTAGAAAGAATTTTTGACAACTATTTTCTGAAATTTTGAGATTCAGATTCTCTTCCCCCATCTGCCTCCCCTCCCTGGGCGGTAGATAGTTTGATATAGGTTGTGCCAGTGCTTTCATGCAATATGTATTTCCATACTCCACATTCCTACGAGACTAAAGACACACATTACATATACAATAAAAAAAAAACTCATAAGGGAAATAAAGTGGAGGATGACATGCTTTGATCTGCAGTCAGGCTCCAACAGTTCCTTCTTTGGCTGTGGATAGTGTTTTTTAATCATGAGTTCTAGGTAGTTCTTAATATTCTCTGACTACATAATGCAATGAAATTTATATATAAATAGGGTATTTCATTCAAAACAATGTCCTGAAGCAAGGTAAACAAAATATAGACTTGTGAAGTAGCTATCAGGTGCCTGCTGGCTCCCTAGGAATTCATTTGCCTCTTCTTTTTTTTTAACTTCATTTTTTTATTATTAAAATCATTCTTCATACACATAGACACCCACATACACACACATAGTGTGTTATGAATCCAGAGTCCTCAGGGCTCTGCTCTCTCCTTTCTCAAGTGATTATCTTATTTGATAAACTAATAATCTGTGCTAATCTGAGCTAATAATCTATTACTGAGTGAAAAAAATACAACAACTCTTTTCTTTGTGGAGTTATTTGTTCATTTTAGCAGTGCCCTTTTGGAGATAATAGCCTTACTGTTTCTCTAGTTCTGCTTCTTATTGGGTAGTAACATGGAAAGAATATTAGATTTAGAGTTAGAAAACCTGACTTCAAATCCCGGCTTTTTCACATGCTAACTGTAAGACTTTGGGTAACCTATTTCCTCCATAGATCTCAGTTTCTTCATGGAAAAAAAGGCAAGATTGTAAATATATCAAATATTCACAGCAGAATTTTTGTAGAAGAGAATAACTAGAAATTAAGAGGGTAGCAAAGTGGTATAGTACCAGGAGTAAGGAAGACTCATCTAACAAGTTCAAATCTTACTGAGTTCAAATCACACACTTACCAGTAGTGTGACCTTGGAAAAGTCACTTAACCCTGTTCGACTCAGTTTCCTCATGTGTAAAATGAGCTGGAGAAGGAAGTGACAAATTGTTCCAGTATTTTTGTTAAGAAAATCTCAAATGGGGTCATGAAGAGTCCAACATGACTGTAACAACCGAACAACAAAGAAATAAAGTGAGCAATTATCAATTAGGCAATACCTAAATAAGCTTCAATGCATAATTGCAATATAATACTATTGTGCCATAGTAATATTTCGGGAATTTGGAGAAATATGGGAGACATAAATGAATTAACATAGAATGAAGTCAACAGAACTAGGAAACAACATACACATGATCATACTAATTTTTTTCAATTTTACATGTGTAATGGTATAAAGCATCTTTCCATATTAGTTATTTTGAGAAAGAGAAATCAAACAAACAAAAGAAAATTGAAGAAATAAAGTGAAATACAGTATGTCTCAGTTTGCTTTCAGACTCCATCAGTTCTTCCTCTGGAGGTGGATGGCATTTCTCAACATGAGTCCTTGAGGACTATCTTGAATCACTGGATCATACTAATATAAATGGAAAGAACAATAAATGAAATTAAATATCGTGTAACTATAATGACAATATTAGCTGCAGAAGAGAGAGAAGGAAATCTACCTCTCTCTTTCTTCAAAGAGGTGAGTGTCAGACATAATGTTTGGTTTGATTTTGCTGCTCTATCGTTATTTGTTGAAAGTCTTTGTTGAAAGAGAAGGCTACCTGGATAAGGGAAGGGAATGGAGGGATATTTGGAAATGAATGTGATATGAAAGCATCAATCTTTTTTTAAAATGAGAGAATTGGATGATGATCTCAAAAGTCCCTTCCAGCTCTAAATCCATAATCCTGTGACTTGTTTAATCTTGGGCAATTCACTATTCCTCTCCTGGTCTTAGTTTCCTCAACTACAAAATGAGGGGGTTGGACTAGATGATCCCTAATGTATTTTAGCTTTAAATTCTAGGACATTATCTAGATGTCTAGATTATCTAGATCCCAGAATATCTAGCATATATTATATAAAGGGATAACTTTTGAAGTAGGAATTTCAGGGTACTTGGGAGGAGGGCCCCAGGCTATAAGTTGGGCCTTGTGGTAGTCTTTGAATCATACTATGAAGATTATCACCTATTACAGGTCTAGCCCTAACCATAGATATATTCTGAGCACACACCATGAAGCTGTTCCAGTTCTTAAAAGAAAAAAAAATCAGAACTTCACTAAAGAATAAACTGTTACCCACTCTGTAAGGACAAATAACAATTATACTCACCAGCAGACCTTTCTACTGAGATAAAGAATTTTCTACTCAACACAAGTCAACATCTTGCCCAGATCAGAAAAGAACAAAAAAAAAAAAGAGCCAAATCTCTTGAATAAACAAAAACTCCCCTGCAAGAAGAAAGAGGAGTCTTTCAAAATTCTTCTTTCTTCTCCAGTTAATTTCCAGTTAAATTAGAAATAAACACTTCCACTCAAATCTAAACCTTCCTCCCTTGCCCCTAATACATATTCATATATCAGTTCTTATTTCCCAAATGAGACATAGAAGACAGCATTTTGCCTATTATAAATGGTTAGTCATTTCATTGAGTCAATAAGAAAGGAGATAACTTCTTGACAAAAGGCAAATGAATGATTCCTACATTAAGATAGCAGCCTACATTTATTTCTACAACAGTCGCCAAAGCACCCTCATCCCAGCTAGTAAAACTCAATATATCTCCATTCCTGAAACTAACACATCTGTAAAGCCAAACCACAGAAGTCGGCCTTCTTCCCTGGAGAAGAATTAAGAGCTAATTTTATCTAATCCATTATATCCACATTCCCCATTCTCCTATACCCAGCAACTTTCTGGAGCTTCAAAAGCATCAAACATCCCTTGGGGGCCCTCTATTCTCTTCCATTAAGCAGCCATAATCAGTTTCCTTTATTACAGTACCAATCCCCCTCTCAAGAAGCAACTAGGATTCTCCAATGTCAAAAGGGAAGCCAGAAATCCTACCATTCAGAACTATGTCATTTATTTAACTCTTTGCTAGTTACTCACATCAATATGATTAGAGGTAGAGGGAAACTTATTCATATTTACTATAATCTCTTCATTTTATAGATGTGGAAACTGAGGCCAAATTGGTGAACTTTGGCACAGTAAATAAAACATAAGACTTAGATTCAAGAAGATCTGAATTTAAATCCTACCTCTGACACCAAGTGGCTTTGTAAACCTAGGAAAGACACTTAACTGCTCTGTTTTCAGTTTTCTCATCTGTAAAGTAGGGATAATAATAGTACCTATCTCATAAGGTTGTTGGGAGGATCAAGTGAATTTTAAAATGTAAAGATTTTTGTAAACCTTAAACAGCTATAAATACAACCATATAAATCCTTACTATTAAAGACTATCCAGAGTCAAACAGGTAGTAAGAGGAAGAAGTAGTACTTGAACCCCAGTTTACAAGTCTTGTCTGATTAGACTGATTATAGTCCCCCTCTAAACTATGGCAACAATTTCTAATATCTCTTCATAAATATACACTTTGTTCTTCATTGAACCCCCAAAGTTAATTAATTAGGTGGTATTATCTTAAAATTTGCACATATAACCAGCTTTGTTGTTATTCAGTTGTGTCCAACTCTTCTCTGCCCCATCTGAGGTTTTACTTGGCAAAGATATTGGAGTGATTTGCCATTTCCTTCTCTAATTCATTTTCAGATGAGAAAACTGAGGGAAACAGAGTTAAGTGCTTTACCCAGGGTCACACAGCTAGGAAGTGTCAGAGGTCAGATTTGAATTCAGGAAGAGTTCCTGATTCTAGGCACAGTACTCTATCCACTGCACCACCTATCTGCACTCATCTAACAGGAGTTAACATCTAATTGATAGAAAAAAAGAGTATATGGCTGAGGTGGCTTTCACTCCCAGAAAGAGAAAACAAAGACATTGACCAAACAAACAATATTCTATTACTGATAATAATGCTTAAGATAAAAACCTCATATATATATGCATATATATGTATATCTACATACATATATAAAATGTGTGTATACTTTTTTAAATACTCCTTGATAGTTCTAATAAGATATTGAATTTTCTTCCAACTGCTTTTTCCATTTATACATCTTACCTACTATTCTTTAAGAGATCAATTTTTCCATTGCCAACATGGGGATTTGTTTTTTGTAACTATGCTTCTTTGTGACATTTTTTTTCCTTTTTTCCCCCTATGGAGGGAGGGTGAAGAGTAGTAGGGGAAAAATACTTGGGAATTGACAAATTCAATAAAAAAATAGAGCCCATGTTCTTCCGCACTTATTCCTCTTTCAAATTTGTCTTTTGCTCTTCTAATACTATGCCCCTAAAACTAATATAAAAAGTTTAAAATCCATTATTGTACTGCCAGTAAATCCTACTATACTGCTTATACTGAGGGTACTATTAGGGTTGGGATTTTTATGGAGGAGAGGAAACCATTTATATAATAAATGATCCTCTGATATATATAAAATAAATGATCCTTTAATTCAAGCAACATTCCTTAACCCTTTTAGTTCTAGTAGTCAACAAAAATGAGAACAAAATTTAGCACTAAAAAAAGTTACTTTTGTGGTAACTAGGTAGTAGATAAAATGCTAGACTTTAGTCAGAAAATCCTGATTTCGGGTATGCCCTTCAATTGGGGAATGGCTGAACAAATTGTGGTATCCGTTGGTGATGGAATATTATTGTGCTGAAAGGAATAATGAAGTGGAGGAATTCCATGTGAACTGGAAAGACCTCCAGGAATTGATGCAGAGTGAAATGAGCAGAACCAGAAGAACATTGTACACAGAGGCTGATACACTGTGGTAAAATCAAATGTAACAGACTTCTGTACTAGCAGCAATGCAATGCCCCAGGACAACTTGGAGGGACTTGTGAGAAAGAACATTATCCAAATTCAGAGGAAGAACTCTGGGTGTGGAAACATAGAAGAAAAACAACTGCTTGATCACATGGGTTGATGGGGAAATGATTGGGGATATTGACTCTAAATGATCACCCTAGTGCAAATATCAATAATATGGAAATAGGTCTTGATCAATGACACATGTAAAACCCAGTAGAATTGTGTGTCAGCTACAGGTTTGGGGGGAGGGGAGGGAAAGAACATGAATCTTGTAACCATGGAAAAACCCTAAATTAATTAATTAAATAAAAATTTCAAAGATAAAAAAAAGAAAAAGAAAATCCTGATTCAAATCCTGTCTCAGTTATTTACCATTTGTGTGATTCTGGTTATGTCAGAAATTCTCCCAGGCTTGGTTTCTTCATATGTAAAAAGAAGATAATAATAGCACCTACTTCAAATAAGATAACATTGAAAGTGTTCTGAAAACCTTAAAGTACTATTTGTTGTTTGGTCATTTAGTCCAGTTCTACACGATCTCTTTGTCCATGGGGTTTTCTTGGCAAAGATATTAGAGAGGTTTACCATTTCCTTCTCTAGTGTATTCTCATTTTACAAATGAGGAACTGAGGCAAATAAGGGTTAGTTGACTTGCACCAGGTCACACGGCTAGTAATATCTAGGGCAAGATTTGAATTCAGATCTTCCTGGCTCTAGGCCCAATGCTCTCTCCACTGTCTAGCTGCCCCTAAATAACTATACAAATATTTTGTATTTATTATTTTATATTATTATTGTATTGTATATTGTGTATTAAATTGTCTATTGTATATAGTATATGATAATATTGCATATTATTACTATGAAAAACATTCCCCAGTAAGAACTCAAAATTAATGAGTTAATCTCTTTTGGAAATATGAAATCTGCTGTATCAGTGAAAGAAACCACAATAAACAAATGCCTTAGAAAATCCCCCCCAAGTCCTATTAAAGTATGACATGTTACTATATTCCAGATCTAAAATATTTATGACTACTTTAATTATTTGACAATTCTCCCACTCTAATAAGAGGATTCCTCTTGCAAACTGGAGTATTACATTTTGCATTAACTATACAGTGTTAGGGAGTTGTTGATTAGAAGTGATAAAAATTAGAAGACATCATTAGTGATTTTATCCTGGAGAAGAATCTGACAAAAACATCCAAACATGGCATCTATTGTCCTTGCCTTAGCAATCAATAGTAATTAGTAGTAGGCAGTATCCAGGCTCAGAAAAGCAGACAGAGGACTGCATTCAACTTTACCCCATTCAAGCAGAAATAAGAATACTATTCCCCAGCCACTCATCCTGTCTCCTTCCGGGCCACTAAATAAAAAAGCAGGTTACCTGAGCCCCAGAAATCAGGGTGAGCAACCGTGTCCAACTTCAAGAAAGGAAGGAAGAGATAGCATTTCTTAGAAGCTAAGTAAATGGCCAATACTGTCCCAATGGAAAATGAAGGTTTTTAAAAAATTAAACAGGTGACCATTTCTTGGTACAAAGATTAGGTAAGCAGTTCTTCTTTTTATTTCCTTTCCATCTCCCCAAAACACTAATGCCAACGGCACGGATAGTGGGTAGGACCTTTTTGTTGCTGGGCGGGCAGCTTAGACCTCAAGTCATGGCAAAAGATAAAATTATCTAAGCAGAGCTAGGACTAAGATCAGGTCCATCAGTTATTCCAGTATTTTCCCCTAAGACAAAGAAATGCAATAGCTGTACCCACTATCCCTAAGGGAGTAGTTCATAGTAGCAGCAAGAACTTGCAGAGAATTTCACTATTTTCCGTCAGCAAATGAAAAAAGCAGCTGCCTTTATTTTACACCAATCAGCTAGCATGCTAATTTCCCCTAAGACAGTTCTGATTGAGGCAGTGTTAATCCTTTGCAATACCTTATACAGAATATATAGAGATTAATTTCACAACAGCACCTTACACAAGGGTGATTAATAAATTGGGAAATTCAGGCACCAGCACTTCTACCTAGCAGAAGTTATCGTTAATATATTATGGAAAGTCAATATTAGTAGCATATTAAATGCAAGGCTATCAGTCCTAATAATTGGTTAAGTTATTCCTTATTCATGTACAAAATACTGATGCACCAGTCCACATTGCTAACAGTAAAATCCATGTCCTAAAGAACTTAAGTAAAATCAGCTATTCCCATCCTCTAGCCCCCTAGATTTTGTAAGGAAAAGGAAGTAGTATACCCTAAAACTACCAAATGAACTCAGTCTGTTCTAGACAAAGAAGCACCCTTTTTCACACAATTGAATATATACACTTTTATTTATTTATTTATTCGTTTGTTTTGTTTAGACCTTTAACTTCGGTTTTAGAATCAATACCGTGTATTGGTTCCAAGACAGAAGAGTGATAAGGGATAGGCAATGGGGGTTAAGTGACTTGCCCAGGGTCACACAGCTAGAAAGTATAATATACACAACTTTTATCTGGTAGAAGTCCTCTTTTCACTGAGCCATTAGTTTACCACTCTTTAATCTTAAGTAATCAACTAGATGCCTTTTTACTAAGTTCCTGCTCTTCTCTGACTGAAAGGTAACAGAATGTTTCTAGGCAGTAGAATCTGCTGAAAACTATATTGTTGCTGCTGGTTAGGTATAAAATGTCATACATTTATGTGATGGTTTCTATTCTTTAGAACAGACCTACCTGAACTACTGCTCCTCACTCAAACAAGAGTTTGGGGCTATAGCTCTCAGTAAGGGGAGGTATACAATAACACGGAATAGGAGTGTTAGGTTCAGTAGACGTTCAACATATTTTTGGTGGCCTAGAATTATTTTTTAAATTTTTATTAAGAATATTTTTCCATGGTTACATGATTCAATATCCCCCCCATGCCCCTGCTCTCTCCTCCCCCCTCCCAAAGTGGCCTAGAATTCTTGTTCAGTCATATCTGACTCTCTTGTGACTCCATTTGTCAAAGATACTGAAGTAGTTTGCCTTTTCCTTCTCCAGCTCATTTTACAAATGAGGAAACTGAAGCAAACATGGTGAAGTGACTTGTCCAGAGACACATTTTCCAGAGTCAGTTGTCAGAGTCCAATTTTTAATTCAAATCTTCTGATCCAAGCCCCATGCTCTATCCACCATGCCATCTTGCTGACCTAAAATTCTTCACAGGATGTGAGGGAGTTTAACACGTGGATAAGATATGGTTTGCCTATGGAAATAGAGAGTCAAAGTAGACTTTTAACAGCTATCCTTTACGTGAGAGGAAAGGAGTGAAGATGAGAGAAAAAGATTTAAGAGTTCAGATATCTTCCCTCCAAATGATGATGAAGGCAAATGAGTAGTGAAATACATTACATGCATTCACCTTAGCTCCCCTACACCTTTATACAAGTAAAATTAGCTTAAAGTTAACATCAAGTGTATCCCTGATAGTGGGGGGATAGGGGGTGGGAGAGGGAAGGTGTAGAACCAAAACATGTAAATTAAAAATATATGACAAGTAGAGCCTATTTTCTGCAAGAACCTCAGGCCCTTTTTTCCTTTCCACCGCCAACTAAAAGAGACACCTAATCCACCAGACTTGCCTGCAGTGTTTTTCATTTCTCAGTTGCTGTTTCCTAGCTATACCTTTGGGAAGAGATACAGCAGATACTGTGGTATGCATAAAATGAGCTGGAAGAGATCTTAGAGTCCATGTAGTTCAGTCCCCTCATCTTACAGATGAAGACAGCTAGGCCCAGAGAGGTTGTCACTTACTCAAGGTTACAAATGGTTGAGCTGGGATCTGAGCCCAAATTTTCTGACTCTGATTCTAATTCCTAGGCTCATTCTACTGCCCAAAGTGATCTAGAAAATGTAGTATGAGAGATCAATAATGAAGGAAGAGGCATGAAATAGAAAGAGAATTACTGGGACTGAGAGACTTCCAGCTCAAAATATTAGGATCCCTTCCAGCTCTTAAAATGATTAATATGTGAAGATCTCTGTAAGGTACAGCTTAAAAGAAGAGTAAAAGATCTTATCTGCAGAGAACAAGCAACAAGAAAACTGATCTTGAATGCATTCTCCACACTGAGGTCAAACCCAAAATATAGGTTTGATAAGATGACTCAAAAATCTTTGTTCAGTCCCTAGTGCCTTTAAGATAAAATACAAATGTAAGACAGAACATAATCTGGTTCCAGCCTGCTTGTTCAGGACCACTCCACATTATTACCCTTTGGCACATTTTGTTCTAGGCAAACTGACTGCCTTCCTAGGTTGACATTCCCACTTTTTGGTTTTTTTTTAAACCCTTACTTTCCACCTTAGAATTAATACTATGTATTGATCCAAGGCAGAAGAGTGGTGAGGACGAGTCAATGGGAATTAAATGACTTGTCCAGGGTCAGACAGCTAGAAAGTGTCTGAGGCCAGATTGGAGCCTATGACCTCCCTTCTCTAGGTTAGGAGAGGATATGTTTGTGTGAGGAGCAGTAGTTCAGGTAGGTCGGTTCTGAAGAATAGAAACCATCACATAAATGTATGACATCTTATACCTAACCAACAACAACAATATAGTTTTCAGCAGATTCTACTGCCTAGAAACATTCTGTTACCTTTCAGTCAGAGCAGGAACTTAGTAAAGGCATCTAGTTGATTATTCTCTCCCTTCTCAATCCACTGAGCCACCCAGCTCCCTCTACATACCCACTTTCCATCTCCATTCCTTTGCAAACTGACTCTTCTCTGTGCCTTAGAATGGTCATCTCCAACTCACAGAATCCCTTGCTTCAAAGCTCAGCTTATGCCACCTCTCCACACTTATTAGTGGCCCCACCCAAATTTCCTTCTATATATTTCATATTTGCTTAATGACTTGTCCATATTTCTTCCCCACAACTGCATAACATCATAACAGCTGGTATTTATATTGTGTTTGAAGGCTTACAAAAATCTTTACATGTTCTCTCATTTTAGCCTCACAAGGAAATGAGGAAATTGAAGTGGAGAGGTTAAGTCACTTTACCAAGAAGATCGAAGTTGTATGCATCAAAATGAGATGAAGTAAAGTCAGTGCAATTATTATCCCCACTTTACAGATGAGGAAACTAAGGTTTAGAGAGATTAAGAGACTTGTCTAGGGTCATACAGCTAGTGAGAGTGAAGAAACAATGGAAGTAATGCTTACTGGGTCTTATCCAAAGAACTGATGACTCAAACTTTCATTCTAAGGAAACAAACTTTTATTATAAGAGAATATAGTAACAGAATAGTTAGTATAGTAACAAGGTAAGTAGAGAGTGAGAGAGTAAAGAGTGTGTAAAAGGGTAAAAGCTAAGAGAAAATGGGGTAGGGGTTCTCAGGAATGCTTTTTATCTTGATAAGGAATCATTTGTTTGGGCAGTTTTTGCCCTGTGTCTCCAAAGAACTGATGTCATTTTACCCATGGTCCACTTTGGTCTGTGCAGTTTTATCCATGATTTACTCTGCCCACTCAGGGGGAGTAAACCTCAATCTAAATAGCATGCTCATGATATGTTAAATACCTCAGTGCAACTTTCGGTCAAACTTTGCTCTTTTCTATGCAGACTCCAAGAAATACAGTGAGTGTAGAAACTGAGCATTGTTTGAATCTAGTCCTATGTGACTGGAAAACTGATCTGTGTATATTTGCTGTCCCCCAACTAGGTTATGTCTAAAGATTGATGTGAAGGGTTTTCTCATAATTGTGAATCTAAGCAACTCATGTCTTATATGAAAGGTAGCCCCATTCTAATCAACTAGTTACATTTCTAGGTTCTTTTGATTGTATACAGCTACTTGCCAGGATTTGTGGGACATCTCAACCCACATCAGAAAGATTTGGACTCGGGTTTTCTTGCCTGCAGATTCAGCATCCCATCCACTTTCACATCTAGAATTTAGTGCCATTGAGTACTTCAGGGAGGGCAGGTAGGTGGTTCTGTGGATTGAGATCCAGGCATAAAGACAAGAGGTCCGGGGTTTAAATGTTACCACCCGACATTTTCTTGGGCAAGTCAACTAATCCCCATTGCCCAGCCCTTATCACTCTTCTGCCTAGAAACCAATAGATAGTATTGATTCATAGATGGAAGGAAAGGGTTTAAAATTAAAAAGAAAAAGAAAAATCTTCATAAATTTAGTTCATCAAAGGAATGATGAGAAACAATAGAAATAGCACTGAGGAAAGAGTTGGAGGACATGGGTTCAAATCTCGTCTTGATGCTTACAACCTGAGTCACCTTGATCAGGTCGCTTAACCTCTATCGCCTCAGTTTCCTTATCTGTAAAATGACCTCAGGAAGCAGCTAGGGCAAGGAGGTAGGGGGAGAAGGATGCAATCCTGCTCAGACCGAGAGAATGGGAAGGTGTCCACAGAGTGTCAGGTTGTCTTGTGGGTGCGAGGCGGGGGCTTCCTTCCCGCCCGGCCCCTTGTCCCTACACCCGCCCCAGCGGCTGTGGTGCCTCCCGCTTCGCGGTATCAGGCGGCACTGCGTAGTCCCTGGCTCTGCCATGAGGTCTCCTTCCTAGCAAGCTGGCCGGAGTGGTTCTTCTGGATGCGCTGGCTGACTCTAGTCCAAACTGCCAGCGCCCGGGGCGCTTGAGCAACAGTCTGCTGGTCCCCGGATGTGGTTGCTAAGGCCGCCTCTAGGGGATGAGGAGACCCAGGATGGGGAGAGGAAGACAAGAGAGACTTACTCGCTGAGGAGGGAAGACCCGAGAGGGGCGGGGGAAGGAGAAGGAGTAGGCGGGGCCTCCTCTCCTTAGAGACCAGAAGGGGTGAGGGAAGGAGGAGTGGGTGGGGCTTCCCCTGCAGGGAGATCCGAAGAGACAAGGAGGGGGCGGGACCACCGCCGCCGGGGAGACCCGAGAGGGGTGGGGAGAGGGAATGAGGAGTGGGCGGGGCCTCTAGCGGGATGGAGGGATTCACCCTGGGGGGGCGGGGGAAGGAGGAGGCCTAAACTGGGCCACCGCAGCTAGGGAAACCCGGGAGGGGCGGGAAGAAGGAGAAGGAGGAGTGAGCGGGACTCCCGGTCCAGGAGGTGTGGTCACCAGCGAGACTCTCGTGGGGCCAGGCTGAACCCGAAAGAGAGGCCAGCTAGGGCCAGGGCCAGGGGCAACGTGGCTTCCGGTCTCCTCACTTCCGGCTCCGCAGCTCCGGGTCTAGCTCTTCGGGACTAGGGGATCCCAGGAGGTGCATAGGGCTGTGTCAGTAGTTCGGAAGGCGCAGTTGGGGACGGCCACTGGGGCTCCCGACCCACCTTCCCCCGGGTTCAAGGTGCGTGAGGGGCGGGAACTGGGCCCGGGCCGGGACAGCTGCTTCCCTTCACTTCTTCCTTTGGCATCCGCCCTCGAGCTGGGCACCCCGGTGGTGGGAAGAGTCGCGGCGGCGGCCCCTACTCCGGGGTGGCGGCTGGGGGCGTGGTTACAGGCACTGGACACGTCGTCCGTCCCTGCGCGGACCTCCTTCCCTGGATCCCCAGCCCTCCCTTCCAGCCGCTCCTCCCTTCCTCGGTGCGTAGCTCCCACCGGGTCCGGGAGGGACTGGGACTGACCCCCTGCTTCCTCCGGCCAGACATAGATGCAGGGGAGGAGCTGTGGACACTTGCAGGGAAGAAGGTTTTGGGGCTTCTTGAGGGGGTGGCCTCTGTTCTTCGCCTCTTCCTTTCTGTCTCCTGCTGATTGCTTCCGCCCCTGCTCCCAAAGTAAGGGGAAAGTGAGCTTGGAACTTGATAAAGTCTGTACAACGCCCTAGATTTGGTTGCCGGAGATGTCTACGAAATGTCTCCAGTTTGGCAGCCGGAGGACTAGATGGGTCCGTGCGAAACGTTTTCCGTTTGGTTTTTATATATGGGAGCTGATGTGTTTCTATTGCAAGAAAATGGTGATGTCAAGGGAGTGCCGTCAGAACAGATTTGTGTGTGTGTGTGCTTCTACTTTTCTTTACCTTATCCACTACTTTTAACTTATCTTGGAAAAGAGAAGTTTAGTTTTTCCTGTAGTTCCTAGACACTCCCTTCCTTTCACTTAAAAAAAAATTACTTCCTTTATCCAGCTTTTATGTTCTTTAAACCTTTGATCTCTGAGCCTTTAGTTGTCACTTCCCACAGTTCTTCCAAACCACTTTTAAGATTTCAGGTACATTAATATTTTCCCTTTCGCCTCTTCTATTAGTTAAATTGAATGTATTTAAAACTCAGTCTTTATATACTCATTTCAGATTTTAGTTTTAAAAAACCAGTGATGGTTTTTCTTGGGAAAATCTAGATAGATGTGATCAAGCTTTAATTTTAATTGCATTAACATAGCATTGTATGCTAGTATTGGTTACTGTAAGCTAGGCCCATTGTGTTTAAGGTCACAATAATAATGCAATTATCCTTTCTCTCGACAGCCCTCTCAGATTTGTGCTTCGGCTGTTTTTACCTTTAAGTCTTTCTTCAAGTTCTGATGGGTTTTTACCCCTCTCTTCTCAGAAATCTAATAGTGCCTGAGAAGTACTTTTATTGCTGAATAAAAGAGGTCATTCAATTTCTAAATTTTCTCTGAGGTTAGTAACTTTAAGTTACTTTTCCTTTGATGTAGTTTGCTTTAGAGTCTGGTTCTGACTGACTTTTTTGACAAAAGAAACTTTTGAACCCAAGAAAGTGAAATTACAGAGATCTTTTACAACCTTAGAGCCCAAAATCTTTCTACCTTCATAAAAAAGGAAATTTGTCATTGTTTTTTTAGGTACTTATCTGGTATTGAGATTTCTTTCTAAGCATTATTATCTATGGTTCCCCAAGCATTACCGTTGAGATCTCATAGGGGTGTGTTAAGGGTTTGGAAGTGTGCTTTTGGTTATCAGATAATTACTAAAACATCCCTTTGTGTAAGGGCACAGTTCAGATATAAGTTTATATGCTGTTTTAACTTTCTACTTACGTTTCCCCTTTTCTTGTGGCTGCATCTTGTGGTTTGGTATTTCGGAAACATTGCTTTTCTGGACAGGGTTAAAAGAATGTTCTTGGAAGCTTGGTCATCACATTGTCACCCCCTTTCTTACTACTCTGCACTGTTTCCATTTAGCTCTTGGCTATTTTCTTGCCAGCTAAGTTTTAGTGCTAATACTAGTGTTTATTGAGTTTGGTGTAATAGCCCTTTGTTATTTGAGGAAAATATAAGCTCCTAGAGGATGGGCACTGATTAAAAAAAATTTTTTTTTGATACTCAACACCTAGCAAAGTAGCTAGCATATAATAGTTGCTTAATAACTGCTTATTAAATAAATGAATGAATTTGAAGAGGTAAAGTTTGAAATGTTTTGCTTTGGAAGCTTGTCTTTGATGAGTAACAAGACCCTTTAACCTAAGAACAGAATAATACTTTCTCTAATACCAGCATCCCTTCCACAAATTTTGTGAAAAGCCTCTTGTCAGACCAATTTAATTTCCTTCTACAATCATAAATAACAAAAGCAAAGAGGAATGAGTGGTAGTATTTTTCTTCTGTCTCATATAGCATTAATAAAGATAATTGTCATGTCATGCACTTCGGTTTAAAAAATCAGCTGTACAAGGAAAGAATAAGAGGTAATCAAAAGTTCATTGAATAAAGTTGTGGGGATTTTTTTGACTTAAAGGCTCAGTAATCAGCAGTGTGATGTGGCAATCTGCAGATCTAACTTGATCATTTGCATTAATAGAGTACAGTGTCCAGAACAAGGGAAATGATAGTCCCATTGTACTTGGCACCAGTTATATGATACTTGAATACCATGTTCAGTTCTGTGTGCTGAATTTTAAATGATCAGGATGATGAAGGGATTTGAAACCATGTCATAGGAGATTCTACTAAGGGAAACAGATATTCTGAACTTAAAGAAGAAAAGACTTGAGGGCATCACCTCTTTACCTAACATCTGACTTGTAGGTTGGTCTCCCAGCCTCCAGTCTTCCTCTCCTTCCCCTAACCCCCATCTCTGCCCCTCCCCCAACCCCACCAGTCCATCTTTTACAAGACTGTCAAACTGATCCTTAAAGTTCAGGTCTGATCATCTCCTCCCCCTAGTCCCACTGCATTTAGTCAATTCTGGTGACACCCTGTTACCTTCAAGATCAAACAGAAAATCATCTGTTTGGCTTTTAAAAACCATCATAACCTGACATCTTTTTTTTTCTTTCTAGTCTTCCCAGGCTGCTCCTCTCTATGTACTCTTTTGCCTAATGATACTGATCTTTTTGCTGTTCTTGAACAAAACACTCCATCTCCCAACTCCATTACTTTTCACTGACATCTCTTCTCCCTTTGCCTCCTGGCTTCCCTGTTTTTGAAGTTTCAGCTAAAGTGCCACATATTGCAATAAGCCTTTCTAATTCTCCTTAATGCCGGTGCCATCCTTAAAAAACTGTCTCTAGTTTATCCAGTACATATCTTGTTAGTCCATAGTTGTTTGCATGTTATCTCCCTTATTAAACTATGAGATCCTTGATAACAAGGATTTACATGTTTCCCTTATTGCATAGTACCTGGTACTGAGTAGGTATTTAATAAATGCTTGTTGATCCCATTAATAACTTAACAGGATTTTTTATTCATTATCTCATTTGAACCTTGATAATGATATGATATAAATATTATAAACATTTTATCCTCATTTTACAAATAGGGACAACTCAGGCTCAAAGAATCGAAATAATGTAACCATGGATACAGTTAGCAATTGTTATAGATATGCTTTGAACCCAGTTTTACTTAATTTCCACACATACATTCAATCCACAACACCCAGCTATCTCATGATAATAGTCTTCTGTAATCATTTAGAAGAGAAATTAGATTTATTTGATACCAAGTGGAAAACTATAACCAACATAAGGAAGAACCACCTACCAACTTGCAATTTTTCAAGTAAACTGCCTTGTTATAGGATTATCCCATGGTCAGTAGTATTAAGAGAATATTCTTGAACTGAAGAGATAGCAACTAGATAACCTAAGACACTCTTCTATTCTGAAAGTCTATCTTTTCATCAAGAAATGAGCAAAGCGTGATCTTCACTGAGCTATCTTAGGGTTTACAACAACTGAGTTGAAGGCCCACACCTATTTGAGGTAATTAAGTTAGGGGCGTGGCATGAAATGTCCCAAGCATTGGTCCAAGGTCCAGGCAACATTTTTATTGATGACCTATATATAAGGGGATGGAAAATATGTGTAATAGATTTGTAGGAACTTGGATTTGGGAAGATAGGACAAATTCAGAACGACCTTGACAAATTAGAAGAGTGCTTAAAAAACAATGAAATATTCTTGGGGAAGCACACTACCACTGGTAGAAAAGCTGACGGGACACATAGAGGTTGTATTTATACCATGTGTAGGCTGAGTGCAGGGCAAAAAGACTCAGAAGCTAGAACTGACCACTTTTTGGATATACATGAACAGAAAAAAGGTAATCAATAATTGAGATACATTAAAAATGACTAAAGATTCATAGACAGTCTTTTTATATTCTTCTTATACACTAAGTAATCTGTGGCTTGGATGCCATTGATTAACATGGCAGTTTTTTGTGGCCATCACCTACAAAATCCCCTTTCTCCCATATTTCTCTTTCTTTCCTGTCTCTCCCTGTTGTTTTTCTCTTCTCTCAGCCTCTTTGTTTTTCCTTTTCTATATGCTATGTTTAGGGCTGATCTAGTCACCCACAGCAATTGATTTAGCCCTATTGACAATTCTTATATGTAAAAATGAAGTTTGTTGATTGTTGATTTCATTGTATGACTAAAGTAAAGAGGTGGATTTTTTAAAAAGTTAACAAACATTCCAGAATATATACAGTTGGATGAATATTGTCTTCACAGAATAGACACCCCACACCTTAGGGCTATATACATTTTTACTATTACAGTGGTGCTGTTCAAAATGTCTTTGAAACTCCTCTTTTGGAATTGCCTTCAAAACTTGTTCATGAGGGGGCAGCTGGGTAGCTCAGTGGATTGAGAGCCAGGCCTAGAGACGGGAGGTCCTAGGTTCAAATCTGGCCTCAGACACTTCCCAGCTGTGTGACCCTGGGCAAGTCACTTGACCCCCATTGCCTACCCTTAGCACTCTTCTGCATTGGAACCAATACACAGTATTGACTCTAAGACGGAAGGTAAGGGTTTAAAAAAAAAAAAAGTTGTTCATGAGACAATGGGATTATCAGTTTCTCTACTTGATTGTTTTATTTTTTTATTTTTAAAACCCTTACCTTTCATCTTGGAGTCAATACTGTGTATTGGCTCGTTGGTGGAAGAGTGGAAAGGGTGGGCAATGGGGGTCAAGTAACTTGTCCAGGGTCACACAGCTGGGAAGTGTCTGAGGCCGGATTTGAACCTAGGACCTCCCGTCTCTAGGCCTGACACTCAATCCACTGAGATACCCAGCTGCCCCCAGTTTCTCTACTTTATAATCTCTCTCTCTCTCTCTCTCCTTAAAACAGTACCTTATTTCACTACACTTTGTTTTCTATAAGGTCAAAGAGCTGAAATTAGCTATTATTGAGGATATTCAAAGAAATGTATTTCAGATTCATAAGGCACTGTCAAGAGTAATTGACTCTCAGGGGGCAGCTGGGAAGGTAAGGGTTTTAAAAAAAGAGTAATTGACTCTCAATGTGTTCTTAATTAATTTAATTAATAATATTTTTCCATGGTTACATGATTTGTATTCTTTCCCTCCCCTCTTCTGTCCTCCTTTCCCCCTCCCATAGACAACAAGCAATTTAACTGGGTTTTATGTGTATCATTCTCAATGCGTTTTGAAGAATTGTGCCATCTCTGGAATAAGTGTGCAGCCAAATGATAATTTTGAAGGGAATATTTGTCCATTCTAATATGTTTTGTTAGAAATGAGTCAGATTTCCTTATAGTTATGATTTGCAATTTCTTCAAAGAACCTTATGTCCATTCTTTATCAATTGACAACATTCTATTGAAAAGCTAGAGGAAATTTTTAGAAAATCAATTAAGAAAATTAAAAGGATAGAAACTAAGTTCTTTGGGGAAGCATTAAAAAGAATTGGGATTTTTTTTCCTTACCAACATAAAGGCTAAGAATTCTTGATTTATTTTTGGCAATGTCTCAAAAACATATGATCTTTTTTTCCTGTCATTTGAGACAGAGGGCATTTATAGTTAAAAACAGGAGAGAGGTTAGTTGAACATAAGAGTAAACTTTTTGGCATGATGGTAGCTAAATGGGAAGTTGTTCAGTCTACTACTTGGAGATTATTCAGAAAGAGAGCAGACAATAATTTGTCCTGAAGGTTTATCCTCTTGAAAGTAAGAAGCAGGTCCAGGTGACTTTTCCAAGAACTTTGGCTTGTGATTTTTAATTTCCTTGTTCATATTGTTTGCAGTCCTTTATATAGAGAATCTCTACCTTTGGGATTCCTGAGATAATGGCAATTTAGAACCAGTGTAGTTCCCAGTTTGCCTGTAAATTAATCTTATCTTTGAGTTAAAATGCTATATTATTAAGAAAATATTTTAGCGGAAAAGGAAAGCTTTTAATTTAATTAGAGGGGCAAGTGAACCAGGACACTCTCATGCATTACTGTATCCCCTACTCTGTCTTGTTTATTATTAAAACTTAATGAATATTTGTTAAATAGGTAAATAAAATATTCAGGTTCAGAAAGAAACTTAATTTGATCTTTGTTTTCTCTCATTTTGGTTTCTGATTCACTGGTAAGATGAAATGTAAAGCTGAGCATTTTTGTTTTAATTATTACAATTTTAAATATTGTTTAAATTCTTATTTTTAGTTGTTGATGAAATGTTATTGTCATTTGCTCCCTTTAGTTCGTGGTTTGTTTACTTAAATGTTTACTGTCACATGTTTAAGAAAGTAAATCTTCATTAGTTTTTGGCATGTTTAATGAAATTTATAGGTAGCTAACATTTTCAGGGATATATATTGGGTATTCTTGATTTTTGAAAAATTATTGCCCTCCTTGACTTAATAGTAACTTAACATATGCTTGTTATTTTAAAATGAAATGTCTTCTATGTGGGTCATAAAATTTATGATAAGTGATAACTGATAAGAGCCTACTGTGTTTGAAAAACAGTTGGGAATTATTCATCTAAATTATTTTACTCATTACTAAATTACTAAATGATTACACGCTTCCTTTTATCAGTTTATAATTAGTAAAATGTATCTAAAAACAGATGCTCTGGTTATTTGGATGGCTAATTTCTGTTTCATTCTTGATTTTTCCTTTGTTACATTTCAGATTATTCTATGTAGTTCTTTGAAATTTAATGTTAATCATAGATTTCCTGTGATTCTGGTATTATAGTTTTTTACAAAGTTTTTCATGAATTTTATCTGTTTCTACCTAAGGGTTATTATTATGTTTTATACATATATTAGGAATAGTTTCTTGCTGAAACTAGTGGAGGATGGACTGGAATTAGGGGGAAGAGGAGAGCCAGGGTGTTGGGCATGGAGACTTGAGTCAGGGAGACAAATCAGCAGACCAGAGGAGAACCTACATCATTGTCAAAGAAGAGAAGGTTATGAAAGTGGAAAGTGATTGGATATGTGAAATGAGATGAGTGAGGAGTTGAAGATGACCCGGATGACTGGAAAGATGGTGATACCTTCAGCAATAATAGGGAAGTTAGAAAGAAGGAAGAATATTAGGGAAAACATAAGAAATTCAGTTTTGGACATATGAGTTTAAGATGTGCATGAGATACCCATTTTGAGATATTTAATAGAGAAGTAGAGGGTATGTGATTGGAGATCAGGAGGTTTTTAGGGCTGGACAAATCAATCTGAGATTCATCTGGTTGGAGATGATAATTGAATTCAAAGCCAGTCCTCTTTTTGTTGACTGCTATTTAGGGAAAAGTTAACCACTTTCTATATGATACTTGCTTTTTCTGTTGTCTTTTTTTCCTTCCTTTAGATGACCTTTGCTTAGTAGCATTTGTTACTGTCTATGGGGATAAGAATTAAGGTACAAATGTTAACACAGTTATTTAGGATAAATCATGAGGTTCAAAATAATTATTCAGTACTTTAAATATTTTAGCAGCACTTGTGTTTTTTTGTTTTTTTTTGCCAGGCATTCACATAGAGCATCTCCTTTAAGAGTTAGTTGGTTTTGATATGGGATGAATCCAAGTAAAACAGCAAGTCCATCTGCAGCTATAAATTTACCCATTGTAAGGCAAAGGTACAATTCTGCAAGTTGAGTTATTAACTCATTCTTCATGTCTATAGCCATATATTTAAGCCATAGGTCATGTAACTTCTGGAAAACTCCATATGCTTATGAGACAGAAAGGAAAAAGGTGAATGATGTCTTAGCATTAATATGAAAATAATTTTGACCTTGCAGACCCTGCTCCTGAAAGGGCAGGAGGGAGCCCCAGGAATCCAGGGATCACATTTTTGAGAACCAAGTGCCTTATAAAAAGGAATGGGGTGGGGGTTCACAAAACTAACCTGTAGCATTCACACCTGTGTTCTCCCCACCTCTACCAAGAAGTAGAGAGAGGTTTCTCCTCAAATCTCTTCTTTGGGGCCAGGCATGGTCATTATGATTTCAAAGCATTCCTTTTCATTTGTTTAGTTGTTGTTACATTGTTTTCTTGGTTTTAATTAGTTCACTTTGTGTTTGTTCATACAAGTCTTTCTGTATTTATCATATTCATCTTTGTTAGATTTATCAAGCTCTAAAAAAGAAATGTACCAAAGTCATCTATAATCCTTGTTTTACTGTCCTTTCTAGTGAATGCTGCCATTTTCTTATCTGTGATTCCTTTGAGCATAGTGGATTTTCCTTCTTTGACATCTTAACTTTATCTCTTTTTGTTATAAAATTGGGGAATCATGGTTGCAACACCTGCATTTTTTGATTTGCCTGAAACAAATTCATTTTATTTGATAATCCATTTTAACTCTACGTGTCTTGGGTTTTTTAGTGTGTTTTTTGTATGCAGTAAATTACTGGGTTCTATTTTGTAATCCACCTTTCTCTTCTTTTAATGAGTGAATTTAGCTCCTCTATGATATGGTTTTGTTTTGTTTTGTTCACATTTTTAAACCCTTAACTTCTGTGTATTGGCTCCTAGGTGGAAGAGTGGTAAGGGTGGGCAATGGGGGTTAAGTGACTTGCCCAGGGTCACACAGCTGGGAAGTGTCTGGGGCCGGATTTGAACTTAGGACCTCCCATCTCTAGGCCTGACTCTACTGAGCTACCCAGCTGCCCCGATATGTTTTTAATATTGAAAAAATGTGGGAGATAACAGTTTGTTGAAACAAAGGTAGAAATGACATCTTGTGAATAAGTGGAAGAATTATTAACTTGGTTTTATAGCCTACCTGTTAGGTGACATTCCTTTGTTTCTGAATTAAATGTTTAATGTTTCATTTTCCCCCAAGTTGAATTCAACAAACTGACAAGTACCTACTGAAAATTAGATTCTGTGCTAGTTTCCATTAGAATGATAATTTAGCTTTAGTGTTTTACAATTTAGCAGTGTTTTCTTCTCAGAACCCTGTGGAATAGTTGGTATTTAGTATTATTGTCTCCATCTCAAAGAAGAGGAAACTGGCTCAGAGTGATTACATGAGTTGTCCATTGTCACACAAGCAGTAAATGTCAGAACTTGGCAAGTGAATTTGGGTCTCCTGGTTCCAAGCCCAGGGCTCTTCCTACTACTGTGTGCCGCCTTTGAATATGTGTAAAAATCACTATAATTCCATAGGAGCAAGGAGTTGTGCAATTATTCTTAGTTATCTGAAAAATCAATAGTTATTTGAATGCTTACTTTATTCCTGGAATTCTACTATGAAAGTAGAAAAGAATTATAAGATGTATCTCTCTATAATGAATTTGAGAAGGCAAGACTAACCTATGAAATCATGAGCAGCAATAGAAGTCTGTAGTAAAATGCCTAATTGTGTAGGAAAGGTAATTAGTAAATAATTGTAATATGATACCTTGGCATCATAATATAAATTAGGAGAGAAATATATATTGCTGCAGGATCCATTATTTTCCATGGAGGGTTTTTATTCTTTAGACTGTTACCAACATAATTCTTAAACCATCTCTTTTCCTCTTTTTAATTCTGCTTCTTCATCATGCCAAGAAAATTCCTTTCTCCAAAACCCTTTCTTAGTTTTTTATGAGTTTCATTCTCTTTCACTTCAGATTATTGCCCAGTTTAAAAGCCTGGAAAGAAGAGGAGAAAAAAAATGATTTTGTTGCTTTACCTTCTAGCTCAGCCCTATGGTTTCTAGAATTCATGATTGCTGTCTTTTAAAGTGAATCCGGCAGTGGTTTTATCAGAGTGAAGGGTTAATCCACCCCAATCTGAATAAAAGTCACTGTTTCCTGTTTTAGACCTTTGACTTAATCTTGCAGCAAAGTTGATAAAGTATAGCAACAAGCACTGCTGAAAAGCAGTTTTACAAATACTGTTCTTCAGCATTGGAAAGTAATTAAGCCAATTTCACTTCCCACCTCAAAACTGATTTCCTTATACCTAGGAATATATCAACTATTCAGTAAATAGGATGTCTGAACCAGTGTTTGCCACATCATCTAGAATGGTGACCAGCATATAAAAAGACAGATAAATACTTAAACTCAATTCTTAAAAGTTGTTAGGATTATTCTCTTGGCTACAGATGACAAGCAGCCACACAGAACCACCTGTGGCAGTCGAGCTGACTTCAGTTCAGTGTTTGTTCCCTAGCAGGCAGGTCAGGTCCAAGAGGATCTTAGCTGAGAGGGCCTAAGCCCTATGGCTCCCCAGTGAGAATCAACTAAATATCTCTTTAATTGATAAATATGGCCAAAGATGGTGTTCTGCCACTTTGTGGATATCTCTGATTATCTGGGAGCAATTCACTGACAAGATTTTATGTAGAAGTTTCCCCACCAACTGCCAAGTTCAGACAATATGGAGGGATTCTTCTGATAGATGTTGAATCCAATCAGCAGAATCACCAAAGGCTTCTTAGTAACAAGGTAACTTCTTTAATTTATCAAGAGAAGGTATAAACTGGAGGGTATTGGGAATTTAGGTATGATGGAAAAGGAGAGAGGAATCAGGAAAATCTAACACTTTAGCTAGTTGGTTTAGAAAGTAGGCTACCCCCTTCTCAGGGCAAGGCCCTCAACAGCATTCCACCCTATACCTGACTTCAGCTCCTAGAATCTAGTTAAATGGATTGAAGAACTAGCTAGGCTGGATGATAACAGGTATAAGATGCAAATCTTCAGTGATGGTTTGATGTTATTCTTGGTATAAATTGATGAAATATATATCTGCTGCACAGTGCAGGCAATAGCAGAGATCGGCAGATACAACCTGAATCAGCACAATAGATCAGGCTATGACAATCCTGATGAGGATAACTAGGATTCAATGGCGAGTCCTACCCAGAACCTCTCTTCCACCCTTCACCCAAATTCAGGACTGAGTTGAGTTGCCTGGGGTTCACTTCCTTTTATAGTCCTGTTCTAACTGTTTTTCAACTGCCTCCTGGTTTCTTTGGTTCCAAACTCTGAAACCCATGTTGATGCTCCTTGCAGAAAATGGCCACCTTCGGAAAATGCTTACATAGTTGACATATTCAAACTCAATACTTATAGAGACATTTATGTTCAGAGGTCTAAGGATATAGCCTAATTAAGATTTTGGTGGCATTTGGTTATATCGTATTAATGACAGTATAGTGAATCCATTCATTTAGTTAGATTTGTTAAGCATCTACTCTGTCCCCTCTTCCTAATTTTCCTATTACTGTCCATGTCACCACCAAAGTATCATCATCTTCCCAGTCATCCAGGCTTCCAACCAAGGTGCTGACTCTTCATTCTGTTTTACTCCATATATCTGATTCGTTTGCCAAGTACCATCTTTTTTACATTCCTAACATTTCTCACATATATCCTCCTTCCCTTCTCTGACATTCAGACTCTTGTCAACTCACTATTTCAGTAGCCTGCTGGTTGGCCACCCTACCTCAAGTCTCTTCTCGCTCCAGTTCATCCTTTATTCATCTATCAGACCGATCTTCCTAAAGTACAAGTCTCATCATTTCCTCTCCCTCCAGCCCTTCACATTCAGTCACAGTAGTGGCTCCTTCATATTTTGGGGATGAAATTTAAATAATCTGTTTGACTTTTAGAGCCCTTCAGGCCTAGCCCTTTCCTACCTTTCCAGTCTTCTTAACCTTTACTATCCCTTCACTAATCCACTGACATTAGCTTCCTTCTTGTTCCTTGCAGAAGACACTATTTCTTAATTTTCACTGGCTATTAATATATTTGGAATTCTTTCTCTCCTTATCTGCCTTTTGCCTTCCTTCAAGTCTGATCATGTCATTCCCTTGATATAAAAACTTTCAGTGGCTCCCCAATCTCTTCTAAGAAAAATTGCAAACTCCTCATCCTGGCATATAAAAGCCTTCTGTAATCCAGCTTCTTTATGCCTTTTCTAGTTTTAAGTCTCACTACTTCCCTTCAAACATTCTTAGGAAGAGGGGACAGAGTAGATTCATTAGGAAGAGGGGACAGAGTAGATGCAAACAAAACTACTAGCTATTCCCTATATTCAGCATCTTCCATGTTTGTGCATTTGCACAAGTTTTTCCCAGTGCATAAAATGCACATCTTCTTCATCTTTACTACTTTATGATCCTTGTCTTCAAGGCTTAACTCAGCTGCTACCTCTTCCCTCAAGCCTTCCCAAATCCTGCTAGTTGTTAGTGTACTTTTCTTTCTTGTATTCTATTTCTGTGTATACTTTCTCCTGTATAATGAAAACTACTTGAAGGGAAAGTCTATTTAGGTTTTTGCCCTACCACCCAGCTTGGTGCTTTGCACTTAGTAGATATTTAATAAATATTTGTTCAATTAAATCAAAATACACAGTATATCCCAATTTTTTTGAGAGACTTGAATTATGAGAAATCCTTGCTCGTCCCCAAATAATTTTAGATTTTGTATTGAAAAGTAAATTAACTGAATAGAAACACAGGAATCACCATATGAAAAAATAGAAATACAATTTTTAGATGTCAGTTCAATATCCTAAGTGTTAAAATCCATCAAAAAGAACTCTGATTTAAATTGCCTGTCTATATTTGCAGTTAATTTGGCAGTGTTTATACAAAATGTTCCAAGGTAAGGAAATTGGAGCATGATGATGATCTGTTTTGAAAACTTGAAAAGAACATTTTGTTATTGGTGTTTAGTCATATCCTACTCTTTGTGACCCCATGGACCAAAGCTGTCTATGGGGTTTTATTGCCAAGAATATTGGAATGATTTGTCATTAACTTCTCTAGTGGATCCTTTTGTTAGAGAGCCTGAGGTTAAGAACTTTCCCAGAGTCACATAGCTAGGAAGTGTCTGAAGTCATATTTGAACTCAGGTCTTCCTGACTCCAGGCCCCACAGCTGCCTCATTTTGTTAATTCAGTGGCATTTTTTAAAAAGTAAGGTTGGCCTTTAAAAATTTGTCTTCATTATTTATAATTAAATTTTCCTTGCATTTTAATTACAATGATGAGTAATGTTCAAGATGAATTAAATATTAACTTCCATTTACCTGAAGCAGAATGACCTATTAAGCTATAAACTTAAGATATAAATAAAATTAAGCTATAAATGAAATTATATATTTTATTGACCAAAGCCTATGAATATAGTGCTTTATTAATGTTATTAGTCATTATGTTAATTATCAACAATATTAAAAAGGAATATTGAAAATTAGGATACCTGAGTCCTAGCCCTATCTGTTACCATCTAGGTATGTGACCTTTGGGAGCCTCATTTCCATTCCTGATCAGTAAAGTAAAGATGGTCCTTTCCAACTTGCTTTAAAAAATCATATGAAACTCTGAAATAGCATTCTTTTGTCAATGCAAATGGACCCTTTCACCCTAGCTTTCTCATATGATCTATATTGAATTTTAGTTGTTTGACACATTACATTGAAAAGATTAATACCTGGTTTGTTTTGTTTTCACACATATGGGACTTGAGAATGAGGAAGTTTAGTTGCAGCTGGCCCCATGAGTGGTCTTTATACCTGGAAAAAATATTTGATGAGAATGGTTAGGTTGTATTCCACAGAAACTTATCAGACCATATGTACATTGGTGCTTCAAAAGAAATAACTTTGGCCCTCTTGTGGTGGCAAAGAATTGGAAACTAAAGGGATGTTCCTTAATTGGGGAATGGCTGAACAGGTTGTGGTATATGGTGGTAATGGAATACTAAAGTGCTGTAAAGAATGATGAACAGAATGATTTCAGAAAGAACTAGAAAGGCCTACATGAACTGATGCAAAGTGAAACAAGCAGAATCAGGAAAACATTGTACACAGTAACAGCAATATTGTGGAATGATCAAATGTGATAGGCTTTGCTTCTAACAACAATACAAAGATCCAAGATAATAATGAGAGACTTATGACAAAGAATACGGTCTACCTCCAGAAAAAGAACTGTTAGAGTAAGAATGCAGGTGGAAGCATATGATTTATCACTTGTTTATTTAGTCATTAAGGTTTGGATTTTATAAGATTATTCACTTACAAAAATGAATACTTTGGAAACATGTTTTGTGTGATAATACACGTATAACCCAGATTGAATTGCATGCCAGCTCCAGAAGAGGGGTGGGAAGAAGAGAGGGAGACAATTTGGATTCGATAACTTTGGAATACTCATGTGGAAATTTGTTATTAAAATTTTTTAAATTAAAATAAAAGAAATAGCTGTATAGGCACTAAATTATAGTCATAGCTGTATAGGCACTAAATTATAGTCATGGTAAAGCTTTGCCTTACAGGTTTTAGTAGGTGTCCATCTTTTACATGACTACAGATTCTATTGCTTAATCTGTCCAGTCAGTCTGCAAGTTTCCTCTCAGAAAAATAAGGGAGTTTGACCATTTGGTTTCTATTGTAGTTCTTGTAGTTCTAATGTGATTTGTATGGTATACATATTGGTTTATTAAGAGAATAGGCTAGAAGAGCACACATCATTAGTACTACTAAAAAAAAGCAAGTTAAAGTGCATACTGCACTATCAGCACTATGTTAACATTTTATTTTAGCAAATGCTGAAGTATTTTTCTGACTTTTTGAGAAACCCTGCATATAATATTACTTAAAAGGGGAGGAGATTGCTTCTGTTTTAGAAAGAAAAAAATTTCTTTTAATGATATATTTCCAGATTTACTTCCAGACTAGATTGTGTGGCTGGTAGGTCATCTGCAAATAGATTGAAAAGAAAATATAAGAGAGATTTGTGACCCAGGAGGACAAAAGGAAAAGGTAGGAGCAGACTGTCCTACCTGATCCATGATGTAAGAATTAGAATTTAAAAACCTTATTTAGGATATGTATGCCCAGAAAAGGAGGTGAGTTTGTCACATGGGGAAGACAGAGACATGGCAGATAGACCACCTGAATGACAGTTGTGTTTGTTTGCCCAAGGCAAATCTCCTGGTTGAGGATTTTTGGGAACATGTGAACAAGAATCATCTCAACTAGTCTTGAAAGGGTTGGAGGCACTGAGATATGGATTGACGAAAAGAAGACCCATACCAGGGAAAACATGGGGCTTGCTGAAAGTTTCAATTGAGACAGTTAATTGACACTGTTACTTAATACCCTACGCTGTAGAAAGGACTTGAGAATTCACTTTGACTGTCATTTTCATGTTGTGCATCTTTACCAGTTTTTCTTGTAGGTAATGTCAGAAATCTGGTGCCTAATAATAACTCTGTTGCTTTGGGTTTACTTTCATGAGCTTCAATTGTCAAGAATCAATAACTTAATTATTATGGGCCTTCTCTCCACTGATCCAGTTATATTCAAGCATTTATTAAACATCTTTTTATGGACCAAGGTCTCTGTTAAGTAAAGATAAGGCCAAACAGTCCCTGTCCTCAAGCCCTTACATTCTACCATGTTTATACAAAACATAAATAAGTAAAAAGAAAATCCATAGGGGGCAGCTGGGTAGCTTAGTGGATTGAGAGCCAGGCCTAGAGACAGGAGGTCCTAGGTTCAAATCCGGCCTCAGACACTTCCCAGCTGTGTGACCCTGGACAGGTCACTTGACCCCCATTGCCTACCCTTACCAATCTTCCACCTATAGGTCAATACACAGAAGTTAAGGGTTTAAAATTAAAAAAAAAAATCCATATATAGTCATTCAAGTGAGGGAGCATTAACAACCAGAGGAAATCAGTCCAAGCTTCTTTTAAGTAAAGGTAGCATTTGAGCTGGACCTAGAAAGTGTGAGATAGAGAAGAGAGAGCACTGGAGGAATGAGGACAGCTTGTACAAAGGCATGGACATGAAAGATGGAATTCCTTTTGGGTACAGAGAATAGTAAATCAGCCAGTCTGTCTAGGGTCTGGGTGCTCATAGGAGGAAAGGGGTGGGAAGTCCAGCTGGAAAAACAAAGAGGAGCCAGACTGTAGACAGTTTTAAATACCTCATGGAAGACTTTGGTGTGTATAACAACTTCCCTGCAATTCTTTTTCATCAATTTCAATCAGCCTTTCACAGAAGATCCACTTAATGCATTAGAGGCTTGCCTTCTGGTTCTTTTTGTATTGTGGAGTAACAATATGGAAAGGAAGATAACTAGTATTAAGATTAACATAAATATTGAAAATAAGAAATTCTTTGGAAATCGAAGTTCAAAACAACCATGGAATGTGGGAAGGGTAGTAATATGTGATAAGTCCAGAAAGATAGACTTGGGCCAGATTGTGAAGAACTTTAAATACTGAACAAGGAATCTGGGTTTGTTTCTAGAAACAGTGGGGAGCAGAGGAATCACAATGTCAGTCTTGTGCTTTAGAAAAAATCACTTTGGAAGCTCTGTGGAGGAATGATTTTGTGAGAAGAATGTTTTGGAGATTTAAATTAGATTTGACTGATTGGATACCTGAGGTGAGAGAGGCTGAAGAGTTGATAATTTAGTTTGTGGACCAGAATGACTAGAAGAAAGATGGTGCCCTAGATGGGAATAAGAAAATTAGAAAAAAAGAGTAGGTTTGGGGAGAAGAGATTATGAGTTTTTTGGATACATTGTATTGGAGATGAAGAATCGGAACCTCTGGGGCCTTTGGTGAGTTTCTTTTGAAATTGTTTATTCTTTGGGCAACAGTAAATTAGTTGTAAGTCTTTGTTAATAATTGTGACGGTCAATTTAATAGACTAGGTACAGATATTTTCCGGTACATGAACAATGTCATAAAATGTCTCTTCAGAGTATTGATTGTTGTTAGTTATTTTTCAGTCATGTCTGACTTTGTGATCCCATTTGGGGTTTTCTTGACAAAGATACTGGAATAGTTTGCTGTTGCCTTTTCCAACTCATTTTATAGACGAGAACTGTGGTAAAGGGAGTAAAGGGACTTGCCAAGGATCACCCAACTAGTATCCGAGGCCAAATTTGAACTCATGAAGATGAATCTTCCTGATTCCAAGCCCTGTTATCACCTCTCTGCCTAGCTAGCCCCCACCCCTAACCCCTCAGATTGGCAGCCACTCTCTTTTTGCCACTATAGGAGGTCCATTCCTTTACTTTGTCCTAGTTGCTAAAGACACATGGCCAACCCTGTAAAGCCTCCTATGACCCAACTAGGAAATGTCTACCAATATCCCTTTTCTAATTCCAGCCAATGGAAGCTACTTTTGGTGGCTTGGAGGTGGGGAGTCCATGATCCTAAGGCTGAGACTGCTCAATTAATATATAAATGTTGGTATCTAAAGTTGGAATCTTTGTAATGGTGAGATTTAAAGCATTTAGAGTGTTGCAATAAATTTTTCATTGTTCAGATTTTCTCAAGTCTAATAAAATATATTAGATATTTTTATTCTTAAAGGAAAAAATATTCTGTTGATGAAATGACATGAAAACTAATTTTATTTGACAATACTCAAATAATGTACCATAAGCACAAATTGTGCTCTGAATTATTTCACAGCTCATCATCATAGGTTAATATTAAAAATAGTAGTTAATCAGGAAATGATACTTCCTGATATGTGGAGAATGATTGGTTTAGGGAAAATATTTAAGTTTATATATAGTCTTGGTGATCTAACAGAGTTCTTCTGGGTCCTAAATAATTAATGAATACTTAAAACATTTCGCTTTTAGGAATGTCTGACCCCAGCAATGATTCCACAACTCTTGGTGCTTCTAATCCAGCTACAGAAGAGCAGGATTCTGAGGTGATCGGGTGATATTTTGCATTACTTTGAAAATATAATCAATCTCAGTAACATCTTCAGATGGTCCAAATTAATCATGTACTCTAAACATTAATGTCTTGAATGAAAATTACATCACTTTTTCCCTTGTGTAAATGAACATAGCCATATGTAATGATATTTCATGATTATCTTTGAGGTCATAGATCTAGAACCAAAAAAGACTTTAGAGGCCATCTTGCCTGAGGTCCCTGGTGTCCCATTCTCCCACCTCCCCAATCCCCTTGCTCTGGCTTTATTTTGTTGTTGCTGAGATCATATGTTATGGTATGGTATGAGTTCTGTTCTGAGGCAGAAACTGATCTTAGAGTAGATTTATAGTTTGCTCATGGATACTGAGAGGGTTAGTGGTTATATAGCTAATGGTATATACCAGAGTCAGAGCTTGGGCCCATCTCTAACCACTCTACCATGTTGTCTTTCTGACTTGGAGTTCTAATTGTCACTTGTGAATATGATCTCAAAGAGGCTCACTGAGAGACATTTGATTTTGAGGTCACTTGTTGCAGATAACTGCCAGGTGTAGTCTATGCAAAATTTGGATTCTTCTGAATGTGTTCTTTTTCCAGTTCATCAAAACAAGAAAAAAAGAAGCTATATTATATTCCAATCAAATCAGTGCTTTCTGAGCAGCACCTCTTACATAAGACTACTAGAGTCTAGGTTAAATTTGAGTCAGACTCTATCACGAAGTCATTTCATTTCCCTAGAACTCTCTTTCCCCTTATTTAAAACAAAGAGGTTGAATTTGACTGAAGTATTTAGAATTAGAAGAGACATTAGAAACTGTTGCCCAATTCCCTCATTTTAGAGATAAGGAGACTGATGCCCAGTTTACACAGCTAGTGTCCAAGGCTTTTTCCAGCTCTGACCTGTCATGTGAGACATGGGGCTAGATATTTGTAATATACACAGTGGAATTCAAGTTACCTGGCTTTTGGAATCACCTGACAGTGTTTTAGAGCCAGATAGTTAAATATGGTCCACAATGTGAAGTTGGCAAAAACTCACCAGACGCTTTGGATAAAATAATTATAAGATTTTCTGGTCACATGTTATCTGATGAATCAGGATCCAGGTCATTTTCACTCAATTCATTAGATAGTATTTTCAGAACAACAAGACTTAGAGTGTGTGCAAGCCTTAGGACCCTGTGTCCTCATATCTACTCTCTTTTGCTGCTGTCAAACCAGCTCTCTAGATGAACAACAAAGGCCAGAGAAGCTCAGCTTCTTGGCTCTTTCCTCCTTGCACTCCTTGTATCCTCATCTTCTCAAGGATTTGCCAGAGTTCTTCAGATTTTCTGCCTTTTTTGCTTCTATTGTCTTTAGAAATGTTTTTTTAGTGTTCTGCTCTCTTGTTCTTGTTGTCTTTGTGATTTCTCTGATGACGACTCTCTTCCCTGCTTGCCTGTATAAGTTGTCTCTCTACTTAGAATCCAAGTTCCTATGTGTGCCGTCATTGGCACAGTTTCATGTATAACCCCCATTTTCTGTTCTACTTTGTGTGTACTCATTTGGCATTTAAGTTCAGGTTGTTTTGTTTTTTTTAATGAGAAAAAAAGAATGTAAGCTTCTCAAGAGTAATGACAGTCTCTAACTTTTATATATTCCCTGAAGGAGAGGCAGTGTGGCCTAGTGTACAGAGAGCTGGCCTTAGAATCAAGAAAGCCTGGGCTAAAAAACTCCAAGATTCAGTGAATTGCAGAGAAAAATGGAGGGTGTTTCCTTATCCAGGAATTTCTTCTTGCAGTGAAATCTAGATCTAGTTCTGAATTAGCATAATTTTTTGCATGTGGCAAGCACTTAATAAATTGTTTTCATTTATTTTCAGCTGGACTTTTCAATGTGCCCACTTCAAGAAGTGACCAGAGTAGGTCTGATGAGTATGTTAAAAAAAGTTCAAAGCAAGGCAAATTAAAGAAGTAGCTTGAGCATTGTGGGGGAGAAGTAGATTCAGTGGTAAACCATAAATGCAACATGAAGTTACTCGCATCAACAGATGAATTAAAACTGTATATCAGTCGTGTGTGAAGAACTGTCATGGCAGATGTTAAAGCAGAGGATTTCCTAGTACTATGGAAATAGTAAAGCCTAGCTTATAATGATTTATGCAGGTTAAACACTACATATTAGAAGAAGCAACAAAATCCAGAGGAGTAATCATTGTTTCTCTGCATATCTGTGTAGTATGATCACAGAAATTTGGTCTGCCCTGTATTCAGCCATATCACTATACATAAGTCACTGGCAAT
Organism: Gracilinanus agilis; assembly: GCF_016433145.1. Taxonomy (NCBI): domain Eukaryota; kingdom Metazoa; phylum Chordata; class Mammalia; order Didelphimorphia; family Didelphidae; genus Gracilinanus; species Gracilinanus agilis. Next base: position 119,110,538 of record NC_058135.1, on the reverse strand, counting down.
TTGTGTCATTCTTTTATGGAAGGAACCCTGAAAGAATATGGAGAGACTTGGATGCAAGCCCTGGCTTGCCCCTTCTGAACTGTCACCCTCATCTTTTTCTACCTTATTTCCTTATCTGACAGAAATGGATAATCATACTTGCAGCAACTACTTTCCATAGTGGTAATGCTGGTGAAAACTTTCTAACTCTTAAAGGTCTGGTTAAATTTTAACTATTCTTTATGTAAAGAATAATCATTGTATGGATATAAAATACTGTTTCGTGCACTCAACCTATAAATATTGGAGTGAGTATTCCTTGTAAGGCATCATGGGGGAAAAACATGTATCAGTTGTCAGAACTTTCAGTTGAGACAAGAGATGATACAAACATAATTACAATATAAGATGGGAAATCAAAGTGTTAAATAGAATTGAAGATGGCGCATGCTCAGAAGAAGAATGCTTCTGGCTGGGATGGGCAGGAAAAGTCTTCACAGTCAGAGGGATTTGATCTGGACTTTAAAGAATGGATGGCATTTGGATGGATAAATGGCATGGAGGTAATCATTTCAGAGGGTATGTGATCTTGGTTTTTATTTATAGCAAAGAACAGGTTCCAGAATCATGACATAATCTGGTGGCAAGACTACTAGCTTAGCAGAGTCTACTATAAGATTTCCTTAATCAAACTCATTGTTATGCCAGGAAACAAGCTTGACAGAATGGTGATTAAGGGCAGTGCCAGGACCAGCCTCAAAGGAAGAAGAGGGGGCATTGCTGTTAAAGTCACAGGATACAACCTGGTTATCTTTGCAACCTAGGATGTCCTTTAAGGACCTTTCTATTGCTTGTTCATCACTTTCTTAATATCTTCATGTTTGTCAGATATCTCCAGAGAGCATATCAGACCCACAAAAGATATTATAGGAGTAGGAATTTGGAAGATCTTGCCTCTGAGCTTCTTTCAACTCAGGGATAACCTTGTCAATGACCTTAGCAGCATTAGCATTATAACAAATAAAAGGTGGTTTGGAAGCCATCACCAGAATTTTAAGTATTTATTAGTAAAAAAGAGAGAGAGAGAATTGAGAGGTATCAGCTTAACTAGAACTGATTATTCATTTGGCTACCTAAGATCCAGTTGCTGAGGAGGAGCAACAACTCACCATAGATCAAGAACCAAGATAAGCTGGCACTTGGATGGCTTAGAGAGCCAGTCAGTCCAGTTCTGGAAGCAAAGAGAGAGCTTCCCGCCTGGTCCTTGTCTGCTGGCTTTCAAATGTCATACCTTTCTGCCCTTCCGTGGTGACATTCTGCTGATTCTTCCTGGTTAGCTAGGGACACCCACACTAATGCCAGGGAACTCTAGGACTAGACTCAACAAAGGATCAACATCCCCTAAATAATTTCTTTCATACAGCATGAAATATGTTTTGGGTCGTACTATGCTCAACAAGGCACGACCAACTATAGTATCTATATATCTCTTGCATATTTAGAAATGGTGTGACTGTGGTCTTGAGTTCTTCTATAATGTCAAAGTTGCCATAGATGATGTTGGCCTGGGGCCCATGCAGTTAATAAAGAGCTGTTACTGGAAATGTTAAAAGAATTATATTCCTCATGGTTCATTCCCATTATAAACACAGGGACAACAGCAGAAGGGGCAGAGAATATAACACCTTTAGTTCCACCCTTCAGGTGAATTCCTTGCCTTTTCCAAGGTGGTTAAGACACCAGTAGAGCAGTCAGGTGGTACAATGGATAGAGACCCAAAGTCAGGAAGATTAATCTTCCTGAATTCAAATGCGGCCTCAGACACTTCATCAGGTTACAGCATTCCTTCAGTGAAACTGAATGAAAAAAATTAGCAGTTTAATTCCTTTGTGCCTTCTAAAATCTTAAACTACCAACTCTGTCTTTCCTTCTTTATCTCTTACTGTACCTCTTTATGTCCCAGTCAAACTGTTCCCTTACCTGAAATGACTTCCTCTCCATTACTCTAGTTTAGGCCCTCATCATCTTTCCTGGATTGTTGTAATGGCTGCCTGATGGATTTCAGGACCTCAAATACTCTACAGGGGTCAGCAACCTTTTTGGCCGTGAGAGCCGTACAGTGCCCACAGTGCCGCTCCTGTAACAGCACCTGAAAAAAAATTGACTTTATGGCTCCTGCAGAAAGAGCCATATCTGGCCCTCAAAAGAGCCAGATATGGCTCAAGAGCCATACGTTGCCAACCCCTGCTCTAGTCCAGAACAGTATTGTGTAAGCACAGATCTAATCATGACAGTCTCTTCAATAAACTCCAGAAGAAGCACCTGGGTTTTTTCCCCCAACCCTTAACTTCAGTCTTAGAATCAATACTAAGTAAGGGCTAGGCCAGCAATGGGCAAACAATGGCCTGTGGGCCAGATGCAGCCCCTGAAATGTTCTATCCGGCTGTGTGACATTATTCCTAATCTTACGAATACAATGAGATGCAATACAATGAAACTTCAAAAGAGTTGCCTTAGAAACAGACTGACAGATGAGCATTTCCTTTCATTTGGCCCCCTCTTTAAAAAGTTTGCCCATCACTGGGCTAGGCAATTGTGGTAAGTAATCTGCCCAGTCACACAGGTAGGAAGTATCTGAAGTCAGATTTGAACCCAGGTCCTCTCTTCTCCAGGCCTGGTTCTATCCATTGAGCCACTTAGCTGCCCCTCTGGTTTTTAAAAGCCTGCATACCTCAGCCTCACTTGACTACTCTTCCAACACATTCGAAGAGCCATTTCCTTATTCCTCACATATGACATTCACCCCGTCTCTGCTTTTGCACTGGTTGTCAGCCCCTAGGCCTGGTATGCCCTCCCTCTGTCCCTCTGCTCCCTCCAGGAAGCCTTCTGATTCTCCCAATTCTTAGGCTCCTCACTTGTTTGTGTTTTACTACTTTGCATTTATTCTGTATATAATTAAATTTGTTCTTCTATCTCCCTTAGTAGAATATAAGTTCCTCAACAATAGGAATTTTTTTCCCTTTTACCTCTAGCATGTAGTCACTGATCGGTTAAACCTTTTGTGCTTGTCAAATTCACATCCATCCTTTCAACCTGAACTCAGAAGGTTAGGCAATATACAAATGAAAAATATAAATTAAAAACCCTCTAATTAATTAAAAAAAACCCTCTAATGTCATCTCCTCCATAAAGACTTCTCTGAGTTCTTGATCAGAAGCAGTGATACAACAGACCTTTCCATTTAGACCTCAGGCAGGTTTTTATTTTATGCCACTTATTCTGTATTTCACTGATCTATATATGTATTCTTTCCCCAGTTACACTATGAAAGCAAGTATCTTATCAAAACTTTGTGACTTCCACATTTCCTAGAATAATACTCTGCTCACAGGTGCTTAACAGGTATCTGTCGAATTGGTGTTTTTGTTTAGATTCATAATCTCCCATTTCATAGTACTTCACATTGACAAAATACTTTATATATATTATCTCATTTGATCTTTGTAACAGCCTCATCAGATGGGTTGCACAAATATATTATTAGACGTTATTAAATTATACTAGCAGTGAGGAGCAGATGTCTGCTCTAGTACCTGAAACTTAGCATTGGTGAGATAAAGTATTTAAACTTTGAACATTGTCGTTATTGCTATTATTAACTGAAATTTAGTGCTTTGAGGCTCAGTGCCACTCTGAGATCATAGCTGTTTTTCCTATTTTGCATTTGAAGAAGCAGAGGATCACAGAGATTCTGACCTGCCCTTGATCACCCAGGTAGTGGTAGATACAGAATTTCAAATCAGATCTTTTTTTTTTTTAATTTTAAAAATGTATTTTTTATTTTTCATTAAATAATTCCCCATTGTATGTAAAATTTTTTAAAAATTTGAATTCCAAATTCTCTCCCTTCTTCTTGCCCTTCCCCATTTCTTGAGAAGGCAAGCAATTTGATAGCAGTTACATATATGAAGTCACACAAAACATTTCCACATTAGCCCAAGTTTCAAAAGAAAGTACAGATAAAAATAAAACAAGAAAAAATAAAGTTTAAAAAAAAGTGTGCTTCACTCTTCATTTAGAATATATCAGTTCTCTGGAGGTAAGTAACATTTTTCATCATGGGTCTTTAGGAATTGTCTTATAGAGTTTCTTATTTTTGTGGATCAGAAAGCTGAACCTCAAAAAGGTTAAGGAGTTCTAGTTTGCCCAGGGTCATAAATAGCAAGTGGCAGAGCTGGGACTTGAAACTAGGATGTGGGAAAGTAGAAGAAATGATAGAAATAGAAAATGAAATAAGGGGTAGATTTAAATTAAATTGAAGAGGACATTTTGAAGATCCATGATTTTGTATCAGGATTATGGTTAGACGTTTCTGAGTACAGGGCAGTGCTGTAGCCTGAAGCTCCACTTCCCTCCAAACCTAAACAGTAACGGGTGAAGTAACACAGAGATATTCCATGCACAGTAGCCATCACCAGTGCTCCCATGCATGCTCAGTGGGGAGCCTATTTTGCCTAGCTCTGCCTTGCCCTTTGCCTATGATCTGGCTGAGACATTACTAAATGATATTAAGAGTAGGTAGCAGACATGTCTGCTCCAGTGGCTAAAACTTAGCATTGATGAGAAACAGTAATACTAAAGCTACAAACATTGTTCTAGAAATATATGTACAGTAAGCTGTTGGAATGGTCAAATTGTGACTAAACTTTTTTGAATAAGGTAATACATCAACTATTCATTCTAACAAGTATTTTTAAAATACCTATTGAGGAAGCAAAGGATCAGAGAGATTCTGACCTGCCCTTGATCACTGAGTGGTAGATGTAAAATTTCACTAAGGGATATAAATAAAAAAGCTAAGATCTCTGCTCTCAAATGTTCCTCTAAGTATTGATTATTTCATCGTATATACTGAGCAAGTATAGATTATTTGGAAAATAGACTAAATAGAGTTGATTTCCCTTTGTTTCTCCAGATCAGTTAAAAAAGCATACTCTAGCCTTGGCAGAAGTTCATTTTCAAGAAGGATAGACACTGTTGTGTCCTTTGTACTGCTAACCTTACTTACTGTAATTGTCTTTTCAGAGTCAGCTAAGGAGAGGATCCATTCCCTTTTTCTTGGCAGACATAGTCAATAATCCATTGAGCACTGGCTATCTTTTTATTGTCTCAAACCATAATTGAAACAGTTAATTTGGAAACTTTTGCAGCTCACCTTGTTCTTTCCCTTTGCTTTCACACTAATTATTTTGTCCTCTTATCTGTTTGCCTTCTATCTCATATAACAAATGCTTGAGCATTTAATCATCCTTTGTAAGAAAATGTAGTCAGTAGAATAAAATATGTACTGAATATATGCTCATTAATTTGATGAAGTCAAGAATTATCTTCATTTAACTTTAATTCCCTTTGAGACAACTTGTGTTATTATGGATTGCTCTGTCAAAACTTGTTTTGCCATGAGTAATGTCATACAGTTGTCACAGTAATAAACTTCTCTGTTAAATTCTTGAATTATTGAAAAGATTTTTCTGCTTCTAGCATGCCTTTTAATAACGTACTCCTTATTTTTCCTTAGCATATATCAAAAATAGACTAGCCTTGCTTTAATATTTCAAGACGCATTCTCATGATTTAAGAATGTTTAATAATTGTTAGAAAAATTTATTGATCTTTATCATTTTTCATTACTTGTTTTTACTATCCTGATAAGGTGAAAGGGAAAGATATGGTTTCAAGTGGTCATGGAGTAAGGAGAGATAAGTTCAAATCCTTTCTCCAAAATTTACTGTGTGATCATGGGCAAGTCACTTAATTTATCTTGAGCTTCAGTCCTCTGTGAAATGAAAATAACAATACCTGTAGTAACTTAAGGGGATTGTGGAAAGATTTTTAAAACTGAAATAATGTATGTAAAGCATGCCTGACTTTGATATTTAATAAATGCTTGTTCATTGAATAAAGTGCTTTGGAAATTTTAGTGCCACATAAATTTCAACTCATTAATTTATTATAATAATATTACTGTTAACTAATCACAGTCATTGAAATGTCTTTAAAATGCTATGAGGTAATTTATTTTGGACATAGCACAAGATAACAACAGAATGGTGAAGTTAAGGTTGTGGTAAAGTCACATCATAACTGAAAGGCAATTTTTAAAAATGGATTTTGGTATCTTTTGTTTTTATATGTCCCAAAGAATATTTTAAAATAAAAAGAGGGGGGGAAAGGAGAAATTTTAGTAAAACTGATCAACATATCAAAAAAAGTTTGATTTTTATGCAATGCGAAAGGCAGTTTACAAGTTCTGTGTCTTGAGGAAGGTTAGACTCAGTCAGTGAGTCTTTTATTTATTTCACAGTATATTTGAATTCTACATATAATGACTCTCAAAGTAGCAGAAGAAAGTACTTTTAGACATATTAGCCCAAAATAAGATTTTTGGTGATGTAAATTTGTACAGGATAAGTTCAAGTTCCCAACATTTTTGTAAAGAGGAGTTTTTTTTTAAATTTTCTCAAAACCTCACTGATTTACCTGCATGAATGGTGGGAGTTGTGCTAACAGGTCCTTCAGTGGAATTTGGTAGTAGGCTCAGTATTGTCTTGATTCTTCATTCACTCAGGGAATCCTTTTTCCCCCCTTCTTCAATTATTTATTTATTGAATTTATCTGTAAGTGTCCTAGCCCCTCCCAACCTCCCCGCATCACAAAAGGTGTCGTCTGGGAGATAGTCATGTTCATTCAAATTAAGTCTTTCATGTTTCCACCTTTCAATTCACTCTCTGGAGGTAAAATTCACAATTTATTCTTCCAGTATTAGTTCTGTAGCTGTGTATGATGTTCTCTTGGTTCTACTGTTTCATTGTTCATTATCTTGTGTAGTTCTTTTAAAATTAGCTTGCCCATTGTTTTTTATAGCACATTAGTATTCCATCATAATCACATACCACAATTTGTTTAGCCATCCCCTAACTGATGGGCATCTTCTCATTTTCCAGTTCTTTCCCACCACAAAGAGAGCTACTATAAATATTTTGGAACATATGGATTTTTTTCCTTATTCCCTGATTTCCTTGGGAAACAGACCAATCCACAGTATTGCTGGGTCTAAAGGAATGACTTTCACAGCTCCACCAACAATGTGTACTAAAGTCTCCATTCTTCCACATCCCCTCCAGCATTTGTCATTTTGCCCTTTTGGCATTTTAGTCAAACTGATGGATGTGAGATGGATATCTCAGAATTGCTTTGGTTTGCATTTCTCTAATCAGTAGTGATTTAAAGCCTTTTTTCATATATCTGTATATGGCTTTGATTTCTTCATCTGAGAATTGTCTGTTCATATCTTTTGCCCATTTATCAATTGGGGGATGGTGCTTATTCTTATAAACTTGACAAAGTTCTGTATATGTTTTTAGATATGAGACCTCTAGTCAAGAGACTATCCAAAAATTTTTTTTTCCCTCACTCAGAGAATCCTACTGAACTTCAGAGGAACTATGGTTGTGACAGTCAATTGGGAGACTTAAAATATAGTATTAGAAATTTAGTAAGTGTCATTTCTCCAGTGGAAAGAACCTCAGGCTGGGTATTGAGATATTGGTGTTAGATCTGACTGTCATTTAGATGTGACTTAGTCAAGTTCCTAGACCTTGCCATTTCCCTTAATTGCAAAAGGGTTACCTAGTGTACTTGTTAAGGTAAGAATGAGATTTATATAATGCATTCCCCAACATATTTTGAAGTTCATTGCGGGGAAATGCTTGAATGTTATTATTATCTCTGGGGTTTTTTAGTTTAGGAAGATGATTCAGTTTCTACATACTAAAGTTTTGCATTGATCACATGATGATTTGTAAAGTGTTAGAATTTCCCAGGTGTCTTCAATGTTGTATGTAAACCATTATTTATAAGCAAAACTGGTTTTGTCCAATATCATGGAAATAAGTAATTCTGGCACCTCAGTATTTAAACTCTTTCTTAGGTGCTTCAAATTTTTTTTTTTTTGACTTGGAACTCTGGATTTGCATTTTGATGGTCCTGGAAGTTCTTTTTTGAGGTTTCTTTCTGGAAGTGACCAGTATATTCTTTCTATTTTTATTTTGTAGTTTGGTTCTATGAATTCTGGACAGGGCTTAGGCACTTAATAAATGTTTATTGATTGATTGATAATTTTAATTTCTGATATTATGAGATAAGGTACCTAGACTTTTTTCTTACTATAATTGATTGTTTTTTTCCCCCTGGGCCATTCTAATTTTTAGGGTATTCAGTTACTCATATTCATTATAATGAATAAGGATTTCCAGTATCTATACTTTTAGATAAATTAATTAAAAATAAGATTTTTAATGATGTAAATATGTACAGGGTATGCACAAATTCCCAACATTTATTTTTTTCCCTTTTTTAAAATTTAGAATATTTTTCCATGGTTCCATAATTCATGATTCCCTCCCCCCCAAAACCCCTAGCTCTTTCCTTCCCCCTCCTGAAACCAACAAGCAGTTCCACTGGGTTATACATGTATCATTGTTCAAAACCTATTTCCATGTTATTCATATTTGCAGTAGAGGGATCCTTTAATATCAAAGCCCTAATCATATCCATATCATACTATGTGATCGATCATATATTTTTCAAATGCATTTCCATTTCCACAGTTCTTTCTCTGGATATGGATAGCATTCTTTTTCACAAGTTCCTCAGAATTATCCTGTAATGTTGCATTGCTGCTAGTAGAGAATTCCACTACGCTCCATTGTGCCATGGTGTATCAAGTCTCTGTGTACAGTGTTTTCCTGGTTCTGCTCCTTTGGCTTTGCATCACTTCCTGGAGGTTGTTCCAGTTCACAGGGAATTTCTTTAGTTCTATATTCCTTTCAGCACAATAATATTCTATCACCAAAATATGCCACAATTTATTGAGCCATTCCCCAATCAATGGGCACCCCTTCATTTCCCAATTAAATTCCCAACATTTTTGTGAAGAGGAGTTGTTTTTTATTTTCTCAAAGCCTCATTGAGTTACCTTGGGGAGTTTATTACCAATTAAATAGTGTGAATAAGGCCTGCTGGGTCCTGAGTGTGGTGGACCAGAATAGAGGGTTTTTTTGTGTTGTTGTTTTTTTTTTTAATATTTTATTTTTTTAGAAAAAATTTCCATGGTTACACGATTCTTGTTTTTACTTTACCCTTCACCCCCTTCACCCCGCCTCAATCCAATGTGCATTTCCGCTGGTTTTAACATGTGTGATCGATCAACACTTATTTACATATTATTGATAGTTGCATTGGTGTGGTCATTTAGTGTCACATCCCCAACCATGTCTGCATCAACCCATGTGTTCAAGCGGTTATTTTTCTTCTATGTTTCCACTCCTGCGGTTCTTCCTCTGAATGTGGGTAGCATTCTTTTCCATAAATCCCTCAGAATTGTCCTGGGTCATTTGTTGTGTTTTTTTTTAAGGGACTCTTGTGCTCATCCAGGGCTGGGCTTTGTCTGGGTTTTTTTGTTTTGTTTTTTCCCTTCAATTACAAATAGAAGCAATTTTTTTTTAACCCTTAACTTCTGTATATTGGCTCGTTGGTGGAAGAGTGGAAAGGGTGGGCAATGGGGGTCAAGTAACTTGCCCAGGGTCACACAGCTGGGAAGTGTCTGAGGCCAGATTTGAACCTAGGATCTCCCATCTCTAGGCCTGACTCTCAAACCACTGAGCTACCGAGCTGCCCCCTAGAAGCAATTTTTGACAGTTGTTATCTGACCAGTTGCTTTCAAGGAGTTTACAATTTAAGGTTGCAAAGTGTTTTGTACCAATTTTTTTCCCCTCATCAACCTCAGAGATATAGTGCAATTTTCCATTTTACAGATGAGGAATATGATGTAGAGTAGTTAAATGATTTGCCAAGAGTCACACACCTAGTAAATGTCTGAAGTAAGACTATCCGCTGTGCCAAGCAAATGTCAAGTATCAATCTGTGAACATTTATTAAGTGCTCACCCTGTTCCAGATGCTGTGCTGAGAACTGAGGATACAAAAAGAGGCAAAAGAGAGTTCTTGCTCTCAAGGAGCTCATGATCTAATGAGGGGAGACAATAAGCAAATATGTACAAACAAGCTATACACAATAATTGGAAACAACTAAGAGAGGCAAGGCACTAGAATTAAGATTGGGAAAGACTTCCTGTAGAAGATGAAATTTCATTTGGAACCTAAAGAAAGCCAGGGAAGCCAGCAAATGGAGAGCTTCTCTGCCATGGCTTGGGATGGGGTGGGCAGACAAGGTTTCAAAGACTATATTTTCTGAAGGCTTTTCTTGTGAAGTTTAGCTCTGGCAACTGATTCTCTGCTGGTCTCTAGAGCTGCTGTCTCTTAGCTTGAGGTTAGGTTCAGACTCTGTTTTAGGAAGTGCCATACTGGGTCAAAGGTTCCAGTCTATCCTTGGATATCAGGGTCCCTCTGTGGATTCTTTGGTTGGGTGGGAGAAAGTACAGGTGCTTCTTTCTATGGCTTAGTACAGTGGTACATCTGTAAGCTGTCAAGGCACTTCATCTCCCATCATCTTACCTTTGTATAAGCAGTCACCTATGCCTGGAACAACTCCTTCATTTCTTCCTCTTCTTAGATCCAGGTTTCCTCCAGGACTCAGCTCAAGTGTGATCTTTTTCTGATTCCTTCATCTGCTAGAACTTCTCCCTCCCCCATTACCTTATAGCTATTCTATAAATACCTATTTATGTACATGTTTGTCCATTCTCATAAAGCATAAGATCCTTGATGGCAAAAACTGCTTCAGTTTTGTCTTTTTAAGGTGGAGTACTTTAAGGTACCAGGGACTTGTGACCAAAAAGGCTATCCACCTCCATAGAAGGAACTGAGAGAGTCTGAATGCAGATTGAAGTATGCCATTCTTCATTTCCTTTGTGAATTTTCTTTAATATAAGTGATATGTATCTTCTTTCATAACATGAAGAACATGAGAATATGTATTACAACCTATATCATATTACTTACCATCTCCAGGAAGAGAAGTGGGGGGAGGGATGGAGAGAACATGGATTGCAAGATGTTAGAAAATGATTATTAAAATTGTATCTACTCATAATCTGGGGAAAATATCATATAAAAAAAGAGTAAGCATAGTAAGGAAGTATAAGAGCTACCTTTTTTTTTTTTTTTTTTTGGCCATTGAGGAATAAATAAGTGATAGGGCAATTGGTTGGCTGTGGGGAAAATGTGAAATAATGAGTAGAACAGTTGGGGGTTGGGGGATATTTGGAGGAGTCTCATGGAGGTAGAACTTGAGCAGGTGTGGAGGCAGTGGAGAAGAGAGGGGATAATTGATGAAGCAAGGATTTGGAGAGAGGGATAGGGTAGGGTTTGTGTGTAATGAGATGGACACTAGCTTTAAAGAGTAGTGGATGGGGGGAGGTTAGCAGGTTTGGATTGGTAATGATACATGGGATCCTTTGGAAACAACAGTATTTGGCACCATTTCTTAGAAAAAGTTACTTGTTTTTAAGTAGTTTTCCTCATCTTCAAAAGAGTGTAGAGAATTGCTAAGATTCTCTCCCTCCTCTAAAGCTATAGGTATCTTTGCTTACATTATCTTGTCTATCACATATCTGTTGAAATACTAGCAAAATATTAATACAGAGACAGAATCACAGCTAAAATAGAGGCCACTTGTTATTTGTTTTCTGGTATCAATATCATTTTGCTCTGTTTTCTTCTGTAGGAGTCTGCCATGGCCCAGGAATCTCCCAGAAATTCAGCAGCAGAAATTCCAGTGACCAGCAATGGAGAAGTTGAAGATTCACATGAACATAGCTTTAGCAGGGTATGACCAATATTTTTTGGTTTTAATGCAGAGTCACTAAATCATTGTTAATCCCTAAATGTTAAAGTAAAAATAACAGACACAATTTAGCATAAGAATATTTTTTGGGAAAGGAGTATTTCTAAGTATTAAATATTAACATGATGGGATTAACTAAGCTATATTCTGTTAGCCAAGTATTTTGCAAAATTAAATTCTAAATCAATAACCATTTAAAATTAAATTGCCATTTTATCACCAGAACTTCCACTGTTCTTAATATAAACACCATAATGTTGCACTGGCTGCCACATAAAATCATTGAGGAACTCTGAAGGATAGGAGTTAATGATTTACCAAGGGAGTATAGGAAAAGAACAAGAGTTAGTCACATGTTGAGGGTAAGGCATTGGTGGACAGAGAAATGCTCCGCTGATATCCTCAAGAGGCTGAGAAGAAGCAAGAAGAGTCTCTACTATGTTGAATAGACCCCCTGTGGCCATCCTTTTGGAAGGATCCGTAACAAGAGTTGTGCAGGACAAACAGTTACAGATGTACTGAGATGAGATCTTCATTATTGGAGGGAACATCAATACCATTGAGATCACAGGTCCATTTGAGTTCTTAGAATTATGTTGTAGGTGGGGAAAGACCATGAATGTAAATTGCCCTCTCTGAAATTGACCTATTTGAGTCTCTTATGTAAATGCCCTTGGCACAATACTGTAGTTCCCAAACAAATTCTTCTTGGTCTTCTTGTACTAACTAGCTTAGGGTTCTTGTGATTATGTAGGCACAAATAAACCTCAGTTTTTGTTATTTTTTTTCACAGACCAGTGAAGCCTTTTGTGTTTATGGTTCTTCTGTTCCTGAAGTATATCCCACTGTTGGATTTCTCTAGGAATATTTAAATACATAGCTGGTTTTCCACCACCACTTGCAAGCTTCTTTTTGCTAAACAAATGGTTTAGCCCAGTGATGGACAAACCTTTTAAAGAGGGGGCCAAAGAAAAGGAAATACTCATCCGTCAGTCTGTTTCTAAGGCAACTCTTTCGAAGTTTCATTTTATTGTATCCTACTCATTGTATTCGTCAGATTAGGAATAATGTCACTGGCCAGATAGAACATTTCAAGGGGCTGCATCTGGCCCATGGGCCATAGTTTGCCCATCACTGCTTTAGCCCTTTTAGTAAATCTTTTAAAAAATATGAATAGGTGGCTCAGTAGGGAGAAAAACAGGCCTGGAAATGGGAGATCCTGGATTCAAACCTGGTTTCAGTCATTTCCTAGCTATTTGATCCTGTACAAGTCACTTAACCCCAATTACCTTACCCTTATTGCTCTTTTGTCTTGGAACTGATACTTAGTATTGACTTGAGTACAGAAGGTAGGGTTTAAAAAAAATACAGAAATATTATGTGAAGGAAGTTATTGAGGAGACTTTGATCATGAGGATAGAATCAAAACTCTGGTGCCCTTCTTTAGCCTAGTGGGAAAAGCCTAGCAGTTGAGGTAGGGATCAACAAGGCAGGCCAGATGTCCCCTGGGTGATTCATGCAAAGGAGAAAGGACGCCAGTTGGCTCACGAGGCATGTTGTGTGAGAGTCAGTGGGTAATAGAGATCCTGCTCCATAATAACCGGAGACTTATCTGAGTGGCCTAGGGTGGCCATCGGATGTAAAGAACGAAACAGATTGGAAGCACGGCTTGTTAGCTCAAAGTGCTCCTGACATATTCCCCCTTTTCTTCAAAATAACATGATTTATTACACAGGAAAACTTTGAATAATGAAAGAAGTTATAAATTGGTTATAATCATCAGTTATAGCTGGATCTGATGGGATTTACAGATCAAAGTGTTTGTTTATGGCTCTCTACAAGTGGGCAGAGAGAAAGTTAGATAAACTGAGGCCAAACTGGATTTTGGGCTCTTGGCTTCCAGGACAGAGATAAATGAGACACATGAGAGGGTTACTGCAGTAAGGAGATTTAGACCTTAGTCATAAAAATGGAGGGTATATATTAATCCTTTCTTTAGGAATGATCTATATCCTCACTCTTCTCTCATCCTCTCTGATTAATAAAAAGATTTCAAAATCTTCCCATTTTTTTATCTTAACATTTTGTGTGTGTGTGTCTGTGTGAATGTGTAGATAGATAGATGCTTTAAGTCAGCATTTTCTTTTATTCCTAAGTTATATATTACCATTCCAAGATGAAGCTAGGTCTTCAGTTAAGTGTTTCCAAGTAAATAGTTTTCCATAGTATCCAAAAAGCAATTAATGGCAAAATGAGCCTTGAAAATTTTTATTGTATAAAATTTTAGGCAATTTATTCCAGTTGTTTGAATAATCATTGAAAAGAAAATGAAATTATTTATGTATCATATATTCACTAATATCGAAAAAATCCACCTTAGCCTCAAACTTTAGATATGTAATCTTCATATTTGAAGCATCTTTATCTTTATTGCACAATATTCTTGACATAGAGTTTCACTTCTGAGTTAACACAGAATATCCTACAGATGAAACAAACTCTTAAAAATCTGAGTACAGAGGATATTTTCATCCTGGGTTTCATTCATTCTTGTGTTTGACAATGTCAAGACATAGTCGTTTCATAAAGGAATTTACACTGTGTAACAAAGAATTTGGTGTACAAATGATTAGCCTTGATTTTTAAAAAAAAGGTTAAAAATATGTCATGTGTAGTGTTAAAAGGTGAACTGTTTTCACTTAGCTTTTAGGCAGATGGAAAAAAGTAAAATGTAAAGAACTTTTTTAATAGGATCAGTGTGTAAGATCTGGAATCTAGATCACAGAACTATGGCCTACATGGCTGAAATGACTTGTCCCACTTCACACAGGTTGTAATTGACAGAGCTGGGATTCAGACAGGCTCTGGAGCTTATAAGCATAGCGTTCTCTCTGCTATATGATAATAGCCAGAATTTTAGCTAGTTATAGAAAATTTTTTTAAAATTTTTACAGAATAATAAAGTAGGAAGGTATTCATGAGGAATGCCATATGAAAGAAATGAAAGCCAATATATGCCCTTCTTGAGAACTTTCTCTCCCCCAAAATGAATATGAACTTTATGACAAGATTAGACCAGAAGGCTCTGTGACAGCAATAAGCCAGTCAAGAGTCTTGTCCCTCCTCCCCTTCAAATAAAAACAATTGTATTTCTCAAACTTCTGTTTCTAATGCTGCCTCCTCCTCTGCTCCTGTCGTAAACAACCACATCATTATACTGATCTCTTTTTTCAGTCAACCAGAAGTTTGGAGTCCTTAAAATTAAATTTTTAAAAAAATCACTTGTTCATAGAGATCAATCAGTGGAATAGATTGGGGCACACCATATAGAGAAACTAATGAAACTAGTAATCTTATGTTCAGTAAACCTCGAAATCCCAGTTATTGAGGTAAAGACTCACTGTTTGACAGAAATTACTAGGGAAGACTTGACATCAGTTTAGTCCAAATTAGGTTTAGACCAACATCTCACAAGCTGTACATACCAGAGAAGCTCCAAATGGATACTTAGATATAAAAGGTTACATCATGAGTAATTTAAAGGAGCAAGGAAGAAATTATCTTTTAGATCTATGGATAGGGAAAGACTTTCTGACCGAACAAGAGATAAAGAAACTCACAAAAGATAAAATAGACAATTTTGATTACATAAAATTTAAAAATTTTTGCACAAATTCAGTACATTCACGATCAGAAAGGAAATCTAGTTCATGGGGAAAAACCCTACAGTAATTGTTTCTGGTAAAGACCTTATTTCCAAGATAGAGAAGAAACATTCAAATTTATAAGACTAAGAGCCATTATCTAATTGATAAATGGTCAAAGGATGTGAGCAGGCAGTACTCAAGGAACAAATTAAATATATCAATAACCAACTGAAAAAAATAACAAAATCATTAGAGAAATGTAAATTAAAGCAATGCTTTCCTACACTATTCAGATTGGCAAAGTTGAAAAAAATGACCAATGTTGGAAGGACTATAAGAAAATGGGCATAGTGTTGCTCTGTTAGAGGAGCTATAAATCTGTACAGCCATTCTGGAAAAGCAGTTTGAAACTATGCCTCAGAGTTATTAAATTCTTCATACCTCACATGTCCTGTTACCTAAAGAGATCAAAGAAAGAGGAAAAAGACAAGTAAATAAAAGGTTTAAGGCAGGGCTTTTTTTTTTTCCTTTTTTTTGTGGAGGCAAGAAACTGAAGGGTTACTCATCAGTTGGTAAATGACTGAACAAATCTTTGGTATGGAATACTGCTATTATACTATTAAAAAATGACAGAGGGACTGGTTTCAGAGAAATCTGAGAAGTCATGTATGAACCAATGAAATGTGAAGTAAGCAGAACCAGGAGAACAAATTATACAATAGTAACAATATTGTAAAAGCAAAGAACTTTTAAAGACTTAGGAATTCTGATCAATCAAATGAAAACTAGATAAAACATGCCATCTAACTCCAGAAAAAAGAGGCGCTGGACTCAGAGTACAAATCAAGGCCTTTTTTTGATTTATTTTGGGGAGGGGGACAGCAGGCTAATGTAGGAATTTGTTTTGCTTAACTATGCATG
The DNA here is from genome assembly GCF_016433145.1 of Gracilinanus agilis. Classification (NCBI taxonomy): domain Eukaryota; kingdom Metazoa; phylum Chordata; class Mammalia; order Didelphimorphia; family Didelphidae; genus Gracilinanus; species Gracilinanus agilis. The sequence goes on along the minus strand of NC_058135.1, from coordinate 119,094,126 downwards.
TTTGTCATGAGGATTTTTTTTTGCTTTTTTCAATTTTCTTTCAGTTTTTTTTTCAGAGAAAAAATAAATGCTTGTTAATTGGAAAATAATTTTAAAATAAATTAATCTGTCATTATCAGTGTTTAGGCAGGTCTTCAAAATATTAAAATATCATTTTGTGTAATGAGTTCTTATGGCCCATAAGAGTCTGTCACCAAAAAACTTACCCAGTCTTCCTTTATTTCTTTAATAATAGTAAGAGAGAGAGTAATTATGTCTTATATGACAACATTTTTATATTACCCTTTTACTTTGGCCCAAATTCATTGAGTAAGTATAGCTATTAAAATTGTATCACATAATAGTGTGGTCTTAGGTAATGAAAAGATGTTGTCAGGTGAAGAATTTAAAGATGTTTTTCTTAACCATACCTGCAGATTTCTTTTTACTTTTCACCAATTTTCCATTTCCTCATACTCAATTCTTATCTGAAGAATTAATTTGCAGCTTTTAACTTTATGTGGAGCATTTGAGATATTTTTAACATTGGTCATAACTTGGCTGTCCAGCAGGGGCTGCTATGACCTAAGCTGTAGAACTGGAGAGTTCACTTTTAAGGTGGTGTCTGCTACAGCCTAGTTCTTGCTTCATTAATAGTTTGCTTTTTTTAACCTGCTCATCCGGACCAGAGTGATACTGTTGTAAGGTTCACGTTCCAAGATTCAAATATGTAGCCTGGAGGTTGAAATGAGAAGTATTCAGCTAAAAAAAAATTTTGTCATTCATTGACTCATATTGGTCATCATTACATCTAAGAAGTTTGATTTCCTCTTGTCAGATAGGTATAGAATAGCTGGTAGAACAGTTTTGAGTCATATAGCAATAATCTGCTTTCACTGAAAAGCAAAATGTTGCATTTTTCTCTCTTCCTTGACATTACCTGTGGATAAGGCTGCCATCTCTTCACCAGAAATATGCTTGCTCTCAGACCCTTTGTAAAGCCTGAAAGAGTAAAAAGAGTTCATCTTGCACTAGTCAAGATAAATTGAAACTGGCATACATCAGTAGCCACTGATACCAAGCAGTTAAGGTGATTGAAGGACCAAATCTTATACCTAAAATATTGGTTATAAAAACAATAATGAGATAAAATACATGTTACTAAGTGAATTCAGAAAATCTTTGGCACAATATCAAAGAGATAGAAGTGCTCCTGATCTGTAGCTAATCTTACTGAGATTGCTCACAGGATTTCCTCTTAAGAATTATGGTTCTGTCTTTGGGAAAGGAAAGATTTTAAAACCAAGCAAGAGTTATAAAAAAGTACAAAATGTAAAATAAATAATTTTGATTACATTAAATTAAAAAGGTTTTATACAAAAAAACGAATACAACCAAAATTAGAAGGGGATCAACAAATTGGGAAAAAATCTTTACAACAAAAATCTCTAACAAAGGTCTAATTAATCAAGCCATTCCCCAATTGATAAATGGGCAAGGGACATGAATAGGCAATTTTCAGATAAATAATAAAAACCATCCATTAGCACACGAGAAAGTGTTTTAAATCTCTTTTAACTAGAGAAATGCAAATCAAAACAACTCATAGAAGTATTTGAATCTTTAAGAAGAGCTATATGGTAGGTAGTCTTTCAGTTAACAACATGTATCTGAAATGAACACTATTATGATATCCCTCACAAGTTTCAGGGCAGCTCTCTGTAATTGGTTCCTATGATTCTACCCTTCTAATGCTTTACATGTAATAGATTAGGTATTAGTACATTAGTATCCATATTGTTGAGTTTATTGATTAATTATGGCTTGAGCAACTTTAAGGAATGAAAAAATAAGAGGATTGAGAAATAATACTTTTTCAGCTTTGTAAAATTAAGTTGCAAGTAGACTTTTTGTGTCTTCCAAGTACTTGCCTTTTAAGCTGATGCTTTTCAGATAAAGTATTAAATGATTCAAAAGTGTGAGGCATACTAAATCATTCTAAAAATTCTGCATCCAACCCCCAAGGATTGTTGAAAGACCTTAACTAGGGTGTTAGTTGTGAGAAATGAGAGATGGGACCAGATGTCAGAATTGTTAGGTTCAGCAAGACTTGGCAACTGGCTTAACATAGAGGAAGAGAGAAGAATCAAATCATATTAATAATACTTAATAACTGACATCGCAATTTAAGGTTTATAAAAATGCTTTATATTCATTCTTTAATTCGAGTCTTACAACATCTCTGTCAGGTAGACAGAATAGGTATTAAAACCATTTTACAAATAAAGAAATTAAGTGTGAGGACGCTGAATGAATTATTCTTAGTCAATAGGTAGGAAGTGTCAAAGGTGAAGGGTCTAAATTTAGGTCTTTCTGATTCCAGTCTGGCAGTCTATTTCATTCTTTGTATTTGTATACCTCATACCTAGCACAAGTCTTGGCACATAGTAAACTTTATTACACTCAGTCAAGGATAATTTCTAGGTTGCAAAATCTAGTAATGGGAAGGATGGAGATGCTTTCAACAGAAATAGTAAAGTTTCCAGAAGAATGTAGGAGAGAACTCTAATCATTTTTATTTTAGATTTGTGTTTGCCAATACAGCAGAAATTCTTAAACTTCATTGTGTGTCATGGTCTCCACTAGCATTCTGAAGCTTAGGGACCCTGTTTCACATTATTTTAAAATTCGTAAAATTATATAGGATTACAGAGGAAAATGATTATATTGAAATAGTTATTAAATTTTTTTTTAAAGTTTATAGCCTCCAGATTGAAAATCCCAGCTACACCCTGTGGTAATTAGTATTTTTGAAAGTATGCTTCAAAAATTGTGTTTTGGAGAAAACATTCACTTTACCAACAAGAGGCCCAAGATGGAGCTTTGGGGGATCTTTTGACTTAATGAGTGGGAGATGCATGATAATCCAGCAAAGGGGACTGAAAAGGTATTCCAGAAGAGGGAGGCTGACAGTTTCAGAAACTGCAGAGATAATGAACAGAATTAGGACTGAGAAAAGACATTTGGATTTATAAGAGATTTTTGCTGACTTTTAGTGAGCAGTTTGTCATGTAGTTGTGTCAGAAGACAGGTTATAAAAGGGTGAGAATCACACTATTTTCCTTAACCTTTTAAATTATAGTACCACATTGCTGACAATGCCCTGCATTTTTTCAGTGATGTGTATACTCTTAGTACATTTGGTAAGTGTCCTCTGTCACATGGTGCTTGGGGATGTGCCAAATTTCAGAACATCCTTTATATTGAGCACAGCTTGCTCTTTAAAGCCTAAAGTCTGTTAACATGAGGAGTGCCTCCACCAAGTCTCCTCTGGTTTGTGGCTTGGAGGTACTTTGGAGTTCTTGAAGCCTATACCATGGAACACAAATTCTTTCCAAGTTGCAAAAGGCCCTGCAGAGAACAGACCTCAAAGAATGCTGGGGCTGTGGTCTGAAAACTATGCTAGTTTAGTTCAAGGAAGTTCATCCCTAGGTTGGCTGCAGGGTAGTTATTTCTATTTGCTTGCTTATTTTACCAAGAGATGTCAGGGACCATCCACTAAGCTATCTGGGCAAAAATGTTATAATTTTACATAATCAAAATTGTCTCTTTTATCTTATGTGAATCCATAAAGATGGGTTGCAGTCTGCCTTGATAGAAGGAATACTCACCTGTGTAAAATCGTGAATTTTTGGAATACTGAAGTAGAATACTAACTTATCGTACCAAGAGTCCTGCCCTATTGCCTCCTTGCTTCCTGAATGCCTCCCTGGGTTCTGGAAGGGTATGCAAACTCTCTGGTTTTATTTACAATTTTAGAAAAACAGGTTATATCTGACCTCTGGGGATCAGTCTAGCTGAATATGGGGAGACTCACTACCTGTTGGCTGAGTCATGTAGTGACAAATTCTTTGGTCAAGGAAAACTCATGAACCAAAAGACAAATAGAAAATAGATAGCTCCTGACTCTATGCGATCCCCTTGTGTTTCTGTAAATACAGCCCCACAACGACAGAATTTGTCAACTGCAAACAGTAATGCTTGGTATTCTAAAAGTTGGGTCCTGGCACAGTGACTGAGTGGACATGTTATAGGAATGAAATGATATATGTGTACATTCTTACTATTGATACTGAAAGACAGGAAAAATGAATAAAAGACAAGCCACAAACACAGAATATCATCTTCTGAGGAAATGGAAATTTCCCTTATGGAAATCAATCATTCACCATGAGATATCCAAAAGGACTTTTAAATGCCCCACTTTAGGCAGCTAACAGATGATCTTCTTGGGGTAGGGAAGAATTACAACAGCCAAATGCAACTTTGGTTTAGAAGAGAAATTTGTTTATAAAATCTTAGATGGGAAGATTATGAACATCATCACCTCATGAAATGCCAAGAAATTGTTTACATGAAGCTTGTTGGCAAAAGATTTAATTAAGCCAGATAATCCCAAGATCACTTAATGTTGAAACTGGGAGGAGAATAGCCAAGAGATGAAAAATGGAAAAATCTATATAGATCTTCCCAGCAAAATCTTTTCTCCATAGTTAGTTGAACCCTCCCATTTGGACACTATTGTCACAGTTCCTGATGGTGTGCTACATGAGGCAGTAGAACTGACTCTAAAAAGATAAGAAGAAAAGTTGGACCAGACCAAGTATGCTTGAAGTGACACAGTACTGAGGGCACTGAGGAATCACATTCTAAAGAATCTGAAAGGCAACAACAGGGAAGAAATCAAGACCTGATTATTTTTTTCAAAGACTGTTCAGAAACTTTCAACTACTGGTGTCTCTATGTTAACTCTTCTGTCCCTAAAAATCTTTATAAGAAAAAGACTGACTATTTTCATGGTGACACAGCAGTAGTTTCTTTCAGTATTTTAATAGATCTATATGGAGCTTTGTCAATGATAGACTTAGTCTACATATGGAAAATTGGATGACTTTTGTGTCAATATAAATAAATATGTGTTGATTTGATTTGTTATCAATAATTGGACTTCTGAATTATTTTATGTTTAATGGATAGCTATAGCATCTGTAGTAGGATCTCTTTTTGAGGAAGTAGAAAAAGTAGTTATTGGATATTTTTAAAAGAATTCCTATGGAGAATATTAAGGAAAGACTTGTGCTTTGAAAGAAAAGATATCTGTCAAATTGTAGAGTGTTCTATGTTTGAAAGGGTTAGAATGTGAACTTTTAAGCTTTTATTCCAAAATTATTATTAGCAAATTAAGATAAAGTTGAAAGGAAGCAGCCTCAAGAAATCTGGGCAGTAGGCTTTAAATAACCACAAGGAAAACAGTTTTATTTTGTACCAGAAAGAAATTGCCCATTAAGAAGGATTTGAATTTCTTTGTCTAAATCAAGAGGTCTTAACCTTTTTTGTTTCATGAACTCCTTTTGACAGTTTGGTGAAGCCTATGGATCCCTTCTAATGCATAAAATAAGTTATATAGGATTACAAAGGAAGCCAATTATATGGAAATAAAAAAATTTTTTTTAAAGTTCATAAAAAAAAAGTTCACGAAGTAGTTTTAAAAGCCCTCTAATCTTAGGTAAATCCTGTTGTAAGAAGTATTTTTAAATGGGTATTTTAAAGCATGCTTCAAAATTTGTGGGGGCAGGAGGGGAACATTTGTGTGTGTGTGTGTGTGTGTGTGTGTGTGTGTGTGTGTGTGTGTGTGTGTGTCTATACAAAATCTAAAACTGCCAGTCTCATATGTTGAAATATTAAGACTGATTTTCAACCCTTTGATAAGCAATATAAGTTTTAGGGGTTTGAAAAGTTAGAAAGACAAGAAATATTCAGTTAAGAGCCCAATACAATATATAGTCTGTGGCTTGTAATTGCGCTGCTTAAGTAGGAATGAAAAGGGGTGAGGGGGAACCACATTTATTATCCACAACAGAGAAATCATTATCATTATTTGTATCTATATTTACATCCATAAAAAGTTAGTATTTTGTTTCGGGGATTAGTACAAAAAGGTTTAAAAAAAATTTGATTATCTGTGATCCAGTATATGAGTGGCATTTGATTTTGGTGAGACTGCTAAAAATGAAGAATTATATTTAAATGTACCTTAAAGAGTAAGGACTTAAAAGAATTATTTACAACCATTGCTTGAATAATGACTTGCTTCAGGTGATGCGTTTTAAAATATTCTTAGTACCAGGGCTTTTCTAGTTTAGTCATGGTGACAGTAACCTGGTGATATTAAATTTTAGTGGTTTAGCATTTAGAGTAGGAATCATGTACCTCTTGTAGCTAAAATTAGTTCTCTGGAGTCAGTTTACTAAGAAATAACTGGGTACCTATCTATAATATACATTGTTTTTTATTCTATTATTCGATGTGATCATTACATAGTAGATGCACATTAAATATTAATCTATGTCTCTCAGCTCTTCTATCTATCCTCGTCTCTTGGCAACTGCTTTTTAAAAACCAGAATACATCCAGAATATATGTGGAAGTATAGGATATATAAGCATATTACAGTATGATGTTATGTCTCTTACAAGGATAGTAACTTATATGTGTCATGTTCTTATTCATAAGTTTTGGCACTTAATTAGAATTTTAAATTATAGACCTTAAAACTTCTGTAATTTTACCAGAAGCAACCTATTACTTGATTCTGAATACTATTCGACAGTGGAGCAACCAGAGTATTAAAGATATAGAAAGAATTTTGTTTAGTGCCTTTTTAAGTTGATCTTTTTTCTTTCTAATGTTTGTTTAAAAGAACTCGCTCCTTGAAAGTCTGGCTTCTTGCTCTTGACCTTTCAATCAAATCCCAAGTGTGTTTTGTAATATCTTTCAGTTGCTATAGAAATAACTGTCAGAAGTTCTACCATTCACTAGATCACTAGAATAAATGGGTAGGGAGAAATCCCTCTGGCTGTTATTTAATGCACCTATTAAATGTGCTGATAGTTATGTTGTTTGCATTTATAAGGTGGCGGTTGTTTTACAAACCACGTATATAAAGTGTGTTTTTTCCCCAATCTAACTAGTTAGAAAAATTTCCATTTTCCAAAACTCTAGGTATTAAGCTAACATATTTTTTCTTAAGTTTTCTGGAATTTGGGAGTGGGGGTCAAGAGTGACTAATTTTTGAAATTAGAGGGTGTTGATTTTTCCTTCTATTTTTATTGAGTATAACAAATTCACCTCAAAAAATAAATTCTCTCTGGCCAATTATTACCAATTAACTTTAGCTATACCATCAGATAACTGTAGCAGAAACATCCATGACTAATGATAGTTTTATGATTATTTGCTCTCCTATATTATAATTTATAATTGCTCATTGCAAAACACTTGAGATGGATAGCTTTATGTGGCTCAGCAAGGAGCTTGTGGAACTAAGAAAATTAAGAATAACATATGGGTTATATTTGCAGAAAGCTCAAAAGAGTTTGTTTGTGACGTAGACTAAATATTTTGGCTTTCCCCCTTACAACATTCTGAACTGCCTTGGGCCTAAAGATTCCTTTCATCTTGGAAAAGGACAAAATTGATTTAGAACTAAGAGTAACATTCATTTCATAGAAATCCTTATGTCAGAACACAATTGTAAAACATAGCTTTCACTGAACCTAAAACTGCCAGTCTCATGTGTTGAAATATTAAGGCTGATTTTTAATCCTTTAATAAGCAGTGTAAATTTTAGGTCTTTGAAAAGTTAAAAAGACAAAGGAGTATTCCATTAATGGCCCATATACGTGTCTTATAATCAAGTTGTTTTAGTAGGAATGAAAAGAAGGAAAACCCTTATTATACATAAGCAATATAACTTACTATACATAATATAATATGCTACAATCTTGCTATATTGCTTATTACAATGTAACTTACTATAATCCATATTACTTGCTATAAGATAACTTGTGACAATCTGAATTTAATGATACATTGACTATTTTACTTGCAAGCTTGCCCCTAAATTTTTACTATCTTTAAAAACAACTAAACATAAAGCAGAATGGAAGAGCTAATTTCAAGAAATATTAATGTAAGGGCCTGAAGATATTTGTGTTTTTGTTTTAATTTTTTAGAATCTTTGAACTTCAGTAGAACACTTGTATCACCTTAAGCCATAGCTTCAAAATAATTTTAGTTTGATGATGCATATACATATATGTGAAATGAGCACCAGATATATTACCAAGCATCATCATGCTCTTACTCAATGAGTGTTAAAAGTATACAGTTTTCAAAAGAATTACAAACTATCATCAACCAATTAGCACCAGCTCTTAAGAAGTATGCTCTTGTGGGAAACAAACAAACAAACAAACCTAAGAAAGTTCAATTCAGGGGCAGCTAGGTAGCACAGTTTGTAGAGCATTTGGCCTGGAGACAGAAGGTCCAGGATTCAAATCAATCTCAGATACTTCCTAGCAGTGTGAACCTGGGCAAATCACTTAACCCCAATCACCTAGCTTTTGCTGTTTGATCTTAGAATTGATACTAAGATAGAAGATAAGGATTTTTAAAAAAGAAAAAAGGAAGTTCAATACAAAGTATAAGGAAAGTAGTTCAGCAGAGAGCACATATGTAATATAAAAGAAAGATTTTTTTTTAAACAATAGAACAAAGATTTCAGAGGCACAGTGGAAGAGTTAGTAGTGAGAGTTGGAACTAATATAGTAGGTGAGCATGAGTAGAGCAGTGAATGGTGGCTCAGAGTCACAGAGATTCTGAGTGGAGCTACAGTGCAGTATATTGGCTTCACAGAAATAAAAACAGTACGGTGTAGAGCAGAGGTGTCTAGCAAAATAAATAATATAGACAGAGATAACATTAATTTGATGTTTTCTAAATCAATATGCAGCCCAAGGGGATTTCATTTCTATTTGAATTTAACACCAGTGATGTAGATGATAGACCTGGAGTGAGAAAGCATGTGGCTTCAAGTCCTGTCTCAGACACTTACCAACTGTGTGATCCTGAGCAAGTCATGTAGTCCTAAGGGGCTTCTGATTAATCCTGTCAAAAGAGGAGGTTGGACTCATTGATCTCCAAGTTCCTTCTATCTCTAAATGTATGGTAATATACATGATCCTTGGTAATGTTGATTTGATTAGGCATCCTTGAGTAAGAAGTGGAAAGGGGTGGGTTATAAGTACTAGAGCTGGACAAATGGAGAGTCTCTGGTGGTCAGGGCAGAAATTGCCAAATTTCTGGTGTCTGGCTGGTTTTAGTCAGCTGAGGCCTGTTTGAGGAGGTCACCTGAAGCCTCCCAAAACTCAGTACTAAGCATTCTTTCCATCTATACTATTTCACTTGGGTAAATACAATCAGCTCCCAGGGTTTTAATGATCTCTGTGCAGAGGATTCTCAGAGCAAGTTGTGTAGTCCTGACCTTTTCCATCTTCTGTTCTCATGTCTCCAACTGCCTTCTCAACATCTCAAACTGGATTGTCCCACTCCACACATCCAAACTAAATTCATTAGTAGCTAAGTCCTACCATTGCTACTTTTATAACATCTCTTTTTATTTACCCATTTTCTCCTCTGACACTGCAACCACCTTGGTACAGCCCTCATCACCTCAGAACTAAACTGCTAGCTGGTCTCCCTTCATCCACTCCAAACCATCCTTCTTTCTCTCTCTCTTCTTTTTTCCCTCATCTCTCCCCCTTCCCCCTAATTCAGGAAACTCCTCTGGTTCCCTATTATATCTCTAGTGACACTGGCTTCCTTTCATCTCCTGACTCCTAGTATTTTATTTTCAATTCTCATACTTTTCATCTCTGCCTCCTGGCTTTACTGGTTTCCTTAAAGTGTTAGTAAAATCCCTCCTTCTGTCCCCCTTTTTGCTAATGACTTTCCTCCAAAATAACCCTCAATTTATCCTATGTATATCTTGTTTGTATGTATTTGCTTGCCTGTTGTCTCCTCCATTAGACTATGAGCTTCTTGAAAGTAGGGATTTTTTTTAAGCCTTTCTTTGTGGCTTTAGTGCTTACTTAACATACTGGCACATAGTAGACACTTAATAAATCTTAATTGAGTAAGTGGTATCAGGAAAGGTTACATAAAGTTGATAGAATTTATCTGAAGATATCTGTAATATCTTTGCCTATCAGGCTTCTCCTCCCCAGGCATTCCCAGTTCTTTAAACTGATAAGAGGCAATATGATATAATGGAGAGAGGACCGGTCTTTAAGTTAGGAAGAACTAGATTCAAATTCTGCCACTGTTATATACTAGCACATACTAACCATGTGTATAAGGAAGAAAGGAAGGAAGGGAGGAAACAAGCATTTATTAAATTCCTACTTTTAAATGCATTACCAACATTTGTCTTATTGGATCTTCATGACAACTCTGGAAGAGGTATTATTATCACCCCCATTTTGCAGTCAGAGAAACTGAAGCGAACAGAGGACAAGTGACTTGCCCAAGGTAACATAGCTAGGAAGCGTCTGAGGCTAGATTGGAACTCGGGTCTTCCTGACTCCTGGTCTAGCCCTCTATCATCCACACAGGCATCCAGCTGTAAAGGAAAAGGTATTCAACAGTAGAAGACAATTTAATTCAACTAATTAAATAGTTGAATTAACTATTTAAAGAGAAGGAAATAGAACTAGGACATCAATATCAATCCTCAGAAAGCACCGAAGAGTAGATGACCTTGTGCTTCTCATGAGGATGGAAAAATACATTCATAAAGACTGCAGCACAAGAAGAAATAGAGGGATAGAGAATATGGTCAAGGAGGAATTTCAGAACTTTGGATCATGTGATAATGGAGTCCTTGTGGGCAATAACTTGACCAAGGGTGTGATTGAGTTGAAGTAAAGGCATGGGTTTAAGGAAATGAGGAACTTAACAGAAGCGTGAAGGCGTTTGTCAGCTAATGGCCTTCAGTAACCTCATGATAGATCTCTGCTTCCAGTCTTTCCCAGCTCTAATCTGTCCTATACATTGTCACCCAATAGTGTTTCTAAAATATTATCTGTGTGTATATCTCCACCACACTCTCTCTTTGGGCCTGGTATTTCACTGTCTAACCCTTCATTGTTCCTGAACACCATGTTTTTCTTCTCTCTTCCATAGCTATCCCCTAAACCTCCAAAACTTGCGTTGTCCCTCCTATGTTTAGTTCAAGCCCCATCTCTACTGCAATAAAATGATTCCAACAACTATCATTCCCTTCTCTGAATTCTTATAGTAATTGTTGTCTTTATGCTTGACTTTGACACAGTATTAAGCAACCTCTTGTTATCCAACTAATTTATTTTGACATGATTCTTCTCACCAGTAAGATTCTGAGTCCCTTAAATATATGGAGTATATACTTTTTTAATATTACTCTACGGTACTAAGTGGTTAGAGTTCCAGTCCTGGAGTTGGGAAGAGATTCATCTTCCTGAGTTCAAATCTGGCCTCAGATACCTCCTTCCTTTGTGACTCTGGACAAGTCACTTAACTGTTTGCCTCAATTTCTTTGTCAGTAAAATGAGCTGAAGTAGGAAATGGTAAACGACTCCAGTATCTTTGCCAAGAAAACTCCAAATGGTATTACAACTAACAACTAACAACACATACTGAAGTGTTTAGCACATAATAGGCGCTAAATATTGGCTAAATTAAATTGAAATGAGAGATACAGCACATTAATATGACAGCTCCTTACACAGCATATTGTATTGAATGTGAGTTATACTTAATTGTTACTTTAGTAACAAAAGGCCCCTCCTTCCAATTAAAAACTGAAAGGGAGGAGAAAAAACCTTAGAACTAGCATCCACACAGTGGCCACATCCAAAAATGTATGTCTCTTTCTGCATGTTGTATCTATTAGCTCTGTTGGGAGATGGACAACATGCCTTATTAGTTTCTCTGGCAAGATGGTTGATAATATCTTTGAACAGAGCTCTTTAAGTCTTTCAGAGTTGTTAAATGTTGTTGTCCTTGAAAAACTTGTTATCCTAGATCTGCCTATTTTACTCAGCATCATTTTTCTGAAATCTCTTTCATCATTTCTTACAGTACAGTAATATTCCATTACATCCTTATACTACAATTTGTTCTGTCATCTCCCAACTTAATTCTTCTCTCTTTCCATCCCCCTCCCCAACACACTCACTCATACCTTAGATTCTAGTTCTTTTCCTTTTTTCCTGTTTTTAATAACTTCTTCAGGTTCAGGAAATTTGTTTTGCTTGCCACTGTCCTCTCCCTAGCATTATCCATCTCCTTCATCTCCCCCTCCCATCTCACCTTTTTCCCTGAGTTGATTTCAATGAAAACTACTAACTGGGTTGTTGGGTTTTTTTCCATTACTTTTCTAAGAAATTCAGTATGTCAAAGAACTCTAGGTGCCTGAAATATGACAATTATATGGGAAGGGGGAGGGTTCAATGGAGATCCTATATTTGAAATAAGTTTTTTTTTTTATACAATTATGTAATGACTTCAGAGAGATTGGCTAGAAAATGTTCAATTTCAAACAAAATACCAATTAAATAATGCAAGGGTATAAAAATCAGCTAATGTTTTTAGGGAATTTTTTAAAGCATAATTGAAAATCCAAAAATGTTAGTTACTGTATTCATAAATCTACACATATCTATGAGTAAATTGGCATCACTCTTTCCTCCTTATTATTATTTATTTAATTAAAAGCTCTAGCCTTATTCACATACATCCATTCTATCTTTGGCAGGATAGTGCTTTATACTTTGATTCTAAAAGAAACTTGGTAAAGACTTTGTTTTTATTTTGGGCATCTTAAAGTTGGAAACTTCTAGATCTTATCAACTGACATTTCAGCCTTCTCTTTTACTTCACATATTGCCTGATATATTTTCCAATACTTCATGGGTATGTGGTCTTCCTGATGTCAGTGTGCCCTCTGGTAATGCAGATTACCCATCTTCTTTATTCATCTTGTGCAGCATTTGTTCAAAGGTATTCTCTCAAAAGTTCAAGACAGCTTAGTGGATTGAGAGCCAAGCCTAGAGACAGAAGGTCCCAGGTTCAAATTTGGCCTCAGAAACTTCCGAGCTGTGTGACCCTGAGCAAGTTGCTTAAGCTCCCATTGCCTTAGCTCTTACCACTCTTCTGCCTTGAAGATACACAGTGTTGATTCTAAGATGAAAGGTAAGGGTTTAAAAAAATTCTCCATAAGGATGCTCCCCACTGTGCTGAGAGCTTTTCTCAAGTTCTCTTGACATTATGAGGGTACCATTTAAGAGCACACAGACTGGCCATTGTTTATCCTATGATCTCATCACATGACCAGCCCATGTTTTTTACTTTTATATTTCTTTGACAAAATCCTTTAAACTGTCTCTTCATAGTTTCTTGTTTGTAATGATCACCATGCTCCTATTCATTGCTCTTGTAGTGACTGGCAGTTTAATTTATTCAGAGGTTATTATTCAATGGTTACAAACTATTCAGCATCATCAAAAGAAGATTAATATCAACCAGCTCTCCTTTTCAATTTTGGATCTGATTATCCTTTTGATAAGATTTTTCTCACCAGTGGAAAAATTATATAAACTGATGAAAAAAAAAAAGTGAACAGGATGAAGAAAACCATTTACACAATATCTACAGCAAGATAAATGGAAATATCACCCAAACTGAGTGCTGAGAAATTATATTGGCCAAGCTTAAACCCAAAGATGAGCTCTGAGAATGTAGAAGTGGAGAGAGTGTAACTTTGAGGCTAGAACCACCTAAAATTTAGAATTTGATTAATGTGTTGTTTAGTTTTACTCAACTGATTTTTTTTATTCTTTATTATAAGGGAAGAATATGTAGGATGGGAGGAGGAAAGGATATATATTAGAACATGAAGGTGATGTAGAAAGATAATAACAAAACATTCTTTTAAAGCCATATTGTAGATAATGTTGTCTGATCCTCAGTTTCCTAAAATCAACCCAGGTATAAAACAGAAAGCCATGTTCTGCCAATGATGCTTGGCTGATCCAACACAAAGTACAAATCAAAGAGGAATTTCTGTTGTTACTAATTGTAGAATCTAGAATCACTTGGGTTTGGCCTAACCGCCTACACAGGAAAGAACCTGTACCTGTTGTTCACATTATGATCTGTAGTTACATGTACAACCTATACATTGCTGACCTGTCCCTATCTGTTCCTCAGACCTTGTAAATGGAGTACTTAAATACCACTGCAAAAAGGTAAAGAAAGATTTATCTTCCTACCTCTCTAGTATATTCTCAATTTACTAACACCCAGGTCTAGTTTTAGGGGATAAGGAAAAACAAAGAAAGAGAAACAGACCTGTCTGTGTTGCAAACATCACTATAGGTCACAGGTTTCCTTTCTCTGACTCTTGGCAATTTGACCTACAAAAGGAAGAAAAAAAAAACCCTAGACTTGGCAGCTAATTTTTATGCTCTGTTTTTAGCTATACATACATATATGTAAATATAGCTAAAAATAGAGCATAAGATTATATACATATGTATGTATATTATATGTATGATTTTATATATGCATGTAAAAAAATATATATATATAATGGATTATTTCATGTAATTTCTGAGTTCTTTGTTCCCATACCCAGGGTTTCCCTAACTTCTTTGTGGTAAAGTACTACTCAGCTTGCAGTTGACTTTGGATGTAGAGATTTTTGATTAACAATATGTAGGAGGCACCTGGGTAGCTCACTAAATTGAGAACTAGGCCTAGAAATGGGAGGTCCTAGGTTCAAATCTGACCTCAGACACATCCCAGCTGGGTGACCTTGGGCAAGTCATTTAACCCCCATTGCCTAGCCCTTACTACTCTTCTGCCTTGGAACCAATACGTTCCAAGACAGAAGGTAAGGGTTTTAAAAAAAAACACCAAAAAACAATATGTAGTGACTTTGGGATATTGAAGGGGAAATGTTACTATTTGTGTACAAGGAAGAGAGATTCGGTCTGCTTTCGCAGATAGCTTCTAGCCATGTCCTCCTGTAGAATGGCCACTTGACAGTAAGTAATGGATGCCAGAAGCCACCAGTCATAGACCTCTTCTGTGTCTTCCAGCATTTCAAATGAGCCTTTTGCATTCTCAGAAAATACAAAAAAAGATCTGGGCACGGCCTCTGGCCTCATTCCTTTAGTGTAGGTAGATTAAATTTAGAGAACCCTTGCTAATTCTGAGAGTCTGATTCTAGTTATTCTAATACTTCTTAAATTTTGACTGCCCTGTGTCAGTGAAGTTTTTCCTAGAAAGTATTCATCTATTGAAACTGTTAACTAGGAGGTTTTATTTTACTGTTCATGCCACTTTTCTTCTTCCTGAATGTCACTTACACTGCAGTGATCTTTGCCTTACTGACCTCTAGGTTAGATTACAGTAGTGCCCTTGGGAGGACCTCCTCATGAAATTACATGCAAGTTTTGTGGAATATGGTGGAAGGATTCTTTGTATATTGGCTGTCTGAATTCTTCCCACAAAGAAAATGAACTTTTGACTAAGGAACTGAAGTTAGTCTTTTGGTTTGTTTAATTTTAAGGATATCTTTATCATAGGTTTGTGATCTGGTTCTGTTTCTTGCTGCATACATATACTTATGATGATAGGTTAATACTGCAGCTTTAATAAATGAGTGGAGAGGAGAAGAAGTGTAACATGACCCAATTTCTGGGTGGATTGAGAGAGGACAATTCTATAGTCTGGGAACAGGAGCTGCTTAGAATCTCTCTCAAGGGAGTTCAGTATACCCTCATCACTGGCCATAAGAATTCAGAGCACTTTCAGACTTCTTCGCACCATAATCAGTGTCTAATTCTCTGTGCATTATCTTTCAAGAATGAACTTTTTAGTTACCTATATTCTCAAACATTAAAACTTAAGTTTGGTCACCCAGAGAATCAGTTCAAATTAGTCAGCATTTATTAAGTTCCTACTCATTCCAGCCTCTTTGCAAAGTATTGAGTAAACAAACAAAATTGTCTATGCTCTCAAGTTTAGTTCCCTTTCTATTCAGTTATGGACCTAGTCTAAATTCTGTCTTGTGAGAAAAGTTTATTTAATTGTGGGAACTGGGAGAAAACCTTATTGCATTGTTTGAACCTAGCCCTGTGTGACTGGGAAACTGGAGCACCTCTCCCTGCTATTTAGAAATCCAGGACCTAGGTTAAGTTGACCAGAAACCCAATCAGATCCTAAGACTGATGCTTTTTTATCCTGAGATTGATGAGTTTTCTCATAATTGTCCATCTCAATCCATATGTCTTATGTGAAAACTTAGCCCTGCACTGCTTAGTCAGTGATTGTTTTCATATAGTTGGGGAGGAATGGGACACCTCTTTTCCTGCATTCAGGGAATTGTACCTGTGCACTCTTCCTCCCAACTTGGGAAAACCCTAATCTTTTATCCAAATAGAAATTCAATGTTGTGTCAGTTGCTTTTAATTAATTGGTCTTATTTGATTAATTGTTTTTAATCTATAGAAATCTTTCTCCCCCAGTATTTGAGGTCCAGCCCTAAGCCGAAGAAGGGGCTTCTTGTTCCTGATGTGTTAAACACTTGGCATGCACTGCTTAATAAACCCATATTCTTAGAAGATGAAACCTTTGTTTCCTCAGTCATGGCATCCTTTATTTATTCTACAACTTTTCATCTTAGACATTTGTGGTTTCTTGGATACCACTTTTTTGTATTTTGTTTTTTCTTTGTATTTGACATATGTTTTCTTACATTTGTTGGTGATTGTCAAATTTATAATGAATAACAAAATATAGGCCACTGAGAAGTTAAGGGCCTTTCCAGAGTCACTAGTATCAGTATCAGCCAGGTTAGGATCTAACCCCAGGTTTACAGGATTCCCAGGCCAACTCTCTGTGTACTATGTCAAATTGCCTCAGTATCACAATAAAGATTGATATTATTCTTGTGCTACATATACCACTGTTTCCATAGTCATTTACTCCTTGTAAGTGTCAAAGACTGCCTAAGTCAATCTGGTTTGGTCCCCTTATATAGCATTCAGTGGTTGGACTGACTTTCGCCACACATCTAGGAGTCCTTGAATGTAGGTGACTAGGTCTGACTCTCCCTGTGAAGCTTCTGTGCCAGGAAGTCAGCTCTTTTCCTAGTTCTCTGGTGATACAGTCTATTATCTCCTCACTTATACCACTCTCTTTATTCTGTGACCACCTCAAATTCAACTAGTTTTTATTTTAATGGTCTCACTTTGGCTTCCAAGTTCTTGCCTATGCCAGTCATCACTTGTTGTGGATGATCAAGTTGAATATATTGTTCAGAATATTCTTAGGGCCTGAGAAGGGGGAATGGGAGTTGGTTCAGAATACATATCCCAGAATGAGTAAGGATCATCTTCCATTATTGACATCCAACCAAACCACCAACTGGAAAGGAGGGGATGCTCTATGGAGAGTCATAGTGTCTAAGCCCATGGCATGACCAGCCCAGGGAATCAGGTGTGGGAGTAGCAGCTCTAGCCATAACATATGACAATATGGTAACTGGGGACCTATTTTAGCTGTCATAAAAAAGACTGATGTCTTGAATGGGTAGGTTGAGTCAGATAACGTCAGTTCCCTAAATACCTTCTTTGTTGCCTGGGCTTCTAGTACTGACTTCCCAACCTAAATCTCTACTTCTGTAAATGGTTTTTCACTTTGTACCTATCCCTTTGATGTTGGAGCTCTAAAGCAATCCTGATGCCAACCCAGCCTGGTCTGGCCTGGCCTTTGAGACTCTTTTTGCTCTGTATCTGATTCAGTCCCTTCCTGTCTTTCCAGACCCAGTCACTGTCCTAATCATTAGTGTACCTGCAGTTCAGAATACAAGATAGTTACTCAATTATTTGTCTCCTTATTCCGGAATGATAACAGTAGCTTTCTAGTTGGTCTCTGCTTCTAGTCACCTCTAACTCTTCCCTAACCTTTTACTCTGAAAGATGCCTCTGCACCCCTGTAGCACCTTCCTCTGAATGGTGAGGTCCTCCTTGGAACCTGCATTTGAGGAAATGCCCAAGGCAGCCATGCTCACTTTCCTTTTGGATTCGCTCCTGAGTCCCTGGACTTCTCCACCTTCCTTCCCCCACTACCTCATTCCTTTTTCAGCTCCCTTGTGTTATTTTCTTGAGTTAAAATGTAAACTTTCTGAGGGCAATGACTATCTTTCTTTTGTCTTATATTATTTGTATTTTTAGCTTTTGGCACTGTGCCTTGCACATAGTACTTAATAAATGCTTTGTCCTTTTATTTATCAAATTTTTTACCTCTTCCTTTATTCTTGTACACACAGGTAATTAGTTTGCTCATTAACTCATAGTATCTTCTTGTTGTCATTCTAAGTCTTCCAAACAACTATCCTGCCTTTCCCATTAAACCTTATTCATCATTATTCTCCAATTTAGAGTATTTGTTGCTGTTGAGGCAGTCAACTATCTAATGTATATACCATGATCATTTCTATCTCTATTTTTTCTTATCCTGCCTTCTTCTCTACTATCCATCTCTCAACACACCCTAATCTAATCCCTTTAATATAAAGTTGCCCTCCTTTTCCCCAGTCATTGTCCCATTCTAAATCACTGCATCTTGCAACATAACTTGAGAGCCATCACTTTCAAGCTTTTCTTAATTAAACTAATCCTTAATCTTACCCTTCTCTAAAGGCCTGTATCACACAGTCTCCCATTGATTATACATGTTTTCTTTTCTTCTTCAGTTGAAGATGTATTTGTATGTGAATGTGTGTGTGTGTGTATATATATATTCCCAGATAGACTATAATCTCCTTAATACAGCCCATATTTTTCCTCTTCTAGTGAACAGCCAAGTACTCTACTAGGTCTGGTAGAAGTTTAAGAAGCAAAAGATGAAATAGTCCAGAAATATCAATGAAAGAAGAAAAGGACTCATATGCACAAAAAATATAGCTACTCTTTCTTTGTGATTGCAGAGAACTGGAAACTAAGGAGGGGGCCATGAACTGGGAATGGCTGAATAATCACTCATGGCATATAATTCCAACTGCCTAGCCTTACCACTTTTCTGCCTTGGAACTGATAATATCA
The DNA here is from genome assembly GCF_016433145.1 of Gracilinanus agilis. Lineage (NCBI taxonomy): Eukaryota > Metazoa > Chordata > Mammalia > Didelphimorphia > Didelphidae > Gracilinanus > Gracilinanus agilis. The sequence continues at coordinate 119,075,092 of NC_058135.1, read as the reverse complement.
GTAACTTAGAGTTCATTTTTAGAGAAACCTGGGAAAGTTTGTATGAACTGATAGAGTGAAGTGAGCAGAACCAGAATAGTTTATATAATAACAACATTGTAAAGACAAGGAAGGGAAGGAAATAAGCATTTATATGGCACCTAATGTTCCAGGCACTATGCTAAGCCCTTCTTACAAATATCTTTTTTGATCCTCACAACAACCCTATGAGGTAGGTGCTATTTTTGTCCCCATTTTATAGATAAGGAAATGAGACAAATAGAAGTTATGTGATTTGCCCAGAATAACACAGATAACATCTGATGCTGAATTTGAACTCAAGTCTTCCTGACTCCAGGCACAGCTCTCTACTGCACCACCTATCTGCCTTAACTTTGAAACAAAGAATGTCAAGAAATTGAGCATTCTCATAAATGCTGTGACATTTTCCCAGAAAACCAATAAAAAAGCATGCTACATACTACTCTTGATGGAGGTGATCATCAAGGTTCAGAATTGAGACATTTTTTTTTAACATGGCCAGTATGTGGATTTGTTTTGCTTGGATGTACATATTTATTAGAAGGATTTTATTTTTCTTTTAATTTTTTTTCCTCAGTGGGAGTCAGATAAGGAAAAAACAGATTTTTGTTAAATAAAAAAATTATACATACATTTTTTAAGCAGTGTTCAATCCAAAAGGTGAGAAACATTACAGATTGAACAAACTTTTTTTTAATCCTTACCTTCAGTCTTATAATCAATATTGAGTATCATTTCCAAGGCAGAAGAGAGAAGTAAGGGCTAGGCAATTGGAATTAAGTGACTTGCCCAGAATCACAGAGCTAGGAAGCATCGGAGGCCAAATTTGAACTCATGTCCTTCTAACTCCAGACTAGCACCCTATCTGCTGAGGGACCTAGCTGCCCCTGGCAATCTTTAAATAAATACCTAATATAACACTTCTTTGGCCTTAATGGTGTTCCGCCAAAATTTGAAGGCCTGTAAAGATCAGCTTACACTTTTAATATGATCATCAAGTTAATTTACTCATCTGTCTTGATCCCTTTTGTCCTTGTCTGCTGTTTTTCAGGAAAATTAATCAAGATAACTAGTTAGAAAGAAGTTAGATTGTCTTAGACGGTAGTGCTTTTATTTCACTGTGCTTCCTATTAGGGTCTAGACACATAAACTAGTTTCAGTTTCTGCTACAACTTGTTTATTTTAGATCAGTAAAATTAAGGAGGCAGTTTCTTACCTTAAAGAGAGTTGAGAAATATATGCTTGGACTAGCATTGATGAAGAGGGTCAATGGTATTTTGTGTCTTCATTATTTTAGGACTTTTTAGCCACTTTTTTTTTTAATTTGGTCAGTTGGTCAGGAATGGACTGGTTAATTGTTCACCACTTGATTTTTAGAGTTGTGGAGGAAGTACTTTAGAATATATTTCATGGGGGCAGCTGGGTGGCTCAGTGGATTGAGAACCATACCTAGAGATGGAAGGTCCTAGGTTCAAATCTGGCCTCAGACACTTCCTGGCTGTATGATCCTGGACAAGTCATTTAACCCTGTTGCCTAGCCCTTACCACTCTTCTGCCTTGGAACCAATACACAGTATTGATTCTAAGATGGTAGATAAGGGTTTAAAAAAAAAGGAAAAGAATATATTTCACCTTTCTTGTATAGCAAGAACTGCCCATTTGAAAAGCATGCAGATTACCTTCATCTTCTTTTCATTGGTAATATGCAAAGCTGAATAATACATATTTTGTCTTATATTTAGTATTCAGTATAAAACAAAATAGAAGAAAACATCCATATCTTTAAGAACGTCACGTGTGACCTGTCTAATTTATTAAGACAGTGTTTCACTAGAGAAACATTTTGGATCTCAAGAGAATGTTTTGTGGGGTTTTAATTTCTTTTGAGCATTAGCTAAAGCATCTAGACAGTGTGGAACATTCTGCTATTCTTGAACATTAGCTAGGAAATAACTTTCCTCCTTATCCATCTTAATTTTGCTTTTTTACCTTTCGCCTGAATTTGGCATGTTATAAACTTGAAAATACATTTTTCAATATCAGCATGCTATAGTTAATGGTTATTGACATTCTGGTACCTTTAAAAGCCTTTCTTATCATTTTGCTGCTTATGCATCACATTAGAACGCTATGACACCATAAACAAATTCCAGACAACACAGAAAGACCAGTTTAAGATATGATTAAGATAATACAATCATGCCTAAACATTATGTAATATGGGATTTTTACATGGATTTTCCCTTTTATTCAAACATTGCTAAGGATTTGAAGTGTTCATTACCAGCTGGACTTGGTCTATCAGAAACCCAAATTACATCTCATGGCTTTGACAGCACCAAAGAAGGGGTCATTGAAGCAGGACCATTTCAAGGTAAGAGCCCCATACCCCCATTTTTAACTATAAAAAAAATCATCTAATAAAATAACTCTTGTTACATTTTATTAAAGCCTCAAATGCTTTTAGCTATTAACAAGCCTGTATTAGGTAATCATCATTGTAATCCTCAAATGATCAAAATAATCTTTAATAATATTCTTCATGTAAATGATTCAATATTCACAACACAGTTTCTTTGGCCATATATTTTCATATAAATTTAAAAAATAGTTCTAAAATCTTTAATTAAGAGCATAATCCTTATAATAAAATACCAACACTGAAATCTTTTTCAGGCTTAAGAGAATACCAAGGGATTTTTGTTTTTTGCAGAAAATAGAGATGGGGAGTAGACTTATGATTTCATTGGTATGGAGGACTAGCAGGTGAGAAACAATGCAAGTTGGCAGCATTCCTGCAACATAATAGCATTAGAAAGTTGTCCAGAGCACTAAAAGCTATAGATTTGATTTGGTTTGTACGTATATGGATTTTCTTTATATTTTAAGGTAATTGATTAAGGTTATACAAATAATCCAATGCAGGAGCAGGATGGGGGAGCCAAAAAGCTATTTTAGTAATATATTACCCATGTAGACGATAAAGATTTTTCTCATCAATGTTTGAATTTTCAGAATATTTAAATTCATTGCTAATAGTTTAAAGCAAAACAATCTTTGGAATTAGATTCCTTTTTCCAAAATTTTTCTTCTGGTAACTCAGTTACCTTTGACTTAATAACATGAAATATTTAAAGATCCCTGATTTTTAGGTGTGAGTACTTTCTGATGCAAATCATTAGTCCTTATTTAACTTAATAGACGGACTTTATTAATTGCTTAATGAGCCTAGAGTGGTCCTCTCATGACAGTCAATCAGTGAATCAACAGATGTTCTTAAAGCATATGCCACATGTTGGATACTGTACCAGTTGCTAATGATACAGGTATAAGAGTTTAAAAACTCCTGCCCCGAAGGAGCTTGCATTCATTCTGATGGAGTCTTACAGCCTATCACACTTAAAAAATCTGTCACATATACCTATGTAAGTTGTCGTCTTTTAAGTAATACTTTTGTATTTTTATAATTCCAATATATTCAATCAGATGAAGTTATGAAATACATCTCTTTGCAATATATACTATTAACAAAAATTTAGAATAAATTTACATATTATTGTAAATTTAAAACTAAATATACAGTGACATTGTTTTCTTTAATCCTTGCTATTCAAAAAAAAGAAGCATATATGTAAAGTTCTTACTATGCCACTTTATAGAACGCTTTATCTAGAGGAAAATGAAAGTAAAAAGATTGCGAATGCTTAATGAGCAACTGGTAGTGTTGTCTTCTTGATCTAAAGCAGTTCCACTTACATATACCATTTTTTAAAGCTATTTGACAAAAAAAATCACACATGCAAAATATTTTGTTGTTATGTGTTAGCATTTTCACTTAAACAGTTTAATTAACACATGTTGGTTACATGTCTTTTTTTTAACAGGAGCAGTGCAGAATAATGTCATAAAAAATCTGGCCATCATTTTTTTTTTACTTAGAAGCAACTTAATAATTTAAACTTTTAATAAACACATAAAAAAGTCAAAGTTTCTTTGGATTTAAAAAAATACTTTAAGGCATTTTTTCAAAATGAACATAACTCCAAAAATATGTTAAAAGGAAAGCAATCATTCTACTATAATTATAATTGTTGAAGCCCATCTTGGTTCTATGTTTATTAGTTTTTGTATCTACACTAAAGGATGGAGAAATTGGGCTAAGACCAAAGATTTTCAACAGTAATAATTAAAGGATCTGAAACTAGGACCTAGGGACATATGATAGAGCAGTTAAGAGCTACAGATGGATGGTGTAATAACTGGCTTTCAGGTAGGCGATGATTTGTTTAAGGGTAACATGGGCAAGCTATTTTCTGCAGAGGATAAAACTTATAGAAGAAATTGAACTGAAAATTTTCAGGGGAATTAAAGGGGAAATTTTCACATTATACTAAGAATTTATTTTTTAAGAGAGTTCTAGTCAGTAGGCATTTATTATATGTGTACTGTGTATCGCACTGTAAAGCACTGGGATGGAGATACAAAGAATGTTAAAAGCAATCCCTGCTATCAAGGAATTCACAGTCTAGAAAATATGCTCAGATAAGCATCTAGAGGGTAAATCTCGCAAATAATCAACAGAGAGAACACTAGAATGAGGCAAGGCTTCAGGCTACTAAGAAAGGCTATGAAATTAATGAAAGACAACTAGCTATTTTTTTTTACTCTTACTTTCAGTCCTAGTGACAACTCTAAAGGCTACCTAAATGGGGTTAAATGACTTGCCCAGGATCACACAACTAGGTAAAGTGTCTTTTGGCCAGATTTTAACCCAGGTCCACCCAACTCTAGGCCTAGCATTCTATCTACTCTACCACTTAGCCAGTCATATTTTAATAGGAGTTTACCTGTGTCTTTACTATTTTATTTTATTTTATTAAACATTTATTAATATTTATTTTTTAGAAAAGTTAACATGGTTACATAATTCATGCTCTTACTTTCCCCTTCACCCCCCGAGCTCCACCCCCGTCTTTACTATTTTAAATGGTATCTTTTCTTAAATTGCCATATATGCTAGATTATCCTTCTAGTTCAAGACTTCTATGAATAACTTTTTAAAAATTTTTTCATCACTGTAAGTAGTGAACTTAGAGTTGAAAACTTATGTTTTAATGTGACTCTGCTACTGCTAGTTGCTTTGCTTAACTCATTAAACTTTCAGGATCTGACTCTTTATCAAACGTTGAAGAGTTGTTTTGTTTGGGTTTATCTCAGAGATTCCCATGGCCTTAAATACTTTTAAACACTTATGAGGAAAGTATAGCTTACTGAAGTAACTGACTTAGGCACATATTTTTAATTAGTTTTTACTGAATTTACTGAAATTGAAATTTCCATGGGATTGTTAGATACCATCCAAATTTAAATTTCTTAATTTTCACCATTATTTTGGTTGAAAATCAAAATGCATTTCATTCACGAGAGCAAAATGCAACCTTAAAAGTTTCAATAAGATGTTATCTATGTGTATGTGATCATATAAAATTCCTTAAAAGATGAAAGAAGTTTCCTCATATATTAAGTGTGGAGGTTGGATTAAATTAACTCTAAGGACCTTTCCAGCTGTCATCTCATGATCCATAATAGGTGGACTTTTTGGAGGACCTATTGTATACAATCCCACATACAACCTTTAGACTCCAAAGCATTTTTCATGTGAGAGAGGTGGTTTAAGTATTTGATGGGTGAGGAAGCCCAGATACCAGGAGGTTAAGTGACAGCCACACAAGTTATAAGCAGCAGAGGAAGGATTTGATCACTGGTCCTCTAATGCCAGAGGCAGGTTGTACCATGGTTTCAAGTGGACCTTTCAGTTCAACCACAAGGAATAATGGTAACAAATATTCATATAAAACTACCAATGTGCAAGGTACTGTTCTGAGCACTGCAAAATTATTATCTCATTTGATCCTCACAACAATCCTGAGAGGTAGGTACTATTATTATCCGCATTTTACAGATGATGAAACTGAGACAGAAAAAAGAGGTTAAGATATATGCCCAAGGATTGCACAACTAGTAAGTGTTAGAGATTGGACTTGATCTCAGATCTTCTTGAGTCTAGCCCAGGCACTCTATCCACTGTACCATCTAGTTGCCTTCAGTGTACATTGAAGAATGTGATGAAAGTGTTTACTATAAAAGTAGTGGGTAGGAATACATTCATATCTGCCTTGCTAACTGTCAGGAAAGAGTCTCATAAATAGGTTTTAATGTGTGCTAATTTATTAATATTTTTCAGTATCCCTTTGATTATTATCATGCAAAATACAAAACAATAAGATGCAAATACAAAGATGCTTGCTACCAAGTCTAAAGAGAAGAGGAGTACTTTGTAAGAAGGCAGAGGCCTCTTGTTTGCAAATGACTGACACAGATAGTATCTGGAACATTAGAACATTAAGATCTATAATTATTCAGAAGAGCTTAACTCTTTTATCCACCAGAGACTAATCAAGTAGACAAAAGAATCCTTATTTTGGCAGTTAGACAAAATGGTGGCTTAGTGTGTTGGAAGAATGCCTTCTAAGCCACTCTCCACTCTCCATATACATGAGGCAGGTATATTTTGTTCAGAATGAAAATCTATAATGTAGTTAATTTTGTAGCTTCTTAATTTTTTTTAAGAAACTGTATTCTTTTCTTTATAACTTCTAGAAACAGATGATATGGTTTGAAAATTATTATTTTTTTTTACTGAACCATTGATTTCATTTGCAAATTGAAAACTAGATGAGGAAACCCTACAAATACAAATAAGCGAGTATAAGTTAGAGTCTTAGAGAAGATGCACAGGGCACTGAGATGTTAGTGTCTCATTTTAAAGTAGCTAGAGCCGCAAAGTTAGGCTGCCTATAATTTGTTTGGGGGCAGGGATGCACACATGTATGTGTATATATATTCATTTGAAACTGATGCCCAGGTTGTTCATATATGTATATGTTTACATGATATGTTTATATATGAACTTCCATTTTTCCCCTACAAAATAATCTATCAGATCTTAAGTAAACTACTAGGGGATGATGATTTAAAGATTTTGTATTTAATTCCAATATCAGAATGATCAATTTTTAAAACTTTCATTGAACTATCAAAATAAAAATTACTGTCCTTTGGGTACAATTATTGAATGATTTAAACAAACTATGAAAGACAGCTTTACACACACACATATTTTATGTACACATACATATCTGTATATATCCTTTTTGAAATTTGTCCAACAAATTAAAGAAAAAGTTTTGTGGAAGTTCAGTTCAACCACCTTCCATTCACTAGACTCTCACTCCTTCCTTCACTTCATCTTTTCATTCTAGTTTCAGCCTCTCCTAAAGACACTAACTCATTTGTCAGTGAAAACAATCTCTGTTTAATATATTGAAAATGTACAGTGTATTTTAAGAGAAGAAAAATGGATTTTCACAGTTAAATGTATATGCCCTTTTCAGGTTTCCCAGCACCAGCCATATCTTCTGTTATATCTCCTAGCAGTGCTGCAGCTAGCAGACTGGCTGAACAAGGAAGGGACTTAATTGTTCCTACAGGTATTCACAGCATTGCCTGGATAAGTCCCTCTTTGCCACTGCTGAAGCTATACTAATTCCCTACAGTTTATAATCACTTCTCTTGTATTATTAGGTGTGTGTAATTCCTGCTTTTTTGATGGCTGCCACTTTTTTAATACCTTTATTAAAGACATTTGTGCTTTCTGTACTTAGCATATCTTTCTGTCTTTTCTGACATTAGTAGGATGAGCTAAATCTTATACTTTACCTTTTCCTAAGGTAAAATATCTGAAATGTTATACTAGTTTATAACTTCCTTGCTTAGTTCTGGAAAATTTAGGTGTATCTGTTTGTCCCCAAACTCTCAGCTTTATGGCTTTGCAGCTTTATCCTGTTTTTCCAACTAAATAAATGCATCTTTAACTCTTGAGTAATTTTGTAGTGAGAATGGGATTAATAAGGGTTGTTTTCCTCTTCTTAGTTTCTGTTTGCACTTATCTTTTATAGGCCTGGGTAATGAATATATCTGATGACGTGGGAAGGGAAAAAAATCAACTTCAAAAAATTATAAACATGTTTTTAATTGACTTTTATGACTATATCTGCTTGTGAATGAAATTTTTGCATAAACTCTGCCTTTAGACATATCTAGTGTTCTCTTCATATTCTGGAATGGAAAACAGTAAGAAGAGTAGGGTTTGAATTTAAGATTGAATGAGGCAAGTTAAATTTTTGTAGATACCTCATTTTTGTCTTTAAAAAAAATCCTTTGCAAGGTGTTTTGTTCACAGGGATCATAGGTCACAGGGATGTAGTTTTCAATTGAGAGCAATCTAAGATGCTATCCAGTCCTTTACCCTTATTTTACAAATAAGAAAATCAAGACCTATGAAGGTTCAATGACTTGCCAAAAGTCATACAGTTAATATTTGAGAAGCATAATTTGAGTGTAGGTCCTTTGATCCCAAAGCCAGTGCTTATTTCTCTTCTTTGATTATGCTAATTAAATCCCTCTTTTAAAAAATCTGTTTCAAATACTTAATTATTTGGTCCTTATTTCAATTATTAATATTATTAAATATTGTTCTTTAATATTTCAATCATATTACTAAATATTCTTCTAGGCATTAAATAATACTTTTTACATTGTCATAATTAGCAAGTTTTGTGTATAAAATGTCTTCATTTTATATTTTTGTGGGCATACTTGATTAAAGAATGATTAAAGAGTTAATGATTAAAGAAAACAAGTTTTAGACCTTCGTTTTGTAGAAAATTGATTTTTCATAGTTCAGTAATTTAAACAATTATATCCGTGTTGGGTTTTTCCTTTTTATGTTTACATGTATTTTGTTTTTATCATATAGGTGACCAGAGAACACAGCAGAAAAGTGGACCAGTTATTTTAGCAGATGAAACTAAAAATCCTGCAATGGAGAAATTAGAGCTTGTAAGAAAATGGAGCCTAAACACTTATAAGGTTTGAAAATTTTATCACAGAATTATATATTTCCATAACAGTCTGAATAACTGCAAGGCTGTAACTGTTTGCAACATAATGGATAAAATGAGCACCAGCATAGTCAACTTCACTAATGTTCAGGGCCAGTAATGGAAAGGAGGTATAGCCTATAGAATGCTTTGCAAACAATTAGCATTAACTCATTAAGTGCTTGTCAAATATAAATTAAAGCATGGTGTCACATTACCTTGGAATGCAGTAAACTTTACCCAATCCCATTGCCCCTTTGAAGGCCGCTGCTATGTACCTCACAAGGATATACAAGCATGAAAGGCTGTGCTCCCTGCCCAAAGTATATGATAAAATTAGCTATGCCTGAATAATATACAATTCCTGACCTAGACCGTTTTCAGGTTTTTATACTGTTTTTTTTTATAGTGCATAGTACTTAAGATGTGTACCTATTATTTCCCCCCACTAGAATATACTATAAAGTGAGGGCAGAGATTATTTTGGGGAGAGGGGTTGGGATTGAGGGAGCTCATTGTGTCTCCTGCACCTGACATATATATGTCTAAATAGTCATTGATTGATTCTTATAGAATTTCTGCTATAATTCACAATTAATTTCGAAGGCCAGCCCACAGAAAGCCCATATTTTTATTTAACCCATAATGTTGTTGAAATAGTTTTAGAAGACTTGAACTCCAAAATTCTTTAAAGCCATTCTGTGTTCTGAAACCCGAGGCTTTCTGAAGTCTAATAGCAAGAAGAAGGCTCAGTGGGCAGGGCTGGAGGGCTCTACTTAGAAGCTGAATAATATCTCTGTCCAAAAACATCTACAGTACACAAATCTGTAACAGGGTAAAGGCACTAACAACAGCTATTTATGCATGGCTTAGAGTAGTGATGACAAACCTTTTAGAGATGGAATGCCATGCCCTGCTCCCACCCTACTCCCTAGACCAAGTGCTGTGCCAGCCCCCCATCAGAGACTGAATGCCACGTTCCCCTCTTACCCCAGCAGGGAGAGAGGAAGTGCTTCCATTGGGCTGCCGGGCAGAGGGATGGGTGATGTGAAAAAATGTCAGGCACAGTGGAGAGGGAGAGTGGAGCAGCTCTATTCAAGTACCTCTGCCTTTTTAATAATGAACTTGCAGGGGGAGGGGCAAGTGCCCACAGAGAGCCCTCTGTGTGCCCCTTCCTCCCCCTATACCCACCATCACTGGCTTCAAGGATGTAGGATCAAAAGGGTCATTCATTTCTACATGTTTATAATTTAAGGACTACATATATATGTATATGTAATTATACATGTGTATCTGTGCACAGGTACAAATACATGTATTTTTAAATGGAGCATATCCCCTTTTGTCTTACCCAAGATTGCCCTGTTGAAAAATATTTTTTTCATCATGCCTGTATCTCTTATGTTATACAGTGAATGTATCCTGAAAAATTTTGTATTATAATGTTTTGGAAATTATATATTATTTTATAGTGTATAAGTATATATTTATGGCACAAATATATACTTATAATAATTCTAAATTTTTGTTAATCGAATAATGTTTTAAATGCAGTACAGTTTGCTATTTAATAAAAACTATTTGTCAAGTGAAAGGTTTATTTTAATAATCACACCCAATTTTTGTCTTGAATCTGTATTTTCATATGATTATAACAATAATTAGTATTCATATAGCACCATAGCATTGGACAAACTTTCTGAAATCTCATTTGAGCCTCATAATCCTATAAAGTAAATGCTGCAAATATTAATATCCCTTTATAGCTAAGGAAATTGGGAGCTCCTGACTCTAGATCAAATACTCTGTCCACTATGCCATACTGTATCTCAGAAAAAAAACTATAAGATGTGATGCTATTTTAGGGGAAACTATCAGGCAGCCAAGTTGTTACTTCCTGGACATAGTCTTTCTTCTTTCATCAGTACTCCTAAAATGCAAATCTTAGCTTCTTTAGAAGTTATCTTTCCTTATGATGAACTGCTTGATTTCTATGTGAACTGGAAAGACCTCCATGAACTAGTGCAGAGTGAACTGAGCAGAACCAGAACATTGTACACAGAAACTGATATACTGTGGCACAATCAAATGTAATAGACTCTGCTACTAACAGCAATGCACTGATCGAGAACAATCCTGTGGAACTTATGAAAAAGAATGCTATCCAAGAGGCAGGTCACCAGTCAAGACAACAACTGAAGAAGATTAGGACTTTTATAGTCCTTTTTGTCCCATCCCCTCTTCATAGGGGCCAATCACAGCTTCCAAATTGCCTAGCAGTGCCCAGTGGGGCAGTGTCTGTGGGATTCACACCTCTCATCCTCTGAAGGTGTCCATTCTTATCATAGGCCTCTGAAGGTATCAACTCTTATCAGAGGATTCACAAGTTTCTGATTGATTGGGTTAAAAGGGTGGAGCTCTCCAAGTACATGGCTTGTGAATTCTCTTACTTGATGGCTTACAAAGTGTTAAATAGGGGTATTTTCAGTTTTGATTGATCAATTTAAAAGTTGCTGATGCTGGACAAAGAAAGTCTGATTCACACTTCACACGATGTTACTTTTTTCCATTTTGTACATAGAATATGCCTTTCTAAATTCGTTTTACAAATATGCTTTGGACTTAAGGAATGTAATGACAATAATTCTTCTGAACTAAATTTTTATAACCAAATGATGTTAGGAAACATCAGTATTATCTTTAAAGTAATCAGTATGTTTTGGGTCTTATTTCCATTTTAAGTTAAATTGTTACTTGATAAGAGTATATGAGGTAACAGTTTTGGGGACATAAAAGTTGCTGTTTTACTGTAACCTAATTGAGGAAAGAAGGCAAGAAGTTTTACGTAACTAAATCAGGATCTGACTACTCTGTGCAATTTACACTTTTGTATAGATCAACTTGCCTTTTATATATCAAATTGCCATTTTTTTTTTGCCAATAGTGCATGAAAATAAATTATTATATATGTCCTTTCTTTTGGCCTAGAAGAGGAGATGTGGAAGAAATCTGCCTTACTCTTTATTAGAAGAATAACCTAGATCTTAGTGTCCAGAGCAGGTTTACTTGGCACATTTCCCAAACACTAAATGCCCTAAAAAATCCTTTAGACTCTGTCATCAGTGTTGCCACTGAACTTCATCCTCCTATCTTTCCTTTCTCTAAATGCAGTATCTTCTAAACTTTCAGATCTGTTTTTCTTCTTATGTGATCTCACTCGTTCATTGACTGACCTATTGCTCATTTGTTACTATTTTCACCTGTGTCCCCATGTTCCTCCTCCTCCACCTTAGCTCACTTTTGGATTTCTGCTTTTTGTACCTGGGTACCTACCTTCTCTTTTCCCAGCAACCTTTGTTTTGTAGTTTCTTAACACTGATGTGATGTGTCCCTGTCTACCTTCTTTGATGCTTGTGTTCACTCTTCATTCTATTCTTCCACTTTTTTTCCTTAAGAATATTTAAAAGTTTACAAAGTTCTTTGTGCACATTATCTCGGTAGAAGCTCATACAATCCTCTGGGGTAAGTTCTGCAAGTCTCTTTTTGCAGATGAGGAAATAAACACTCTAAGGTCAGGAGGCAGAATTCAAAGCCAAGTTCTTTCGGGATCAGGTCTAGTACTCTTCTCATTCTACCATGCAGCTTCTTAATGTAGGGCCAAGTTGGCACCAGGCCAATAATTGTAGGCTTCCCTCCTCCTACTGCCTGTAAAAAAAATTTAGAAAATAAGCTCTTATTCACTTCTTTTTAAAATCCTTACCTTACATCTTTAAATCAATACTGTATATTGATTCTAAGGCAGAAAAGCTGTAAGGGCTAGGCAATGGGAGTTAAGTGACTTACCCAGAGTCACATAGCTAGGAAGTCTCTGTGGCCAGATTTGAACCCAGGATCTCCCATCTCTAGGCCTGGCTTTCAAACCACTGAACCATGTAGCTCCCCACCCCCCTGCTCATTTCACTTTTTAATCAGAATTTTTCACAATCACAGAATTTTTTCCTCATAAATGTGGGAGTAAATTTTTAGAGGCAGCTGGTGACACAGTGGATAGAACTCTGGGCCTAGAGTCAAGAAGACCTGAGTTCAAATTCAGGGTTAGACATCTACAAACTGTGTTACCCTGGGCAAATAACTTTATTCTGCTTCAATTTCCTCATCTATAATAACAGCACCATGGTTGTTGTGAGAATAAAATGAAGTAATATTTGTAAAATACTTTACAAATTAAAACACTATATAAATACAATTGTAATTGTTATTATTATTACTTTCCACCCCTTTACTTACAAAATTAATATTTTTGGAGAAAACATGAGAAACTAAATAACATTAATAGGTGGAAACATGTACCTCTAAAGATAATTTAATCCATCTGCTTTCTTATGGGTGAGAAAACTGATAGTTCTGTATTTTAATTGTCAGGACTTTATAGTGGGTTTGGGGAAATAGGCTAAGGTCCCTAATATATGTTATCTTAAATTGGCAGTTTGAATTCTTAAGTACATCTGGAAGCAGTTTATATTTTTTAAGCCCTCCTTCATGTGTCATGTGATCCTATTTGTCCTAGGGTCTGAAATAAAAAATAAAATAAGTTGGATTGGGTAATTAGGTGGTATATGTTGTAACTCAGGTTTTAGGGCCAATATCAGAAGTTCAAAGGCTTGGGAAGGCTAGCCAGAGAGAGAGTGACAGTATACCCACAGTGATATAAACAGGGTTTATTTATTAAACAAGGACAGGAAGGGAAGGGAATTGGGACAAACTCACTAATTATATATCTGAGCCTCCCACCAAAACCTGGTAGTTCTTATACCAGATTGTAACTGCCCAAACTGTTCTTCCTCTCTCTACCTAACCAAATTTCCCTCTTTTGCTGATAATTAGAGTACGGAAATAGGCTGGATGATAAGCTGGTCCAGAGGGTCAAAAGGGAGAGATGCTCACTGACAATTGGCTTCAAGGTCTTGGCAAGAGTCTTAACATAAACAGGAGTAACAGGAATCAGACGGATATCCATAAAGAAGGGGAGTAATGGTCAACCCACACAGTCCACCTGTGGGGTCCAGACACATCCTCAACCACTTCCAGGTAGATAAGCTGCTTCTAAGAGAAGTCCACACACACTGTCTCCCTCCAGAGAGAAAGTCCAGCTGCCCCTGGAGAAACTCATTCTCCAGAGTTCTGGAATCTCCCTGTTTCTGCTTTTGCAGTATTTCCTCTTTCCCATGATTTCCCTATAACAGGTCCAATGAATAATGCTTTGTGAATCTTCTTCTTACAAAAAGAATACTAAGTATAGTACTCTGCAAGTTGTGTGTAGGAAGGCCACCCAAATATTCTTATTTCTAGGTTACTTGAATTCTTTAAAAATCCTATGTTGATGACATTGCTTTATCTACATTTTAAATGGCAAATTCCTTAAACTTAGTTCATAATTTGCTTCAAATATCCACTTCCCTTGATTTCACTTTATGTGACCCAGAGTCATAACTTTTCCTCTTTTTTCCTTCTCACTTCCTTAGTTCCCTAAAAACAAAAGACATTTGTTCATTAGACCTCCTTCCCACCACAGAGGGTGAAGGCTGCCCCTTACCCTTTATTTTTCTGTGATAATCTACCACTAAGTCAACACAACGTTACTGTCACTCAGCCCTGTCTATAAAAACTCTTTTGATCTTTGTACCAAAAATTAGTTGTTAATGGAAGTACCACTTGATTTAGCTTACAGATGAATAAAACTTCCATCTGTAAAAGGGAAAAATTCTAGTTGGGTATAGTGATAAGCAAGATGAACACAATAACTCTTATCTTGCTATACATTCTTGCTAATTAAAAAAAAATATTTTTTAAACTCTTACCTTCCACCTTAGAATTAGTACTATGTATTGGTTCTAAGACAGAATATTCCTTAATCACTATGCCCCCACATCCAAATGTAGTGATTAGGGAATTGCTTAGCAGTGATGGGCAAACTACGGCCTGGATCTGGCCCACAGGGAATAGTTTGCCATCACTGGTCTAAGACAATGGGAGTTAGTGACTTACCCAGGGTCACACAACTAGGAAGTGTCTGAGGCCAGATTTGAACCCAGGATCTCCCATCTCTAGGCCTGGCTCTCAATCCCCTAAGCTACCTAGCTGCCCCCCAAAAAATTATTTTAAATTTGCTTTTTACATTTTGAGTTTCAAATTCTCTCCTCCAGCCCATCCCTCACCCACTGAGAAAGCAAACAAAATTATATCATTTATATTTATGAAATCATGCAAAATATTTCCATAATAACTGTGTTGCAAAAAAAAAACCTTTATAATTTTTAGAACAATTTTTCTCAGGCAAAATGTTAGCATCTGCAACATATTTCCCTTCCTCTTCCCCAAATTATTTTTTATAAAAATAAATATTTTGTTCCCGTGCTATTCACCAAACCCATTCCTCTGACCAATCATCATCTATATTCATAAAAGTTAAATTCCTTTGGAAAGTTTGATCTCTTTGATCATTCTCTGTTCTAAAGTAGAGAAATAGTCAAGAAATGCCCATTTACTTTGTAAATTGAATGCTGATAAAAAGTTAAATCAACTTGCCATCAACATTTTTGTACCATGAATGATATTGTTACTTTTGCTATTTTACTAGTCTCTAAGAACATCATAATTTTTTAAATTAAATTTTGTTTAGATAATTAACTCTGAACCAACATATGAGTACCACTTAATTAAAAAAAAACAAATGCATAAATGACAATCAGAATCTGAATTATGTTTATTTTATCTCAATTCAGTTTTATTTTTAGTTCCAAATTCTCTCACTTCTTAACCCTTTGAGAAGGCAAGAAACACAAAACCCATTGCAAATATGAAGTCAAGTCATGCCAAAGAAATTTTTTCATAAGCCATATTCTGGAGGGGAAAAAAGAAAAAGGAAAAAATATATCAGTTCCCATTCTGGAAGTAGATAGAATTTTTCATCAAAAGTCTTCAGGACAACTAGGGTAGGATAATTGTGTTGATTGTCTTTATAACATTACTATTATTATGTAAATTGTTCTCCTGGTTCTGTTCACTTGTTCTTTTATGATTTTCTAAGCCTTCCTAGGTTTTTCTGAAACCATCTACTTCATCATTTTCAGCAGCACAGTGGTATTCCATCATGTTCACACACAGCTTGTTTAGTCATTCCCCAAATTAATGGGCATCTCCTCAGTTTCCAGTTCTTTGCCACCACAAAAAGGACTGCTAGGAATGTTGTAGTACCTGTTCCTCTCTCTTTGATCTTTTTGGGTTATAGTGGGGCAAAGGGTATATGCACAATTTAATGGCTTTTGGGGCATAATTCCAAATTGTTTTCCAAAAGGTTGAAATAGTTGACAGCTCCACCAACTGTGCATTAATGTACCAATTTTCCCACATCACCTACATCATTTGTTATTTTCCTTTTCTGTCATCTTAGCCAAAATGATGAATGTGAGATAGTACCTCAGAATTGTTTTTAATTTGCATTTCTCTCATTCCTTTTCATATGACTATTGATAGCTTTTATTTTTTTCCTCTGAAAATTGCCTGTTCTTATCCTTTGATCATTTATCAGTTGGGGGAACTGTAGTTGGTTTACAGCTACATTATTATCAGAAAACTTGTATAAAATTTGAATTCAACTAACATTTATTTAGCTCTTGCCCTGGTAGAATATTGCACTAGGAAGATATTTATATGTAATTATATCAAAATTATATATATATACCCACACACTACTCTTCATTCCTACTTCTCTACTGCTTTACTGTCAACCATGTTGCGGAAATTTTTATCCCACTGCCCTGATATAGACAATTTAGGTAAATAAAGTCAAAAAAGCCAAATTTCTCCAAGTCAAAATAGAAAGTTAGAGTTGTAAGAATGAAAATTTAGGTATTTATAGATATATATTAAAATATGTTAATTTAATAGGTTAATTCCGTAATAAAATCAGACCCAAGTCAGTATCGGGTTGAGGAGTTTATTTACAATCTGGTAGGTAAAAAGTAGGAATAAAGAGAAAGGGAGAGGCTAGTCCAGGCCAAAGGCCTGGACGGAGAGAGAAGGTTAAAAGGCTAAATAAATGAAGCTGCAAGCTGCAAGGCCTAACAGCCAGATAAGCAGAGTTTAGAAATGGCCCAGCTAGGCCAAGGAAGTCAGCCTAACTTACCCACGTGACAATACAGAGTGTAAGCGTTCTGTTGTCTCAGGAGATGCTTCTGCTCCCAGTTCGAGACGGCAACTCCTGAGACCAAAGAACCGGAACCAGAAACCCGTTGGACCACGGGAAATGTAGTTTGATAATTTCCACGTGTCCATAGAAAATATATATACTTTTAGATGGCATCTCCCAAATTTCACTTTTACAGAGTTTATTGGAAGAGAGCCAAGTCTCCCAGATAAACCTGGAATCTTGCACATGTTACATAGTTGGACCCCAGTGAGAGAAAAAGCCAGGTAGCAGAGACCTGGTTTATATACTATGACAGTAACAAAGTGAATATTTCCAAACAAGGTTAATGACATATCATATGACACAGCATCATGTAGATCTTTTTTAGAAACCATTACCCAAACTACACAGCTGATTGGCTAGTTCATTTAGGAAAACCCATATTTGTCTTAAGGTCAAATCACAAGACATTACCCTTATTTAGAGAATAGTGATGACCATTTCCTCAGACTCATCTGGGGAGAGGATGGTTATTTTCCAATAAGGAAGGGTGTGCATACTTGCACAATATCGGGACATAATGTACCATATCCGGACATGAAACTCAGATGGTCAGCATCTCATGATATGTAGAACCCTAAAGTTATGACACAGAAACTAAGCAACCACAAGCAAACACAAGCTAGGGACTCCCTGATCAGAAAGGCTCCGAGAAACCCACGGTCACTAACAATAGGGTGTTCCTTAGGACACAGTGTAACTAGAATCCCAAATGATTTATGTATGCATTTAGCATAAAAACCCATGCTTCCCTCCCAAAGGGGTCCACGTTAGTTCTAACATCCTGGACCCTAACTTTTGAGTTAGCATTAAAGTTCCTATTGCTTATTATATTGTGGGCGTGGGCTCATCCTTGCTACAGGGATCTGAACTGGGCATAACAGATAGAAGGGAAGTACCAACTTAGGGAGGAGTTGAAAGTCCCCTTAGAAGCAGTTTTTATGCTCTAGTTAGAAATCCTTACAAAAATCATAAATTCTACTAATTGTAATTAAGATTATAATGGAATTATACTAATCACTTTAGAATCACAATATTGATTATCTTAAAAACCTATCACTGTCACTAAAATCCAATCAAGTAAGGGTCTATCTTCTTGACAACCACCTGGTTTAATTCAGTAACCAAAGAGATCTTTCAGCCTTTACTCACTTCCTTCCAATCTACCTTTTTTTTCCCTTGTGTTTACTCATATTTTTTCCTTCTTTCCCCACATTGACTGTATTCTTGCTCCTCTGTTTATTTGCTGGATCTTGGGTTTGGGCTTTTCTGTCCTGAAGGGGCTTCTGCTCTGCTCTGCTGATTAACTGGCTTAGGCTGATGGAGCTGACCTGTTGTATTAATGAGCCCTGAGGCCATTCAAGTGCCAGCTGAAGGTGAAGGTAAAGGTGTGGAGGCTGAAGGTAGTTATTCTCTTCCTCCTCTATTCCTTTCTGCCAGCCGGCTCCTTGCTGGCTGCCTGGTCAGAGCCCTGAGCTTCCCATGGTAGTATCAAGGTACTCTGTCCCAGTTGCAGCCTTTGCCGTGAGATCCCAGTCAGCCAAATTCTTATCTCAGCGTGTAGTAGGTGAAGGAAAGGTGTTGGAGATTGAGCTTTTTTGCCTTTTAGAGGCTTCTTATCTGCATTATTGATAGACTAGATCTAGCCAGTTGAACTGATTTGCAGAGCCAAAACTTCCAGAGGCAGAGGCCAAGATGAAGGAGTGGTGGCTGAAGGCTGAGACCAAGCTGCCCTCCTCTCTGTCCCCTCTTCTGGCTGCCTCCCTGCCAGCGATGGTCAGAACCCTGGACCTCACATAGCAGTGGTAGCAAGGCACTCCCTCCAGGCTGGTGCCCTGGCACCAAGATCCCAACAACCTCCTGAGTCTCAGCACAGTAGGTGGGGGAAGGGTCCTGGGATCTTCCTTCTTTCTTTTCCTTAACCTGAGAATTCAACCTTCTCTGTGTACCTTTTAAGTTAAATCAAGCAGGAGGGTCCCCTGGCTCTGTCCTGTTATTGGCTTTGGTTTTCTGTCTCCCTCAAAGGGCTTTGTTTTTCATTGGTGTGGAAGGGTTTTCACAGAGGACTCAACTTTTGCTGCTTTTAAGCCACCATCTTGACTCTGCCCCCATCCACCCTTTCTATGGCTAACTAATCTTTCTCATGAATTAGATCTCATATAGATTAGATATAATTTTTTTTATACCATTACCCCTTGTCCTTACGAAACTTTTTAAGAGAAGGGAGATAAGACATACAGGCAATGATGAATCATTAAGTGTATTTGAGAAATACGAAATAAAGTGCTTTCCAAGGTTCCAGAAAATTATTACCAATTGAGAGATCTAGGAAAAGGAAATCAAGATTTAAGAAGAGTAAGAATTCAACAAATGAAATGTAGGGAAGATATTCTAGATATGAGCAATATCAGAAGTGAGGAAAATAAGTTTAAGGGTTAGAATACAGAATAACATAAATGGATTAAAGTATAACAGAGTTAGAAAGGGAAGTTAATGTTATATAATTTGACAACCTTGAGTGCCAGGGGAAGAATTTTGAATTTCATTTGGTTAGCAGTAGGAAACCAAAGAATTTTGAACATCAGTGACATCACCAGATCTAATTCATGAGAAAGATTTGTCAGCCATAGAAAAGGTAGATTGGAGGAAAGAGGGTAAAGACTAGAATATCTCTGGTTATTGAAATAAACCAGGTGACTTAAAGCAGTAGAAAAGTAGGAATGGAGAGAAGTGGCATTTCAGAAGTAGAATCAACAAAACTTATTGTTTGGTCTAGATGTGTAATTTTTTTAGAGAAGAATAAAAAAGATATCACCAGAGTTTTCATGTGAGACACTTGGGTCTTTGGTGGTACCACTTACTAGTAGTTTAAAAGAATCACTAGGCTTAGGAGGGAAAGATAATGAGCTCACTTTTCAATGTGTTGAGTTGGAAGTATTTCAACATCTTGGGGGAGATGTCCATTGCACAGGTTCAGTTCTGGAACCCAAAAGGAAAGTATAAATTTAGCATGGAAGTCATCTTAGTAGAAGTGATCTTTGAAGCCCTAGAAATTGAATGATATTGTCAAGGGAAAGAGTAGAGAGAGATGAGAAAAGGAACAAATATAGAGCCTTGGGAAGTGCTTTCCTTAAAGTATTAGAAATAGGAAGAGGATCCAGCAAAGAAGACAGAAGAAACATAAAGAACCTGGAGAGCAGGGCCTGTCTAAAAAGCCCCAAAAGAAAACATATGGTAGTAGGAGTTGTTTCAGAGAGGGCAGGAATGCTGAGGACCTGAAAAGGCCATTAGATTGATGATTAGAAGGTCATTAGTGATCATTGAAAGAGCATCTTAACAGTGTCAAGGAGATAGAAACCAGATAATGAGGATTCAAAGAGAATTAGAGGATAAGCCATTGGAAAAGTTGAATGTACTTATGTGGAGACAAAACTATATGGGATTTGAAGCGTCAGGCCTTTTTTTTTTTTTTTTTAAACCCTTACCTTCCATCTTGGAGTCAATACTATGTATTGGCTCCAACACAGAAGAGTACTAAGGGTAGGCAATGGGGGTCAAGTGACTTGCCCAGGGTCACATACCTGGGAAGTGTCTGAGGTCAGATTCTAACCTAGGACCTCCTGTCTCTAGGCCTGACTCTCAATCCACTGAGCTACCCAGCTGCCCCCGTCAGGCCTTTTTTGAGAGAATTAAGAGACATGAATAGTAGAGAGGCATTGGAAAGAGCCAAGGGAGGTGAGGAAGAGAGAGATCATAGGATTCTGATCTTCAAGTCCAACCCCTTCATTTTGTAGATGAGGAACCTGAGGCTTACAGAGAGTGAGCAGCTTGCCCATAGATACCCAGGTCCTTGTTAGTATCAGAACCAAAACATGAACCCAAACCCTCAGACTTCAGGTCCAATGTGTTAGAGAAACAGGAGAGAATGGGACCAGTGACTCAGATAAAGGGAATTAGCCTTTGTGAAAAGAAGTGAATGAGAAGAAAGACTTCAGGAGAGAGAATTAATATTAATGAGAAAGAGAGAGACTTCTGTGGCCACAGGAAACAAGGGGAATGGGTAGTGATATTGAAAAGTTCTGAGGAATAAATGAGGAGAGGTGACAGAACTCAGAAGACTTCTACTGTTATTTAGCCTTTAATTATATTAGAAGGATGATATGAGTGATTAGCCAGCAGTGGAGACTGAGTAGGAGCAGCCAAGCATGTAGAAGGAGAACCTAGAGAGTTTTCCCAAAGGACATGGTATCTAACACAAAATGGTAGTCAGTCAGCAGTGTCAAATAATGTCAGCCATACCATTGTCAGTCACATATTGCCAATTTCTCTTTCTTTTTGGTTCTTATCTGCCTAAAAACATATTCAAGTCTGCCCTGTCCCGTGAAAGGAAAGGCCTTCTCTTGGCTTTCTTATTCTATTTGCCCTTAAGTGTTATATTGAATTCATATAATCATAGATCTAAAGGTGGCAGAGACCTTGGACCTTGGGGTCCAATCCTCACATTTTACAAATAAGGAAATTGAAAATTTGCAGGTAGTAAGGGTCAAAGTCATGATCATACTAGATTGAGTTACCATATTATTATTCCTGTTCAGAAACTTCCATGGCCTCCTTGCCTACTCAATAAAGTTCCCCTTTTTGCAGCCACTTATGACTCCATACTCTGGTACCATCCTCATAGTTTCTAGAATCCACTAAAAAACTAAGGCTTATATTTCTCCAAATGAAGTAAGTTTTATTTGGCAGAATATAATTAGCTAGTTAACTCTAATGCTGTCTGAAAACAAATGTAAATATTCAGATGAGTAAGAGTTGAGACTTGTTCAGTAAACCTTCTTGCTGAGTCCTGATAAACTTCTAAGGAGTCAGACACTTTTCAATTTAGTATACATTCTGAACTTGGGAGGGGTGATTGCATAAGATTTCAGCTAGCTTTTTGGAAGCCAAAAAAGGGTGTACACGACACGTTGTAGCATATGTAACTTCTAAGTTATTACATCATTTCGCTTTTTTTTCTAAATGCACTTTATCTTTTTGCTTTTAGTGTACTCGCCAAATTATCTCTGAGAAGCTGGGTCGAGGCTCAAGAACAGTGGACCTTGAACTGGAAGCTCAGATTGATATATTAAGAGAAAACAAGAAAAAGTATGAAAATATATTGAAACTGGCCCAGACACTATCCTCCCAGCTCTTCCAGATGATACACACTCAGAGGCAACTCGGAGATGCATTTGCTGACCTGAGTTTGAAGTCCCTGGAACTCCATGTAAGGTTCTTCTAATAGATTGGGGACAGGGGGTGGGAAGGGAGAACACCCATAAATATACATATGTTTATATACACAAACACATGTATGTTATAAGGGAGTTATAGACCAGTTCATTTTCTAAAATTTTTTTTTTCATGATTTAGGGAAACTTCTGAAGACCCACTAGAACCATAAATAAGTTAAGAATAACAAATGATTGATTCTAAAAAAAATTATTAATGAACCAAAGTTTCTAACTGTCATACTCTGCATCTCTATTTATTATAAATAATCAGAATTGTATGGCATGAATTAGAGAAAGTCCTTTATATACTTTAAAAAGATCCATCCAGTTCCAAGAGCATAGTTCATGAGCCCCATTAAGAAATTTTGGCTGTATCACCTAAAGAAAAATAAAACTTGGGGCCTCATTCTAGCCCTCCTTCAGGTGTTTCAAGGGCTGCCTTCTGAAAAAAGCACTGACTGTGTTTCTTAGGGTCCCAAAGGGCAGAGCTAAGAGCAGAAGAGGTAAACTTGGGCTCCATGTAAGGATAACGATTCAAGCTATTCAAAAGGACATTGGACAGTGAGTTCCTTCAGCAGAGACCTTTAAGCAAAGACTCTAGTCTTTATTACTTGTCAATTATGCTGTAACGGAAATTATTTTTTTGTATGTGCAGGACTAGATGGTGGGTTAAGAAGCACTGTGTTACATTGTTGGTGAAATATCCTTTGGGAGGCAGTAGGGTAGAATGAAAAGAGCATTGGATTTGGAGTCAGGAAATTTTAGGTTCGAATCCTTCCTTAGATACTTTTTAGTTTAGTGACTGTGTGTAAGTCATTTATCTTTTTTAAGACTTACAGAGTTATTGTGAGGACTAAATGGTGCAATATGTATAAAGTGCTTTCAATCCTTAAAGTCATAAGTAAATGTGGGCTATTATAAGTAAGAATTATTCCATTTTTAATAAAGGAGAGTACAACACTCTTTTTTACTTTTTCAGTTAATAAGCATTTATTTTCTTTCTCCATTGTGGGAGGAAAAACTGCATAGGTCTATGGGGTGGGGAGGGTTGAAGTGAGGGTGCAAAGAATGGAGATATATCATAGTAACAAGTATGCATGGTTAAGCGAAACAAATTCCTACATTGGTTATTTCCAAAAGTTTACTGAACTACATATTTAAAATATGCACATATTTTAATACATATTTAATATTTAATACATACATAATATTTAATACATACAAAATTTATATGAGCTACATACATTTAAAACTCTTGTCTTCTGTCTTAGAAGAATCAATACTATGTATTGCAGTGATTCCCAAAGTGGGCGCTACCACCCCCTGGTGGGTGCTGTAGCGATCCAGGGGGATGGTGATGGCCACAGGTGCATTTATCTTTCCTATTAATTGCTATTAAAATTTTTAAAAAATTAATTTCCAGGGGGCTAAGTAATATTTTTTCTGGAAAGGGGGCGGTAGGCCAAAAAAGTTTGGGAACCACTGGTGTATTGGTTCCGAGGGAGAACAGTGGATAAAGGCTAAGCAGTGGGGGTTAAATGACTTGCCCACAGTTAAACAACCAGGAAGTGTCTGTGGCCACATTTGAGCCCATGACTTCCCATCGCTAGGCCTGGTTCTCAATCCACTGAGGCACCTAGCTGCCTCACATTTACTTTTTGATCAGGAGATAGCACTCCTAGACCTCTACCCCAAAGGCGTTAGAGAAAGAAGACCTAAATATACAAAATTATTTATAGCAGTTCTTTTTGTAGTGGCAGTGAACTAAAAACTAGTGGCGGGGGTACTCATTGTTTAGGAAATTGATGGACAAATTATGGCATATGAATGTAATGAACAACTCTCCTACTTGTCTAATTACTACTAGTCACTACCATGTTTTTTTGTCTGCTGGGGATTAGTAACAGAAACAGCTAGGCAGCTCTGATTCATCTGAACAGCTACTTGCCCAATCTTTAAGACTCATGTGGTAATGGTTCTTGTTTAGTGAGCAAGTGGTTACCTGCTTGACTGACTTCATCATATATACATTATTAACCTAAGCCATTAATGTTTGCATTAATTATGAATTTTAAAATATAAATTTTAACATTTGTTTCTAAACATATTCATTTGGTGCATAATAATTGCTTGGTTATCCTTGTTGACATAAAGTTTGTGTGTGTGTGTGTGTGTGTGTGTGATTAAAAAATAAACTAGTTTATTATCAGCATGAAAACTTCTGCTACCATTTTTTCAGTGTCCTGCTTTGATTTCTTTATTATCTGTTTTGGAATTGAGATCCTTATCAGAGAAAATTGTTGCAAAAAGTTTTCCCAATTAACTTTTCCCTTTTTAGGGTTAGTTTTATTGTATTTGCTTATCCAAAATTTTTTAATTTTATGTAATCAACATTATCCATTTTATCTTCTATAATCCTCTATATTTCTTGTTTGGTCATGTGCTTTTCTACTTTCAATAGATCAGATGGATATTTTTTTCATGTTTCTCTACTTTGCTTATAATGTGATCTTGGTATAAGGTGTGAGATATTTATCTAAATCTAATTTCTTCTGTACTGCTATCTGATTTTCCTAGGAATTTTTGTCACATAGTGAAGCCCTTATCTCAGTAGCTAGAGTATGTTTATTAAATACTAGAATACTAGATATATTTCCTTATGTGTGTCATGTATACAATCTGTTTCACTGACCAATCCCTCTGCTTTTTAACCAGTGCTAAATTGTTAGGGGAATTATTGCTTAGTAAGTTGAGTTTGAGGTTAGGCACCACTAGATCCCTTTGTTTCCCAGTTATTTTCATTATTTCCCATAAGATTTTTGACTTTTTTTTGCTGACAACTGATTTTCATTTTTATTTTTTCTAGTTCTGCAAAGTAATCTATGGTAGTTTGTTTAGTATGGCATTGAATAAGTAAATTAATTTAGGTGTTATTGTCATTTTTATGATAATAACTTGTCCTATCTCTGAGCAATTAATCTTTTTTCCAATTTAGGTGTGTACTTCTGTAAGTAGTGATTTTTGCAGCAAGTTTCTCTGATAAAGGTATCATTTCCAAGATAGATAAATTTAAAACTTTTATTTCAATTTAATTTAATTTAATTTTCAACTCCAAATTCTTTCCCTCTCCTCCCCTTTGAGAAAGCCAGAGAAATAAAACCTGTAAACAACATGTGTAGTACAGCAAAATAAATGTCCACATTAGCTATTGCCTGTTTATGCATAGTTCAGAATTGCTTTTTAGAATAACTACCTATTTTCCCACATAGCTTCTCCAACATTTGCCATCCCCCCCTTTATTTTAAATTTTTTTGCTAATTACATGTAATAAAAAATTTCCGTATAAATTTTGTGAAGTTATATAATCCAGATTATCTCTCTCCATTTTTCCCTTCCCCCTCCAGAGCTGACAAGCAATTCAATCTGGGTTATACATGTATTAGCACACAAAACATGTTTATACATTGTTCATTTTTGTGAGTAATCTTATAAAACAAAAACCGCAAATCATATACCCAAATAAACGTGAAAAATTATATGCTTTCATCTGCATTCCTACTCCAACAGTTCTTTCTCTGAAGATAGATAGCATTCTTCATCACAAATCCTTCAGATTTGTCCTGGATCATTATATTGCTGGGAGTAGCCAAGTCTTTCACAGTTGATCATTCCACAGTATTGTTGTTACTTTGTACACTATTTTCCTGGTTCTGCTTATTTCACTCTGCATCAGTTCATGGTCTTTCCAGCTCTTTCTGAAACCATCCTGTTCATCATCCCTTACAGTTCAATAGCATTCCATTACCATCATATACCACAATTTGTTCAGCCAATCCCCAATTGAGTGATATCCCTTTAGTTTCCAATTCTTTGCCACCACAAAAAGAGCAGCTATAAATATTTTTGTTTAAGCAAGACCTTTTCTATTTACTATTTCCTTTTTTGTCAGCTTTGCTAACCTGATTTTTTTTCCATATAGCCACTGATGTGGTACATCAGAATTGTTTTATTTTTCGTTTCTCAAATTAACTATAATTTTAGAGCATTTTTTCATATAATTGTTGATCACTTGAATTTCTTCCTTTGAAAGCTGCCTATTTGTCATTTGGAAAAGACCCCTTTCCCAATAAAAGAGTTTAATTAATTAATTAATTAGGAATATTTTTCTATGGTTACATGATTCATATTCTTTCCTTCCCCTCCTCCCATCCCCCTCCTATAGCCAATGAGCAATTACACTGGGTTTTACACGTGTCATTGATCAAGACCTATTTCCATATTATTAATATTTGCAGTAGAGTGATTGATTATTTAGAGTCTACATCCCCAATCATGTCCTCATCAACCCATGTGTTAAAGCAGTTGTTTTTCTTCTCCTGTTTCCCTCCTGCAGTTCTTCCTCTGAATGTGGGTAGCATTCTTTTCCATAAGTCCCTCAGAATTGTCCTGGGTCATTGCATTGCTACTAGTACAGAAGTCCATCACAATTGATTTTACCACAGTATATTGGTCTCTGTGTACAATGTTCTTCTAGCTCTGCTCCTTTCACTCTGCATCAATTCCTGGAGGTCGTTTCAGTTCACATGGAATTCCTCCAGTTTATTATTCCTTATAGCACAATAGTATTCCATCACCAACAGATACCACAGTTTGTTCAGCCGTTCCCCAATTGAAGGACATCCCCTCATTTTCCAATTTATTGCCACTACAAAGAGGGCGACTATATATATTATTGTACAAGTCTTTTTCCTTATATCTTTGGGGTATAAACCTAGCAGTGGTGTGGCTGGATCAAAGGGCAGAGAGTCTTTTAATAAAAGGACTTTTTTTATAACCCTTACCTTCCATCTCGGAGTCAATACTGTGTATTGGCTCCAAGGCAGAAGAGTGGTAAAGGCTAGGCAATGGGGGTCAGGTGACTTGCCCAGGGTCACACAGCTGGGAAGTGTCTGAGGTCAGATTTGAACCTAGGACCTCCCGTCTCTAGGCCTGGCTCTCAATCCACTGAGCTACCCAGCTGCCCCCAAAAGGATTTTTTAAAAAGAATGTGAACAAGCAGTTCTCAAGGGAAGAAATCCTAGCTATTTTAGCCATGTGAAAAAATGCTCTAAATCATTAATAATTAGAAAAATGCTAATTATGCAGTTCTGAGATTCTACCTCACTTATTTGAAAGGCTGACAAAAGGAAAATAATAAATATTGGTGATGTTTTGGAAAAACAGGTACAGTAATGAACTTCATGATGAATCTGTGAATAGGCATAGCCATTTTAGAAATCTTAGGAATTATACACAAAAATTAACATATATATCAGTAACCCAGTTATAGTACTGCCAGATATATACCCTCAAAAGATCAAAAAATAGGAAAAGGTCCTATACGTACCAGAATATTTACAGCAGCTATTTATTTCATGCCAAAATAACTGGAAACTAAAGGGATACTTATCAGTTGAGGAATGACTGGATAAGTTGTGAACTACTGTTCAGTAAGAAGTAAATTATTTCAAAGAGACATGGAGAGACTTATATGAACTGATGCAAAGGGAAAAGAACAAAGACAACAGAACGATTTATATAATAACAACAGCGCTCTAAAGACAAACAACTTGGAAAGCTATAAGAACTAAGGTCAATATGCTGACCAGCCATGATTCCGAAGGAGCAGTGATGAAACATAACTCTTCTTTTTGTAGAGAGGTGTTTTGAGGTACAATTTAAGACATTTTTTTCCATACAACAAGTGAAGGAATTTGTTTTTCATGACTATATTTGTTACAAGGAATTTGTTTTTTTTTCCCTGTTTTTCAGTAGGATGAGAAGTGGAAAAGAGCAAAAAAAATAGATGTTTGTAACAATTTTTTTTTAATTGAGAGGTGAGAGAGGTACTTCCGGTGGGGAATATTTCATGGACTTTTAAATGAGGTTACTATATTGGTAGGCTTATTTAATTATTTTGTTACAAAACACCTGAGTGGGGGTAATCTGTAAATATTTGTAATTTTTAAATGGAACACTTCAACAAATCTATTTTTTAAGAAGGAAACTGGATATGAAGAAAAGAATTTACTTAGATGTAAACAAAATTTTTATGATTTAGGGAAAGATAGACAGGGTCGAAAATTAGGTAGCATTTGCAGAAGTTAAAATTTTAGTACTGCTATAGTCCAATTGCTATGGTTCCATATAATTCATTAACTCCTTATTGAGAGTTTATAATTAGGATGCAGCTAGTTAGCTTACCAAATTGAGACTTAGGCCTATATATGTGAGGTCCTAAGTACAAATCACTTGCTACCAGTGTGACCCTGGGCCAGTCACTTAACCCCCATTGCCTAGCCTTTGTTATTCTTCTGCCTTGGAACCAATATACAGTATTAATTCTAAGATGGAAAATAAGGTTTGTTTGTTTTTTTCCCTTAAGCACTAGTCAGAGTTTATAATTGAATCTGTTTCAGGTCTTGGAGTTGTTTTTTTTTTCTTTTTCTTTTTTTTTTGGAAAATATATTTTCAGTTTTGTAATTCATCTTATTTCATTGTTTTTAAAAACGTGAATCATGGAATGATAGAACTGGTAAAAGGGCCTTAGAAATCACCTACTCCAGGGGCAGCTAGGTAGCTCAGTGGTTTGAGAACCAGGCCTAGAGACAGGAGGTCCTGGGTTCAAATCTGGCCTCAGACACTTCCTAGCTGTGTGACCCTGGGCAAGTCACTTAACCCCCATTGCCTAGCCTTTACCACTCTTCTGCCTTGGAACCAATACACAGTATTGATTCTAAGACGGAAGATAAGGGTTTAAAAAAAGGGGGTGGGGTGGGGAAGAAATCACCTAGTCCAGACATCAACAAACTGGCCAAAGGGACAAATCTAGCCTTCTTCCTCCACCGAGATAAGAATGATTTTTACATTTTAAGTACAATAAAATTTATATTAAAATGTTGAAACCATCTTTAACTTGTGGCTATATAAAAATAGGTGGCTTTGCTTACCCTTGATTAGTCTTATCCCTCTAATAATAAAAAACGTATTACAGATACACTGAGTATTTATGGCAAACACTAGTCACAATCAGAGTAAATGTGGGGTGTATCTAACCAGTGCCCCAAATTTCAATTCCAATTATGTTGGAATCAGGGAAACAGAAAAAAAAGAGTAAATAAAGTAAAACTAAATTTATAAATTTAGAGCTAAAAGTGATTCCAGTCATCTAAGCCAGAGCCTTCATTTTACAAAGAAGACTGGTCCACAGTTTTAAATGATTTGTCCAAGGTTACCCAGCTTGTAATTAACAGAACCCAGATTCAAACCCAATGCCCCTCTTGCCCCTTCAACCCCACCCCAAGACTCCTACCCCAAAATCAGTACATCCAATGTTTCCACTGCCTTATCCCCCAACTCTCTTCAAAGCCTGGTTATCTGGCTTGCTTTTTCAAAGGTCACTAGTGACTTTCTGTTCATCAAATCTAGTGTACCACCATTGTACTCTTGTGTTGCTTAACAGTGCAAAATCAGACAAATCAGATAGACAACTGATAAACGAAATATATATTTGCTCTATCTCCTTCTGAATTACTCTAGCATATTCTTCTTTTTTTAAATGTAATCATACCCAGTGTTTATGCTGTCTGGTATTCTCTTTTTATCATTTTGTATCTTTGAATATTCCTCACCGTCTTTTTTTTTTTTAAACCCTTAACTTCTGTGTATTGGCTCCAGGGCAGAAGAGTGGTAATGGTGGGCAATGGGGGTCAAGTGACTTGCCCAGGATCACACAGCTGGGAAGTGTCTGAGGCCAGATTTGAACCTAGGACCTCCCGTCCCTAGGCCTGGCTCTCAATCCACTGAGCTACCCAGCTGCCCCCCTCACTGTCTTGATATTTATTTTATAGTGCCATTACCTTCTGGAACCTTTATTTTATACTACCTTTTTCCAATAGGTGGACATGTAGTTTATTTCTAATTTTTTGCGATTATAAAATTGCCACAAATGTTTGTATGCAGATAAAACTTTTCTCTCCTTTTGGTGATTTCTTTAGAAAAAAGCACTAATGATGTCATTACTGGCTCATAAGATAACATTAATTTTACATTATCATATTGTTCTCCAAAAAGTTTAGACTAGCTTATGTTCTACCAACAGTATAATATAGTAGGAGGTATGGCAATGACAACTACTATTTAATTTGATCATGTTTTGATATTTTTTTCCCAATTTAACATGTACAGGGTTATTCTTTGGCTGTTTTGATTTGACATTTCCCTGCATATTAAGGACTTTGGGTATCATTTTATGTGGTTATTCCCAATTTGTTTTTCTTCCTCAAAAATATCTAATCATGTCCTTTAACTGTATCTCTTAGTGAATGCCTATTACTTCTATAAGTCCATAATAGTTCTGGATGTTAAACATTTCCCTAGTAAGTTTGCTGTAAATATTGCAGTCTTTTAAAATTACAAACATTTTTGTTTTAAAGATATTCCCTGGTATAAATTTTTTTATTTTTCTAAAATTGAGTTCATTAGTTTTGTTTTCAGTAGTCTTATTTTTTCCACTTTAGTAAGTATTTATTAGTCATCTACTATTCTAGGCATTTTGCTAAGTTCATATAAGGAAAAAAATAAATAAGGCCCTCCTGCATCAAGGTTCTATTAGTTGGAATTAATCAAATGTTTCCCTTTTCCATATTTAAGATAAATATATAAATAAAAACATACATAATATACATATTTCTATAAATAATCCTTTTCTAGTTTTTAAATTTTCTTTTTAGATCATTTAATTCATTCCATTTGACTGTAGTATCTGGCATAAAGTATAATTCTTTAATAGCTTCAGTAAGCAACTAATTTTCCCAACAGTTTTCATTCAAATAATAATTTCATAACTGTAAATTTTAGACTAGAGTTTAGTAAATGGTTACTTTTATACACAAGGGAAGCCGGAAAAAAGAACCCAAATAGTATTATATTCATTATTTTTCTTTTCCCCCATATACCAAATGATTTTTATGATCTCTTAAACAGTAAATTTCTCTTCATTAGTTCTATTTCAGAGTTCTTAATATGAGTACCTACCTATTGACTTTTTCTTAGGAACTTTTTATTACTCTTAACTGTTTCTATGTAATATCCTATTGAGATTTTCATTAGGGTTTGTATTAAATTTGCAATTTGCCTTTACTAAACGATAAGCAAAGAATATTTCTGCCCTCTTGTCCAGGTATGTGAACTGAGACTCAGTCATATAATGAGCTAATTTATGGCAGAGCCAAATCAAATCCTAGCCTTCTCAGTTCAGTATCCTTTAATACTATACTGTCTCTCTTATAAAAGCTTTATTAATCCCAACATTTATTTAGAATGTATTTGAATCAAGTGTAACTTCATAAAGTTCACTTAGCATATTAGAATCAACTCAATTTATCAGTTAGTATTTAGAATTGGGTGGAGAGGCTTAATTTTAATCTTTCGCTATTTAAAGCCTCTTTCTTTTGTATGTACTGATACTTCTGTTCCAAGAGCCTGGTCTATTTTTGATCCTGTCAGTTGCTTTCATGGTTAGTCTATAATTTAAAGAGACCTAAGTAAAATGTGGACTTTTAAAAGTAATTACTCTCCTGATTCTAAGGTTACAGCTTGATAAATATTAGGATGTTGCAGCAGGATTTAAAACTGTTATAAGACCTTGCTATTCTTATTGCTTACTCCTTTTGTAGTATATTATTTTTAAGTAAGACAAATCCAACAGAAAAAAAAAAAAGTGAAAAAATTAATCATCTCGATTATACTTGGCTACTTGTGGTTAACCCTTTGAAACAGCTCCAGAATTGACCACAAGGGCTTGTGGAGATGAATGAAAAAAATAAAAGTTGAATATTGTGTGGGGACATGATACATTGCAGGACATGCTGAATAACACTATACAGAGAGAGGGAAGGAAGCCTGAACTTTATTTTTTTTTTTTGGCAAATCATATTTGTATGAACTGAAATACAGACATTTCCCCCGTTAATATTCTAATCCTAATTTTACCTTTTTGTCATAAAATTACAGTCAGAATGGACCTCAGATCTAATTCAACTCTCATAATTCAACAAGTGGTTTTTAACTCTGACTTTTTCCACTTTTTCCTATTGAACATCTAATGAAATGGGTCTTAGACTCCAAATATATTATTTTCTTTTTGCTCTCTCTATAATTTATCAGCCAGTCCATCAAGAAGCATTTATTAAGTGTTTTCTGTATTCCAGGCAGTAGGCTGAACTCCTGCAATACAAAGAAAAAAGCTAAAAAGCCCCTACATTCTCTTAGAGGGGTCTTAATTGGTCAGACATTATAAATATATTTTAAAACTGAAGCTTTTTTTAATTCTCCCACCCTACCTCCAATAAAGCTACGTAATTATGTTCAAATGACTCAGTACTTGTATAATAGTAAGTGTTCAACAAGCCAAAAAAAGAACTAACCTAGCTGATGGTATTTGTGGCCAGTTTTGCATATGTATTTTTATTTGTAATGCTAGAGGGAAGAGAGGGGAACAAGCATTTATATAGAACCTACTATGTGACAGGCACAGTACTAAGCACTTTATAAAAGCCATTTCATTTGGTCCTCACAGCAACCCTGGGAGGTAGGTGCTATTATTATCCCCATTTTACAGTTGAGAAAACTGAGGTAAACAGAAGTTTAGTAGCTTAATAGGATCTCACAGCTAGTTAAATTTTTAAGGCTGGATTTAAATTTAGGTCTTCCTGACTTTGCAGGCCCAAAGTTCTATCCATGGCACCACCAGCACCCCATAAGAAAGTACCAATGTACAAATTAGCATTCTTGGTTATCTTGAGTTAAGAAATTTTGATAATCAGACCCAAAGGAAAAAAATATATTGTTGCATGAGCTGCCTTGAAGGAAAAGTGCTTATAATACATAAAAGTTATTAAATTTTTAACATCTTTTCTTCTGTTAGACTACCTACTCTCTCTATAATTCATCAGTTCAGTTATTTAAGAAACCTTTTTAAGGCAAAATTTGTATTAATATTAATGATAACTGACATTTACATTGTGCTCTGAGGTTTGCAAAATGCTTTTCTAACATTGTTATTGAGCCTTAACATCAACCCTGTCAGGTAGATTTATAAATAGTATATAGGTATTATCCCTATTTTACAGATAGAGAAACTGAGGCTTAAGAGGACCAAGAGATTTGCCCATGTTCATGAACATAGCTAAAGGTGTTAGAGGTGAGATTTGAATCCATGCCCAGAATTCATTACTGATTTGACATTGCATTGTCAAGTAAAATTTCTGTCTCTTCAAAATCACTACCCCTTTTAATGACCCTTTACCCACTACTCAGAACAAATTAACGTGATTTACACTCAGTATAGAATCCTGAGTCATAATTGTATTAATTAATTCTGGCCTATTTTTAATACAATCAGCTATTTCCATTAGTCAGTAATAACATCAGACTCAGAGCTTCAAAATATTCAGTGAGGTATAAAACTGGTTTAGAAGACTTTTCGTATTTGAAAATGCATTCTGTTAGATTTATTGAGCGAAATACAATCCATAATAATATTAAATCAGAGTAGCCAAGTGATAATTTTTTAAATGAATCCATACCTAGAATACCATTTCAAGAATGCCTGATAGAGCCTGAGTTTTAACAAGTTTTCAAGGGAAAATCTTACTAAGAAGATAGAGTAGCCCAAGATACTTTATTTTATATAGTTGCCTATTGAACTGTCTATACATTTACGGTATACTAATTAAAGCATATATGCTACATATGATTTTTTTTGTTTTGAGCAGTAGTAGGGTTATATACAAATATAGTCTATTTCAGCCTATTTCAGTAACTACCTAATATTGATCACTTTTTCTCATTATTTTGAGAATGGAAAGAGCGAAGTTCTTAATTTGAAAAATTCATATTGATGTCTACATTAAGTATTCTCCTGTTAGTGATATTAAATTTTTTTCTTTAAGACTCACTAATATATAGCAAGGTTAGTTATATGACCTACATATTTTCTTTATTTTAGGAAGAATTTGGCTACAATGCAGATACACAAAAATTGCTAGCTAAAAATGGAGAAACTCTTCTTGGAGCTATTAATTTTTTTATTGCAAGCGTAAACACATTGGTGAGCAAAACAATAGAAGATACATTAATGACTGTGAAACAATATGAAAGTGTCAGGTGAGTACATCTTTTTGTCATAATGTCCATCTTGTCAACAGCCCTCAAAACTACAATATGTGAATCAACTAGTAAAAATAATTTTAAGGTAATTTACAAATCAAGTAATGAGTATAGAAAAACAGCTTAACTTATGGTATAAGTTAAAATGTATGTTAATCTTTTATGTTGTTTTTTTTTCAAGAAAAAATATAATTTAAGACTATTTTTTAATAACTAAAAGAATTCCAGGACCTAGTCGATAGAAGATATTTCTTCTCACTTAAAGGCCTTTTCCAGAATACTTTGCCTAGATTTGCAATAACCAAGATCCTCATGTGCTAATCTAAAGATCATTCACACAATGGAATTGCCCTAATAGGATGTTTCATCTTTTTTCTCTGTGTTTATAATATAAACCTTTTGTTTAAACTTGTCTAGAGATTCTCTGTCCCTTGGCAGTCTGGATTTTGAAGCTGTCAAATGGAAATGTTTGCTGCTTACCTTCTAACAAAGTTAAAAGGATTAGATTTAATTATGGTCCCAAGTCATTTTGATCTGTTAGACAAAAAGTAATACATAGAACAAAGTATGATTGCTGCTTTTGTTCATAATTTAATGGGACAAGTTGAAGTTGCTGCTTTGCTCTCTTTATGATCATGAATAATTTTCTTTTGAGATAAATTCAATAACTTACAGGGACTTTTTTCAGGAAATCATTCATAGCTAAATGTAAGTATAAAATGTTTTAAATGAATCATAGATATTTAAATACTCTGGTTAATTTTGTTTAGTCTTTTAAGTGCCATTGCTTCTGCAAAGTAACTACATGTAATTAGTTCCATCTTAATTTTACAACTTGTACATTTTTTCTTATTTTCTTTTCCTTTTAATTTATTACCTTCTGTTTATTTAGGCAGATTTGGTCTTTAAGGCAATTTTTTATTTCACTCATGCCTAAATGCCATTATAAGGAGGAAGAAGAAACACCCTTGTGATAACAGATGAATGTCCATATTTAATTAAATTCCCTAGTTATCCAAATTCTAAAGTCATCTTCCTTCCCATCTCTTTTACCTTTTTTACCTTCCGTTCCTACTCTTTTCTCCTTCCAGGCCAAACTTTTTTGTTGTTGTTGTTGCTTTTCCAAATTAATTTTTCCACCCTATATACACTGCCATTTTCCTAAACATTTAGACTTGGTAACTTGAATCATCTTTGAATCCCTGTTCCCAAGTGCTTTTGACTCTGCTTTTTAAAATTTCCCACCTATCCTTTTTACTCCCAATTCATTTCTTCACCTAATTCTTGAATTGCAATAGCCTTAACTAATCTGCTTGCCTCTGGCTTCTACTTTCTACCAAATTCATATTCTTAAAATGCCATTTCTGTGTCATTGTCCTCCTGAGAAACCTTTTGTGGTTTACTAATGCTTACAGGATCAAATACATATACCTGGGCCTCTAACCCAGTAATGTCCACTAGTCTAAGTCTGCCTTTATAATTTTGTCTTTGTCATTTTTTTTAATAGAACCCTTACCTTCCGTCTTAGAATCAATACTGGGTATAAGGGCTAGGCAATGGGGCTTAAGTGACTTGCCCAGGGCCTCACAGCTGGGAAGTGTCTGAGGCCAGATTTGTACCCAGGGCCTCCTGTCTCTGGGCCTGGCTCTCAATCCACTGAGCCACCCAGCTGCCCCCTCTCTCTATCATTTCTTGATATAATTTCTCCATTTTAACCAAACTTGTAATCTTCTTGACCCTTGAACATGGCATCCTTTGTCTCAGATTTATTCTATGTTCCCTGCATGGAACACCTTTCATGTCTTTGCTTCCTATTTCTAAATCTGCATTGTACATTCCTTGAGGGCAAGAATTGTGATTTCTACCTTTGTCATATCTCTAGCAATGTCTTGTACAGACCCTACATAAAGACTCTCAAGGGCTAGAAAGATAGATAGATAGATAGATAGATAGATAGATAGATAGATAGATAGATAGATAGATAGATAGATAGATAGATAGATAGATAGCTGAGGTGAATATGACCTTCAGTTAGCAGTTTGACCTTTTGACTCGCTGCCCTACATGCAAGGTGAATGGAGATTCTGCATTCTTCTGCTGTCTCTTTTTGCATTACCTTCAGTTGGTTGGTGTCATTGTTAGTCTTAACTCTGGCCCCAAATATATGTACCTATGTTCCTGGGAAAGGTTATTAACACCTGATTCTCGCCCAAGAAAGAGTGTCATTTTAAAAAATTAAATAGTTTAGGAAATTAACTAATTAACTAATAATTGATGAAATTTTCTTCTTTCTGTTCATCTTATTTAAAAACAAAGTGTCTTTTAGCTAAATGACCTCAGTCTAGGTTCAGCATATTAGTAATAGCCATTGAGCCTGAACCTTGAGCTAAGTTAAAGAAAACCTTTATACTTAAGTTTTATGAGAGATTCTTTGACCCTGGTAAAAAAAAAAAGTGATACAAATCTTTCCCTCAATGTACATAGCATGTAGATTAATTGAAAAGATGTGAATTAAATGGTATTTCACTCGTAGTCACTGTTCCTTAAGCTATTTGTTTGGTTTTGCTAAATTTTGTAAATTTGTCCCGTCTTTGTCTCAAGCAAAGTTTGCCTGTGTCCTTTACTTGTATAGCACTTTTTTATCTACTATACTGGAATACTTTTACAAGTAGTATAGGGACAGTCAAAGCACTTTAGCAGATTAAGTAGAAACTTTGAGGACAAGAGATTCAAAGAGAATCCCCAATTAAAAGTTTCTGTAATGGAATTTTCTTCTCCATCAAGACCAGAAGTTTGTTGGCTTTTAGGGCAAGGGTCATCTGTTTGATCAGGACAGCAAGTGGCAATTTGGGTAAATGCTCAGGTGGCCTTTTAGTTCTGACTATTCTTCATTGTGTAAGATTATTTTCCAGCCCTCTGGTGCTTAGTGTATAGCTAGTCTTAATAAGAGCCCATTCAGCACTTTTTTATTGCTCAACAGCAGCTACCAACAAAAGGGCCATTTGTATTAAAGGTTTTCATATGTGGACACCTGTCCTCTGGAAATTGGCTTGAGAAGTACCAACTCGTTTTAGACAAGCCATCAAAAAGCATTAACTTTTCATCCTTTACTAAATGGCCTGAATTTACATTAGCAATCATGTAGTAAAACTGTGTCCCTTTGCAAGCTTATAATGTACCCTTCTGGTTTTTAAAAACCCTAAGAGGATTTCTATATTTCAGTCAAATTATAGGATTCACTATCCCCCACACATTTGCCCTTGCTTCCAGAACCTCCATACTTCTGTCTGGAATACCTTCCTATTCCCTTCTTCCATCATATGTTGAAAGCTTACCTCTTCTGAGATATCTTGATGGCCTTTATCAATTAGAAGCTTCCTTCCCACATTTGTCATAGCTCTTTGTTTACATCTTTCTTGGGCATTTATCATGGATTATTTTACATTGTAATTGTTCTAATCTTCCCATAAAGTTTCTCTTTGCCCAAGTCTGTGTCCTTATAGTGTTTTTTAGCACAGTTGACCCTTCAGTATGGTGGCATTGAAAAATTTTCCTTGTTGATGCTGCTGGTAATCTCTAGATGGAATATTCAAGATATCTAACTTCAGCATGATAAATTTAGGTATACTAGAATTATTATCATCCTAGGTAATTCAGAAACATCTGTGTACCTGGTTTTGAATTGGAGTGATGATCTTAGATGCATTTTCTTTTGTCATATTGCTTGGCATTAATCAGTGGCTTTTTGTAACTCAGTTATTTTTTTTTAAACCCTTAACTTCCATCTTAGAATCAATTCTTTGTATTGGTTCTAAGGGAGAAGAGCAGTAAAGGCTAGACAATAGAGGTTTAGTGACTTGCCCAGGGTCACACAGCTAGGGAAATATCTGAGGCCAAATTTGAACCTAGGACCTCCCATCTCTAGGCCTGGCTCTTAGTCCAGTGAGCCAACCAGTTGTCCCTGTAACTCAATTATCTTAAGACAAATTTTGCTTTCAAGTTCATTGGCATTGACATTGTCGTTTGTTCTATTTGATAAACCAGTTTGACATAAATAGTCATCCTTTTCAGTAGTCTAACAAGAGATACAGCCTATTCCCAGAGCAGAATGGGAAAGGAGAGCCAAGCATATGAAGGCTAGAATGTTTTCAGTGTTTCTTGTGTTTGAAGCATTGTAAATTCCCAACATTATCATATGCATTTATTCTCATTTGGATTTATGTATATCGAGTCATTTGCAAATATTCAAGTGCTGTATTGACAGAGTACAGTGAAAAGAATCACATAGCTCTGGAATCAGAAAGCCTGAGTTCATTCCCCATTTCTGTGCTGATCTCATGTGCAACTTTGGATAAGTCATCTAACTTCATAAGGACTCAATTTCTTAATCTATAAAATAGGGTGATTAGACCAAAGGATCTATAAAGTCCCTTCCTGCTCTAGATCTGTGATCCTATATAAATGCCAGCTTTTTTATGAGAATGATTCCACATGAAGCTAAAAACATTGTCATGGATTATTTATCATTATCCCACAAATTTTGTATAATTAAACATTGAGTATATTCAATAAGAAAGTATAAAGTTGAACACCATTCTTTAGATCACATCACTGAGATGTCCAGGTAACAAACTTAACCTTTAGATACCAGAACTTTCTATATTCCCATTTTCGATGGGAAACTTTCTAAAATGTATGGCATTCTTTCTACTTTGCAATGAGGTAATTTAGTTTTTTTGTCTTTGACTCGAGTTTGTTACTGTGAATAAAAATGTTGGTTTTATGACACAGTGGTGTCCTTTGGAGGCTGTTGATAGAATAGATAGATATTACTATCTATTTTATATATACATATGTATATGTATATATCGACACACACATACATACTCCTATGTTGCCTGGCTCCAGACACCTCTACTTTGTGAGTTTGTGTTTACTTTTTGTAAAATTTTCTTTATTTTCCTCATTAGCATTACCAGCAGCTTTAGAGCCTACATTAATATTTTCATCTGCATTAAAATATTTGGAGAGTAGTTATTCATGTCATAAATATGTGGTTCAGAAAGTGCAAGATTTAAAACTTCCAGCGGTCTAATATAGATTTCAATCATATCATTCCTCATATGTAAATGTTAATATAATTTTTTTTATATTGAAGCTACCATAAATTCAACTCCTTGGTTCACAGAGCAAAGACATGAAGATTAAGAAGTTTATCAACCCAAAGGATTGTTCCTTTAGTTGGCGATAACACAAAATAAAAAACTGCAACCCCTGCCAGTGTCAAAGCAGAGATGAGGCAAGAAAAGGAAAGAGAACAGAGAGAAAGTATTCAATCCCAAAAGGAAGGTAATAGATAGCAGAAGAAGAGATGGAATTTAGAAGCCATGGTCCTGAAAAGCAGAGCCAATGACTGAGGCCCACAGAAACAGCCAAGCAGTATTGGAGAAAACTGCAGCCCATTATGCTCTGTTATAGAATTATCCTTCAGTAATGATGTCAATTTTAAATTGTTGACTTTGGCATGATACCTCCCAAAATCCAGTAGTATGAATTCTTGAAGGGGTAAAGAATTCCCATTACATCTGTATTGCAAGTGAGAGAGAGGAGTGGATTAAAACTGACAAGAAGGTTGATGTGATATGTTGCATTACTGATGCAGAAATCATAGTGTTTTGAATGTTGCCGACCAGCCAAAGGGCACTTAAAACCGTGGAGGACAAGATTTTCTGAAAATCAAGAAAACCTCTTGGGAGAAGGCTGCTTTGATCTTTGATTCAGTAATTAATTGTTCAGAGATGTAGCTGTGTTTTACTGCCCCAAAGGTCATGCAGCTGCACATCCTGTCCTTCACTCTACCTTCATGGGAAGGAGGCAGATGCTCAAAATGCAAACTGACACCAGGGATTGTTTTTTCCAAGAAAAAAAGTTTCAGGGTATCTCCTGAGGTCAATACTCATTCATTTCTGTCACCATTTCCATCTTCATCCATAACTACAAGACAATATAATGACTACTGCTCCTGATGAGGCCCAGGATTCATGAAGATAAAATTAAATTATATTCACTGTTGTCTAACAAGTCAGGGGATTTTTTAACATATTTTAGAAGGATTTTTATAAAAGCATTTACAATAATCCTTATTGCTTAGCAGCCTGTTATAGTCATGAGAAAGGAATGAACCTGTGAGTTATGCAAAATTCCATTTTTAAGAAAAATTTGTCTTAGTCATTGATCAGTTAAAATTGTATATCCAATTTTGTTCTGGAGAAGCTACAGTTCTTATGACTTCTATGCAAAGATATTTGTCACATTAGAGAATATGATTGTTACTATATTGCTAGATTTTTTCCATACAGCTAGGTAGGAAAGTAATGATGACAACCCCTGTTGTTATTGCCACCTCTGCTCTAGAAAGTCCCAGGCCCAGTATTTGACGTTCCAATGGAATCTGAAGCCTCAGGCTAGCTCTGGTGTTGCACAGATCACCCCACAGATGGCGAGGAAGCACCCTCCTCTACATCCTTCTCTTTCAATTCCCCCTCCTTTTTTTTTCTTCCAAATTTGTTACTTTAATTCAGATGAATTTTTCAAGCATTCATTAAGTTCCAACTATGCTAGGAACTGTGCTAATTGTTGGGAATAAAAAGACTAAAGCTACACAGTCCTTTCCCCTTGAGTGTGGCTGAGGGAAAACAGCATATACATCTAAGTAAATAGCAAATATATCTTGGAAAATAACAGTAATTTCAGGGTGGAGAGGACATCTGGAGAGGATAAATAAGAGCCTTGTGAAGTTAGCTCAGGAAGTGAGTGTCAAAAAGAGAAAAGGATTCTAAGAGGAGAAAAATTTAGAGAGCATTCTAGGCCTAAGAAACTACATTATGCAAGGGCATAGGTACGTATGGGAAATATAGCGTTGTATATGAGAAACAGTGAGGAAGCCAGATGGCTGATAGACTGCATGAGGAAGTCTGGAGAAAAGATAAGAACGAGTTTACTAAAGATTTTCAATGCCAGCATCATTTGTATTTTTCCTAGAGGTAATAGGGAGACACTGAGCTTCCTGAGCAAGAGAGTAACATGGTTAGGTTTAAATAAAAAATGGCTATTGTGGGGAAGAATTACACAATGATTATAGTTATGTGTAAAGTACCTTAATAACATAAGTGAAATCAAATAGGTACTTGCAGATCCTCACTTTCCTTACTTCCCAGTCTAGATACTGGTTGGTGCAAATAAGTAGTATAATGAATCTGGTAAAGGGATCCATTATTTGAATTCTGATTTGTACTACATACTTCCTTTGGGCTAGAATCTATTATCATATTTTGCATAATTACAACTTTTGATAGTGTGGATTCAATCAAATTCTTGGGATCACTGATCAAGATTCATTGTTTTCAGTAATTAGTATGAGGTTCTGACAGCAAGATGCACTCTCTCT
Source organism: Gracilinanus agilis (assembly GCF_016433145.1). Classification (NCBI taxonomy): domain Eukaryota; kingdom Metazoa; phylum Chordata; class Mammalia; order Didelphimorphia; family Didelphidae; genus Gracilinanus; species Gracilinanus agilis. The sequence continues at coordinate 119,032,891 of NC_058135.1, read as the reverse complement.
AGGGCTAAATATGATCTTAGTCATCAGTGATGTCTAACTGGTAAGATACTGTAATAAATTATATATTCCTGAGAGTATTTGATGAGAAAGAGAAAAGACACTTATGTGTGAATGTCTGTCAGCTCCCTCTCTTCATATATCAATATTACTAGGACAAGGAGGGAATTTCTCTGTAAAAATGGCTTATCAGAGAATGAGCCAGCACAGATAGCTTGAGGAAGGGCTTTCCTAGTGGGTAATGTTAGTGGTAACCCTTGCTGGTTGAACCCAGACCCTCTTCTAGTCAAAAGCCTCCCCCTTGGGTAAAACAGCACCGCAGTGGGTCCTGCTCAGAAATAGAGTCCAACCTGAGCAGCAAACTCTCAAATCCTTTGTCCCCTGAAATAATCTCCCTTTATCTGACTATGAATTGATTTTATTTATAATAGATCAAGGTAATTGAAGGTGGGGAGAGGATGGAGATAATAAGGAAGGCCTAAAATCTAAATCCCACAAGGTCCTTCCTCCTGGCCAGCCAAATGGCTGAAACCAGAGTTTCACCTTCCCTTCCCCTAATTTCTATTCTATTTATAATCTATACTATTGGAAATATGGTAGGGTCCTTCTGTAAGGCAAGTATGAGGTAAGAGTCTTCGGGTTCTCAGAGTCCCAGACTCCTCAAGAATATCAACACCTCAGTCTTTTTAAGTTGATTGTAGAAGCTGACAGGAACAGTCTTTGGGGTAATGGTTGTCCAAAGAAACCCTTTGGGCTGGCTTTTGATTGGTCACCGGGCGAGCTATCTGTCTTCTCACCCCAAGAACCCAGATCAAAAAGCCCTCAGTTCAGGTCCTTCCTTCCCACAATGCCTTGCTCTCTTCCAACCCATGGTCCATGTCAATCAAGCCAGCTTCCAACATTCTAAAAGGTTACCTTAACCCATTCTGCCTTTATAATACCTATGAAAGGTCTATAGAGAGTCATAATTTCCAAGGATTCCTCAGTCCTCTTAAGGGTGGAATGTATAGATGAATCAGAAGAAATATACTCCCATTAATATTTATGAAGACACAAAAACCTCTGACCCTCCTTCAGTTACTCTGATATTGTTGGCGTTGATATTCCCTCTGGTGATGCAGACTGCAACCCATTCAAACTTTATCCTATGAAATTCTTGTCCATATTCTATAAGTTCTCCAAGAAGAGGATTACCTACAGGTATTCCTCAGATTTGTCAGCCTTGCAAGGATACCCATGGAGCTTATGGACTATATCTCTTCTTTTTGCTACACGATCGACCTACCTCATTTCCAATTATGTAACCCTCTGATTATGATGTCCTTTAAGTTACTTCTTCTCAGTTGCTACTATATTGCAGTGTAGTGTCTTCTCACTTCCCATGGGTAATTTGAAGCTTTAATTCATGAGACTATTGTTTCATGATTCTTAAACAGACATTGTGGCTGGCATGTGACCCAGGTCCATAATTGAATAATAATAAGAAAAACTAAATTACCTTTAGCAAATTATCTTAGGCTCCACCCTATAACAGTATTTTAATATCAGTATTCCTCCACTAATACCTTTGTGATCCCATCATTAACATTATCCTTTCCTTACGTCATAGGAAGATGAAAGTAAGAATGAGGGTTTGGGGAGCTTTTCCCCCTTTTTTAAAGTATTTTCATTTTCTTTTATAGAAATGTACATAAATAGCAGATGATCAGCTTTTTAAAGTACATATAGAATATGTTGCAAAAGGATCATTTTTATCACATTTTTTTTATAAATTTCCCTGTTGACATGGCAATAATTCTATTTAAAATGTGCTATTTCCTCAAAATCAAATTTCCCAAAGTGTCCTGTATGTTCATCCAATCAACAGAGATTTAACTTACTCTGTGTCTGGCACTGGTGCTAAGCATTGGGAATATAGATACAAGTTAAAAAGAAAATCTCTGCCCTGAAGAGCTTACATTCTAACAAGGAATGATAGTACATAAAGGGAAGCTGAAGAGGGAAGGGAAAGGGAGAAGGTGCCTAGCATGGGAATATGATGGAGATATCCAGATTATATTCAGGTAAAAAATGAGGAAATAACTGACTTGAGGCTTCCTGAAATGGACATTCTGGGAGGAGCCATCTAACCCGAGGGAGGGCTTCAGGTATGAATTCTAAGACTGAAGTATGATCTTCTGGATAATGCATTTTCTGGACCATGATAGAAGAGTCCAGATTGCAGTCTAGTGCAGTTTCAAAAATTCCGTAATATTGGCATGATAAATATTAAAGTCCATTCACCAGCCATACAGAAATGATGCTTGCTTCAATCTTAGCTCAATCAAATGGATGTCATATAAATGTTAATCAGAGTGTCCATAAGCAGAACAGTTAGAAGAAAATTTATTTAGAAGTGTTGCTTATGGGGCAGCTGGGTTGCTCAGTGGATTGAGAGTCAGGCCTAGAGACGGGAAGTCCTAGGTTCAAATTCGGCCTCAGACACTTCCCAGCTGTGTGACCCTGGGCAAGTCACTTGACCCCCATTGCCCACCCTTACCACTCTTCCACCTAGAAGCCAATACACAGAAGTTAAGGGTTTAAAAAAAAAAGTGTTGCTTATTTAACTTCTTATATCATCTGAGTAATTGTTACCTTTTTTCTGGCACTGTCAATATTCTTCAGTTTGTGACTCTTCTTTTTTCTTTATCACCTTAATCATGTTTCTTCCATCATAACATTTCTTATGTCTATCCTTTCCTTCTCCCCCTTTCTCTTCTGTGGCCATAACCTTAGTTTATATCCTGGCCATTTCTTCTTTAGATAAAAGGGTTCTCAAATTAATCTATGGAATTGCATTAGCTGAATATAGTATCTATACCACCTGTGCTGTCTTGTCCTCACGGAAAAGGATTAACATAATGGGTGGCGTAGAATTTTTTTTATAAAGGTATTTTATTTTACCAATTACATGTAATAAGAAATTTCCACATAGGTTTTCTGGTTATATGATTCAAATTATCTTCCTCCTCTTTTTGGAACTGTCAAGCAGTTTGATCTGGGTTATACATGTATTATTATGCAAAACATTTCCATATTGTTCATTTTTGTAAGAGAAATCATATGACTAAAAGTTCAAAATAAAAACCCAAATAAACTAAAGTGAAAAATTATGTGTTTTAATCTGCATTCCCACTAGAACCATTCTTTTTCTAGAAGTGGATAGTATTCTTTTTCATAAGTCTTTCAAAACTGTCATTGTATTGCTATTAGTAGCAAAGTCTCACATTTGATTGTTCCACAATATTGCTGTTACTGTGTATAATGTTCTCCTAGTTCTGCTTATTTCAGTCTGCATCAGTTCATGAAGGTCGTTCCAGCAGATTAGAGCTATTTTTCTAAACATTTATTAATATTTATTTTTTAGAATAGTTAACATGGTTATATAATTCATGCTCTTACTTTCCTCTTCACCCCCCGAGCTTCCCCCCGCCCCTATGGCTGATGCGTATTTCCACTGGTTTTAACATGTATCATTGATCAAGACCTATTTCCAAATTGTTGATAGTTGCATTGATGTGGTAGTTTCGAGTCTACATCCCCAATCATGTCCACCTCAAGCCATGTGTTCAAGCAGTTGTTTTTCTTCTGTTTCCACTCCTGTAGTTCTTCCTCTGAATGGGCGTAGCGTTCTTTTCCATAAATCCCTCAGAATCGTCCTGGGTCATTGCATTGCTGCTAGTTCAGAAGTCCATTACATACCACTGTGTATTGGTCTCTGTGTACAATGTTCTTCTGGCTCTGCTCCTTTCGCTCTGCATCAATTCCTGGAGGTCTTTCCAGTTCACATGGAATTCCTCCAGTTTATTATTCCTTTTCATGTGGTTGGATATCAAACTTTCATTTAGTCCTGGTCCTTTCTGTGCAAATACTTGGAAATCTTCTATCTTGTTGAATGCCCATACTTTCCCCTGGAAGTATATAGTCAGTTTTGATGGGTAGGTGATCCTTGGTTGTACACCCAGTTCTCTTGCCTTTCTGAATATCATATTCCAAGCTTTGCGGTCTTGTAGTGTGGAGGCTCCCAGATCCTATGTGATACTGATTGGTGCTCCTTGATATCTGAATTGTCTCTTTCTGGCTTCTTGTAAAATTTTTTCTTTTACTTGGAAGCTCTTGAATTTGGCTATTATATTCCTGGGAGTTGTCTTTTCAGGGTCTACTGTAGAGGGTGATCTATGGATCCTTTCAATGTCTATATTACCCTCTTGTTGTAGAACTTCAGGGCAATTTTGCTGAATAATGTCTTTTAGTATGGAGTCCAAATTTCTATTAATTTCTGCTTTTTCAGGAAGACCAGTGATTCTCAGATTGTCTCTACTAGACCTGTTTTCTTGGTCTGTCACTTTCTCATTGAGATATTTCATGGTTCCTTCTATTTTATCAGTCTTTTGACTTTGTTTTATTTGTTGTTGCTGTCTTGAGAGATCATTAGCTTCTAATTGCTCAATTCTAGCCTTTAGGGACTGGTTTTTGGCTATAATCTTTTGGTTTTCCTTTTCAATCTGGTCATTTCTGGTCTTCAATTTACTTGCCTCACTTTCCAATTGTGAAATTCTGCCTTTTAAACTGTCATTTTCTTGCCAGATTTTGGTTTCCAATTTGCTTACCATTTCGTTTGATTTTGGGGCATCTTTCTCCAATTGGGAGTTTCTGTCTTCTAACTTGTAGTTTCCTTTTGAGCTATTTCCCACTTCTCTCGCCAAATCTTTTCCATCTTTCTCATCATCTCAGATTTGAACTCTTCAATAGCTTGTGGCCAGTTTTCATTATTTTGGAAAAGTTTGGATATGATTACTTGTTTGTTTTTCTCTGTTGTTTGCTCTGTTGTCTGGATTTTATCTGTGTAAAAGTTATCAAGTGTTACAGATTTCTTCTTCATGATCTTTCTCTTTTGGGGTTCTTGTCTCTGGCTTGCCATTGTTAGCCCTGCGCCCTCTCAGGTTTATACTCACACTCAGGGTCTGTCTGCGCTCTTTAGGCTCCCGAGGTCTCAGGTCTCATTGTTCTCAGGGTCAAGCCTCCTGGTGGTCCCCTTGCTTGTTTCTCTGCCCGAGGCTCCTTTAACAGTCTCAGGGCACTGCTTCCACAGTCGTGCACCCCTCTGCACTGGGTCCCCACTCAAGGTTCACATCTGTGCTGAGGATCCAAGTCCTCACCTATGCTCAGGATCTGTGTCTGTGCTTGTGTCCATGCCCACACTCGTGCCTACGCTCAGGGTCTATGTTCAGAGTCCGAGCGATCTTTAGTCTCTTGGGGTCTTAAGTCTTGCTACTCTCAGGAGCAGGCCCTGGTGACCCCAGGTAGCTGCCAAGGACTTAATGCGTCCCTCAAACTTGCTCTAACTCTTGTGCGCTGGCTTTGGCATTGTTGGTGGTATAGGGTAGGGGAGGGGGTTGCTCAGCTCACGTTTTAGTGAGAGCTATTTCACCCCATTCTGGCATGGAAATGCCCCAATTCCACATACATCCAATGTTGTGCCCTGTTGTGGGTTTCGTTCCTCTGGATTTGTTTTTATGTCTTCTTGAGGAGTCCTATATGTTTCGGTTAGGAGAGGTTAAGTACCTGCTTTTTACTCTGCCACCATCTTAACCAGGAAGTCTAGACCAAATCTTAGAGAGTAGACCTATTTTGATGAGATAACTAGGTAGACATGCCCTTTTAAGTTGATAATTAAATCACTAATCCATATCAGAAAATAACTATAGATCTTGTTATTCAAAATATGAATCCTTCAGAAGTCTCACCTTTTCACAACTTAAAAAAAAACAACACTTACCTTTCATCTAAGAATCAATATGGTGCATTGTTTCCAAGGCAGAAGAGTAGTAAGGGCTAGGCAGTGGAAGTTAAATGACTTCCCCAGGGTCATACAGCTAGGAAGTGTCTGCGGTCAGATTTGAACCCAGGACCTCCCATCTTTACACTTCATGCTCACTGAACCACCTTGCTGCTCCATGAATGGTCATTTTTTACATGACTCAGCTATTTAGTAGTACCCACTCCAGTTACTGGTTGTACTATGCTATAATCCAACACTGTCCAAAAGAAGCTAAATGAGATGCCTACCTCTGTTCTCCAAATTGAGTCTCTTAGATGAAAAATTAGGTTTTCAGAAATTCTTTGAGAACAAAATGCCTTCAGAATAGAGGAAGAGGAAGCCCTGAAATGAATTACCAGATATATAACCATTCTGCAGAAGAGATGTCCCTTCTCTTCAGCCCAGCTTAACTGCTTAAATTGTAAGGGAATCGTTATCCTAAATTCTAGTAGTCAGTTAATGTTCCATAACTGAATGGCACATTCATAGCTTCTTAATACTTGAACTGAACTGAATTCACCCATGAGCATGAATTCATATAAGAACCCATAAAATACCTGCTTATTATTATAGATTTACATATTACTCAGTTATATTTATTTAATCAATTATTGGTTTATTCGACATATTAACTTTTTGTTTTGTGACCTGTTTACACCAGCAAAATGAATGTTTCCTAGTTTTAAAAGCATTCACAACAACAGATGATGTCTCTCCATAAGAGGTTGAAATACTAAAATATGATAAATGATCAATACAGATATTTGTAGTGGTACATATGTAAAGAGAGTAGCTACAATTTTATCATCTACAGATTTCTGTTTAGTATTTCTGATATTAGTTGTGTTTATTAAAAATTCTAGAATTCATGATGGAATAGGATACATCTTTAATGGTATTTGCTACAAGTTCAAATTGTTTTTTCAGGATTGCAGATGAAAAATTTTTTAAACAATCTTTCCCCTGTAATAATGTATTGTGAGGAACTGACAGGTTAGGGAATAAAGCCCATAACTATGGAAGAGAACAAAGCCAACTGACCCATATAAAGACCAGTCTCATGACCTTGATCTTGTCATTATGTTCTGAGGACTGGTTTTCAATTTAAGAAAAATTTTGGAGTTTTGACTGATCCACAGTCTGAAAGGAAGGGATGATATTAGGAAGAAGCTGTGTTTTTCTGAGCTTTTTCAAAAGCATTAACTTGTATTCAAATAAATAATTACTTGTAAAATTAAATCTTATGTGTAAACATGCCAGTATATCTACTCTCTTTGATAAACTTGTTTTATTTATGTGTTATAGTATTATTTTCATTTCTTAATTTTCTTTTCCTGCCAGGATTGAATATGATGCATACCGTACTGATTTAGAAGAATTGAACCTTGGACCACGTGATGCAAACACTCTGCCAAAGATTGAGCAGTCACAGCATCTATTCCAAGCACATAAGGAAAAATATGATAAAATACGCAATGATGTATCTATCAAATTGAAGTTTCTAGAAGAAAACAAGGTAAATTTATTCTTTACTCTCTAAGGTACATTATAGTTATTTTCTATGAACCTTGAATGTAGTTTGAAAGATTTTTTTTTAAAGAGGAAATAGGAAAAAGAGACTCAAAAGGCAAAGTAGAAGAATTGAGGATTGTTTTTAGTCTTCTTATCCGTTTTCTCCCACAATAGTCACAATAAGGAATTCTGTTCCTGAGCCCCAGATGATAAAAAGTTAACAAAGTATACATACTTTTTCATTATAACATTTGCCACCCACACTGACCCACCACACTTTTCACATTTAACAGTTAGCAGATGAAAGGCATAATAACCTATTTGTGGTCCCTAGGATTTGGTTCAATAGTAAGCTGCTTTGAAATTTTAAAGTAAAAACTTTTAAATTTAATTTTAAAGTAAAAAGAGCACATGAAATATTTTAAGTCCTCAGCATAAAAGTAAATAGTACTAATAAGTTTTAAGGGAAGACAGGTCTAAGAAAAAGGTTGAAGACAATAGAGAAGCCATGATAGTCTGAGTATTCTGGTTTTTCATAAGTGATATTCTCAGAGGAGAATTCTCTTTGAATCATTTAATCAAAAGCATTTATTCCCAAAGAGCTTATGAAAAAATGCTCTCTACCTCCAAAGAAAAAACTTGAAGGAATCTGAATGCAGATTGAAACAGACCGTTCATTCTTTACTTTATTTTCATGTGTTTTCTTTAAATATGTCTTCTTCCATGGCATGATGAATATGAAAATTTGTTTTGTATGATAGCACATGTATAACTAATAGCAAATTGCTTCCCATCTTGGGTAGAGAAGGTAGAACTCAAACTGTTAGAAAGCCAACACAAAAAATAGTTTTTACATGTAAGTGGGAAAAAAGGTTTTGCAAGACATTTATTAAGCATCACCTGGGTGCCAGGCTCTGTATTAGCATTGAGAATACAAAGAAAAAAATAAATATATGAACAAACAAACAAATAAATGAAATAAATATATTAATTAGTAAAAGACAGAAAAATAAAATAAAACAAATCCTGCCCCTCAAGGCAGGGAGTATCAAGGGAAACGGTAGTGTAAGTATACAAAGTAAGTACAAGGTGATTTGGAGGGAGTGAGATGAAGCTTTGAAGAAAATTTAGGATTCGCAAAGGTAAAGATTAGGAGGGAAACAGAAGATGGAATTTTATATGTGAAGAACATCTGAAACACTTGGGGCTCTCTTTCTGCCATTTGATTTGTTTGGTACAATTTATATTAGACTGAGTACCAGATACTAATTCAGTTAGAGGATATGTAGTAGTATTTAATATATTATTATTTTACAGGCCTGTGGGCTTATTTCCATAAAAATTTTTGAAAAGGTAGAAATTAATCTCATGTGATAGATAAAAACTGTCCTTTTAAGCTATCCCTTGAGTCCTGTGTCACTTAATGGGATGAGTACAAAAGTTAGGCAAGTTGAGCTTTCCTAGTTGTCACTTTTATCACTCCAATCAACTTTTAGGAGCTGGTTGCTTTGCTGGCCACATTTCATAAGTTAGTCACATTTCTTTATAAGAAATCTTCAAATTGGTAGAAATGATGACATCCATAAAGGTATGTGCTTTCTATAGAGCCTGCAAGAACCTTAGTTTGAACAATATAAAACAATATCTCAGCCTCCTAAGAAATGTGTACATAGTGTAACTTCCTATTTCTGGTCACATTACTCACATGATTCCTTCTTTGGGGTTTGGAGATTCTGTAGTATTAATGCCAAGGTAAAGATACTCTTTTGCCCAAATAGCATAAAACCAACATTTGTGGCTTGGACAGGACTGGGAAAATGACTTCTTGTTAACCCCCGTCTTGTGAATTGAAATAGTACTGCTCTGCCTGGAGAATAACTGTACTTACAACTTTTAAGAGTGAAGAACTGGGATATGGTCTGTGAGCATATTTCATTAACCTTTAGTATTCTATCAAATTGAAAAGAGCTATAATTCTCTTCATTTCAGTGGCCTTATTCAATGTGTCCCTTTTAGTCAGTTTAACACTTATTTATTAATTTAGAGCATCTTCTCTTTGCAAGACCCTATGTTTGCAATGTGAGGGATCCAAAGAAATAGGAGATGTGGTCTCTCAAGCTTCCAATACAATTTAATACTAATGAACAATGCAATACATCCAATAAATGCGAAGGTGACAGGAGTAGAGGAAAGAGATGTGTCTCTGAACTAAGCTGATTAAAGGATTCATGGAGCACTAAGAACTTAACCAGAACCTTAAAGGATGGGTAGAATTTGAATTGGGAGATGGGACAGTATTCAGAGTAACAAGATATATACAGCCAAAGCTGTGGACAAGAAGAGCAAAGCCTTTACAAAGAAATGACCAGCAAACTAGCCTGGCCAGAGTAAGGGGCTTATGTTGTGAGGTAGTAGGAAATAGGGGCCTAAAAATCATTTGAAGAGAGCAACAAATGCCAACCTAAAGAGCTTTGAGTGAGGAACTTTTGATAGTTTGTGAGCCAGAGGTGATTTGAAAAGAATGGTGTTTTTGGAAGATTAATTTAGTGATGATGTACAGAGGGAATTGGGAGGAGAAACTGAGCCCCAAGAAGCTGCAAAACCAAGTATGAAGTGATAAAGTCTTGAACTATGTGTAACAATAGGAGTGGAGAGGAGGAAAGACGTGAGAAAGGCTGCAAAGAAGAAAACTGATAGCCCTGGATGACTGATTGGATTGAGAAATGGTAGCAGACAATGCAGAGAAAGCTGTCCCAAACTAGCCTAAGTGTCAGAGAATGATGGTACCATGGTAGCATAGCAGGATAGGCTGCTAGACTCACAGTCCAGATAGCTGAGTTCAAGTCCTTCCTTCAGTGTTTATACTAGTTTTACAAGCATGGGCAGAATCATAGTTTTGACAGCTTCAGTTTCCTCATCTGCAAAACAGAGCTCTGCAAAATAGTACTTAAACTACCTACTTTACATGGCTGTTGCGAGGAAAGATGTTTACAAACTTTTAAGCAAAACATAAGTTATATAAGTTATAAATCATTGCTGGCAGAAATCAAGAACACAGGGCTGATTTTATGGAGGAGAGAATGGATTTGGTTTTGGCTATTTAAAACCTGATATGAAAGAAAACAGGACCCATTTGCAAGCAGAAATTGAAAATGGAGCTTGAAGTCAGTAGAAAAGAATTCTTTCTTTTTGAATTTCCAAAGATATTTTCAAATTAATTGTTCTTCAAGAAAAATTATAAAGAAATGTTCAGAGGAGGGCGTTGCAAAGAATAATTTTAAAAATTACAAATAGGTATGATTATTTTGTGTTGTTTTAAGCAGCAGCTGTAATTAGAATGAAGATTCAGAGTCTTTGTTTAGTTTATTTGGTTTTTTATAGTCAGATTGAGCAACTTTTACTGTTTTATCTTCTATAACTTTTAGCAAACATAGAGCCTTTTGCCAAAGTAAGAATTGACTATAATCTCTATTTTGTCTCTCAGTAATTTAAACTGTAGCAACTGTGAGGTTTTTTTTGTTGTTTCTTTAAATTATAGCTGTATTTAACAATGTAGAGGTCAAAAAAAGGAGCAAGATCTGGTACAAGACAAGGATAATGATTCTCCACTTTTCCAGAGCAGGGTTTCTCAGCCTAAGGTCCAGGTGATTGGTTTTTATTGTTTTGATAACTCAGTGTGATTGGTTTCCTTCACAATCCTCTGAATTCCATCTATTTAAGAACATTATTTGGAGAAGAGATAAGCAGACTACCAAAGGGACAAGTCACAAGAAATTTTTAAGAGTTTATATGATCTAGAACTTTCCCAAATAACTTAGATCTCGTGCTGTTTTATTTTAATCTTGGTGGGTTTTTCTAAATTGTAATTCTTTTTTCTGTGTTACTAAACCAGGCTTACTGAACAGAGACAATTATAAAATATTTATGATGCCATAGGTTTGGGTATTATATCCTCTAAAAAGATCAACAGCTAGCCACCCACCTTTTACTCTCTCCAACCTCCTACCTGTCTAGGATTAACATGAAAAGATGTTTTATATTATTGCACATGGAAAATCTACATGAGATTACAGACTGTCTCAGTGAGAGGGGTGGGGAAAGGAGGGCAGGAGAGAATTCTGAACTCAAAATTTAAAAAAACAAAACAAATGTTACATATAATTGAGGAAAAATAAAATATTATCAACTTCCTGCCTGTCCACACTTAGGCGGGTCATTGGACAACAGACATAGGCTATATCTCACTAAATCTATACTCCAGACCTTTCCAGCTTGTCGGGATCTGCTTGTTGTATTCTGCTAATTTAGCCTTTGAGAATCCAAAGTCGCCATTATACTACAATGAGGCATCAGAGTAGGATTTTAACAGTGAATATCAAACATAATTTAACCTTTTCTTTAACTCAAAGCTATTTTAGAATTTCTCATTACTTGAAATGCTTAGAGCTTTGTGAAACAATTTATGTACATTGTGACTTATAAGCAATAATGGTATTTATGCTTAGAATTTTCTTACCTTTTGGATTTCTGGTTGAGCATAAAGCAACCTTGGATCAAGAGAATGCAAATAAGAGGCACTTTTTTTTCATTTTATTTAGAATATTTTTCCATGGTTACATGATTCATGAATCTCCCCTCCCCTTCCTTCCCTGCTCTCAGAGCTGACAAGCAATTCCACTGGGTTATACATCTATCATTATTCAAAATCTATTTCCATGTTATTCATATTTGCAGTAGTGATCCTTTAACATCAAAACCCCAATCATATCCTCATTGAACTACATGATCAATCATGTTTTTCTTCTGCATTTCTGCTCCCATGGTTCTTTCTCTGCATGTGGATGGCATTCTTTCTCATAAGTTCCTCTGGATTGTCCTAGGTCATTGCATTGCTGCTAGTAGAGGAGTCCATTACATTCGATTGTACCGCAGTGTATCCGTCTCTATGTACAATGTTCTCCTGGTTCTGCTCCTTTCACTCTGCATCACTTCCTGGAGGTCATTACAGTTCACTTGGAATTCCTCCAGTTTGTTATTCCTTTGAGCACAATAGTATTCCATGACCATCAGATACACAATTTATTCAGCCATTCCCCAATCAATGGACACCCCCTCGTTTTCCAGTTTTTTGCCACCACAAAGAGTGAGGCTATGAATATTTTCCTACGAGTATTTTTCCTTATTACCTCTTTGGGATATAAACCCAGCAGTGGTATGGCTGGATCAAAAGGTATGCATTCTTTTAAAGCCCTTTGGACATAATTCCAAATTGCCTTCCAAAATGGTTGGATCAATTCACAACTCCACCAGCAATGCATTAGTGTCCCAATTTTGCCACATCCCCTCCAACATTTATTATTTTCCTTTGCTGTCATATCGGCCAATCTGCTAGGTGTGAGGTAGTACCTCAGAGTTATTTTGATTTGCATTTCTCTACTTATAAGAGATTTAGAACACTTTTTCATGTGCTTATTGATAGTTTTGATTTTTTTATCTGAAAATTGCCTTTTCATGTCCCTTGCCCATTGACTGGGGAATGGCTTGATTTTTTTTTTGTACAATTGGCCTAGTTCCTTATGTATTGGGGAGATTAAGCCTTTGTCAGAGAGTTTTATTGTAAAAATGTTCTAGGAGGCACTTTTAAATTATTTTTAAATATTAAAAATAATTTCATCCACTTTTTAAAATAGTAAGAATACATAAAACTCATCAGAAAGCTATCTTTATATATTTCAGTTTTGTGTAATAGCTATCTAAAGAAGCAAGTCAAGGCAAAAGGGAAATGGAGATAGAGAGTTTGAGAGGGAAAGAATGTAAGCAGCCCATTCATAAGGACAGGTAGAAAGATATAGTACATAAAATAACTAAACTGTATATGAGAAGAAGGAAATGAAAGACTAATTTGTTTTAAGCATATGTATCACTAATGAAGGGAGTACAGACATGACCAGGGTGGTAATTTGTTTTGTTTGCCTGTGCATATTTGTTTGAAGGATTTTATTTATTTTCCATGACTGGGGGATACTTAGGGACTAGTTTCTTAACTCTACTCCCAGCAATAGAAAAAAAGAAAAAGAAGGCAGAAAGAACTCCAGAAAAATTATTCATAAGTGGGACAGCTTTATAAATTACTGTTGGGAGCAGCTAGGTGGCTCCGTGGTTGGAAAATCAGGCTTGGAGATGGGAGGTCCTGGATTCAGATGTGACCCTAAATACTTCCTAACTGTGTCACTTCACCCCAAATGCCAAGCCCTTAATACTCTTCTGCTTTAGAACCAAAACTTAGTATCAATCCTAAAGTAAAAATTAAAAAAAAAAAAAAAGTTACATGTCTAGTGTATTGTATTATTAAAAGGAAAGCAAACTTTGCATGATGGAGATTCAGAGTTTCACATACAACTTTCTTCTAGCACACACACACACACACACACACACACACACACATATATGGAGAGAGAGAAAGAAACATCCATTTTATTTGGCATTTGTTAAATTCAGAATAAAAGTAAAATGACAATTTTTAAAAAGAATATACAAAATACAAATACAATGGCCATCCTGACCAAAACTGTAATGGGAAAATATTAATTCATTTATTAATACTACTCTTTAAAAACATTAAACTATCTAAATTTTGTTTTGTTCTTAAACATTAATAGCATTTGTTATTTTTTAAATAGAATTAAAAGGGGGCAGCTGGGTAACTCAGTGGATTGAGAGCCAGGCCTAGAGATGGAGAGCCAGGCCTAGGGTCCTGGGTTCAAATCTGGTCTCAGACACTTCTTTGCTTTGTGACCCTGGGCCAGTCACTTAACCCCTGTTACCTAGCCCTTACTGCTCTTCTGCCTTGGAACCAATACATGGTATTGATTCCAAGATGGAAGGTATGGGTTTAAAAAAGAAGGAATTAAAAACCCCTACTTAAAGTTTAAACAAAGACATTCTCAAATTCTCTAGAACAGGATTTTGTATGCCCTCCAGCTCCTAATAGGATTTCACATAAAGCAAGCATTTAGCCCATGTTTTTATTGAATTGGAATCTCCTTTCCCTCTTTTTCAATGAAGAAGACTGTCTTCTTGCTCTGAACAATGAGGAATATTTTATCTCATTTTATGAAGAAAGAAGATCTGTTTCCATGGACTAACATCTTCATTTAGTGACCTTTTGGGATATTCCTCCTAAAAACTTAGTCTTTTTGCATTTTGACAACTCAGAGATAGTATCCATCTCTTAGTACTTGACAGATAGGCCAGATTTTAAAAGCGAGGACTAAAGCTTCCCCACTGTGACTTAAAATCAAGATCTATATCATCTAGGAATGTTAAAGTACCATAAGTGGCTTGGGGCAAGAAATGGCCCTTGAACCATATATTCCCTGGGCTAGATATGGGTACAGGGCAATTAGGTGGCACAGTAGATAGAGCACTGGGCTTAAAATCATGTAGACTTTTCTTCATGAATTTAAATTGCCCCAGAGACTTATTAGCTATGGGACCTTGGGTAGGTCACTTAAACCTAATTGCTTCTTCCTCAACCATAAAATGAGCTGGAAAAGGAAATGGCATACCACTTCAGTTTCTTTATTAAGAAAACCCCATATTGGGTCACAAAGAATCAGACAGGACAAACAACTGAATAACAACAAAAAGATGGATACATATCCCATCACCCTCATATTTTTCTATGTTTTCCCTACTCTACTTAGAATAGCACTGGTTTTCTTTGGCCGTTTTATATTACAAACTCATGTTTCATTTTCAGCCTCTTCTCACTCCCAGTTTTCTCTCTGGCCTTGTTGGCTTTCTAAGTTTCTCAGAGAATTTTAGAACTAGCCTGTATCATGCTTCATCAGTATAGTAACTGGATCTGGCATATAAAGCATTAGCTTTCTCTGCCCAAATCTATCTCCTGACTAATTGAATATATTTCATTTTATAAGTTAATATCTTAGTTGATGTCATTAATCTTTTTTTAAAAACAGAAACACTATAGCTTTTAAGATAATTCAGAAATTTTGGTATTTTTAAATGGCTCCCTTGAGATCCAGAGTAAGGCTTGTGGCTTTCCTTTGGCCAGCTGCTTTAGAAGGTCACAGCATAGTGAAAGGAAGAATCCTCTACTCAAAATGCACACAAATAATCACTGTGCAAGGAATTGTTTTCTTAATCTCCCTTGGAAACTAAATGTGTAATAGCAGATCCTTTCCAAAAATACAGTTGGCATTTGTTCCAACTATAGTCTATATAACAAGAATATATGTGACTTCTTAAAGAGATACAACACACAGTCTTGCTATTTTCAAAATATAGTGCTAAAAAAGATATTCTGGGCCACCCAGCTTTAAGATTCATTATAATGCCTATTAAATTAGTACAGTTTTTCATGGTCCACAACTGGTTTCTTCTCCTATAGCTTTGAGAGAATTCTGCAGTTTAACCATTTTATTGATGTTCCTCTTTTTAATTCTTTAATTTCATCTTATTTTCCCTATGGCAAGAAAAAAAATATCTTTCCATTCTTAATATTCTAAAACTTCTCTTTTATGTATTATACCTCAAGCATGGGCATATCAAGCAAATGTTTAACGACCATCTGGGGTGGGGGAGGGGACTTGTGTGTACAACACACTTTTAAGTTTGATCTGCTTTTAATATTTTCTCCATCACTTTCTTGAGCCTAGATTTGTAGCAATTGTTGATTTCAGACATGTAAATGCTTACACTGAGAATCTAACAGTCAGCTCTAGCCAATGCATCTCTGGCTGTGCTGTCTCTTCTCATGAGAAATATTTTTTCTTCTTTTATTTTGGTTACCCATTGCTAAATGCCTGCAGTTTTCAATGATCTTTCCAGGTCTTCACTGCCAAAAACAAGATACTATATTCCAGGAGTAGTTTTGTTAGTGTCCTATAAAGGAGGTTTAACATATGTTTCCATGCTTTCCCTATTCTGCCTAGAACAGCACTGGCTTCCTCTTGCTGTTTTGTATTGCAAACTCATGTCTGGTTTTCACCCTTGTTCTCACTCTCAGTTTTCTCTCTTGCCTTGTTGGCTTTCTAAGTTTCTCAGGCATTTTTTTCAACCATGAGACTTAGTATATATTCAGTAGTTGTTTTGTTTTCAGTTGTATCCAATTCTTCGTGACCTTTCATAGGGTTTTTCTTAGCAAAAATACTAGACTGTTTTGCTATTTACTTTTCCAGCTCATTTTACAGATGAGAAAACTGAGGCAAATAGGGTTAAAGTGACTTGCTCAGGGTCACACAGCTAGTAAGTGTCTGAGGCTAGATTTGAACTCAGGAAGAGAAGTCTCCCCAACTCTGGGCCCAGTGCTCCTAGGTTCCCCAGAATAGATCTTTGAGATTATCTAGCCTAACTCCCCACCCCATTTTAGAAATAAAGAAATTCCGGGAGAATGGGGAAGACAGACAGAGGAGTTTGAGAAACTCGGAAAATAACATCTTAATTTCTGAATGTCTTAAACTCTAAGATAATTTAATTGGTTAAAAGAACTCTGATTCTCTGCTCTTATTAAGGCAAGAGTTAAACAAACTAATCTGTCAAACAGTTCTCCAATTCTCACTGGCCATGAGAAAGGGAACGCAGAAATCAAAAGACAGAAAAAGGGACAAATTTGATTCCATCACCAAATTTTATCAACAGGTTAAGTACTGAGATATACATCTAATGAACCATCAGTCTTGCTCAGTGCTTAAACAAGAGTGAAAAAGCTTCTTTAAACAACCAGGAATTCAACCTAACATTAATCAAACTGATGTTAGTGAAAATTTAACTTTAAGATTATTAGAGCAATAAAATTGGCTTACATTTCAAAATTAGACCCCTTTAGACAGAGACTGGTCCATGAGAAAATTATATGTTGAGAGTGAATCATCCACGCCGCCCCATTTCAGCAGGAAGTAGTTAAGAGAAGCTAAAAAACATCGCCCCCTTTCCCTAAAACTCATGGACCTTTCTCTACCCATTAGAATATATATTTGCTAAGGAATTGAATAGGTGCTGATGGTATAGTGTAAATTCATTGTCTACTAGTTAAAAAATGGAATTTCAGTTAAATTTAAGAATGCACAAAACTTATATTGAAAAGCTATGTTAGGACTTGCAGTGTGTGAAATACAAATCTGAATGATCAAACTTGCCAAAAATGCTTAGACTGAATTTGAAGATTGCTAAATATAAATATAAAGCATATAAGAATTTAATATCAACTTATTAAAAGATGTGACATAATATAAAGATTTTATATGATCAAAAAATTTGGGTAAACATATGAGCAGGTAAAATTGTTACTCTAAGATATGTACCATCATATTAAGCAATAGGTAAAAATTAACATTAGGGTTTCAAATTTTGATAATTCAAAAATAATATTTACATTAAGAATCTAGTATATTATGAATATAGAAATTTGGACAGCAGTTTTGTACAGCATTGTAATTGATTAGGATATAAAAATTATTTTAAAAGCTGGCTTTTCCCTCTTTTTATTTCTAAGCCAACTTGTGCATTTGAACTCTCTGCTCAAGATGTTTTATACTGATGGGCAAGTTCCACAATTTGTATTATTGGAGTAAGGAAGGCCTAAATAAGACCAAATCTCAGCAAAGACATTTACTAGTTGTGTGGCTATGAATAAATCACCTAACCTCTATGAAACTCAGTTTCCTTATCTCTAAAATGGAGTAGTAGCATCAACCTCACAAAATTATTGTGAGGATCAATGAGAAAATGTTTAAAAGGGGCTATGCAAACTTTACAGTCCTCTATAGAGAGGAACTGTTGTCATTATTATGCAATAATCTAAACAAGCATTCTTCATCCACTTATTCCCACCGTGTTTACTGTTTGCTGATTTATTTTAAATTTTTATCCTTAACTTAAACACCAAAAAAAAAAAAAATCCTCATATACATAAACTCCAAACATTCTCTGTAAAACTGTGACTCTCAATGTCGTCACTTGCCTTTTTAAAGTATATATTAAGTTGTATGTGTTACTTTCAAAACTGTCCTCTTGTTTTTCCTTTTGAACTTTATTCTGTTTGCTTTTATTAATTTTAAAAGTATTTCAGTGGTCCTTTTCTTGGCATTCTTCCTGCTAACTCCCTTCAACTCTTTTTTTCCAAATTAACCAAGAGAAAGAGTGAGGGAAAAACCCTTGTAAGAAATAAGCATTGTCAGAGCAGCTAGGTAGGACAGTAGATAGAGAGCCAGACCTGGAAGTCTATTGGTCCTGGGTTTAAATTTAGCCTCAGATACTTCCTAGCCACGTAACTTAGGGCAAATCACTTAAATCCAGTTACCTAGCCCTTGCCACTCTTCTTAGAATAAGTCTTAAGACAGAAGGTAAGGGTTTTTTTAAAAAAAGCATTGTCAGCAAAACAAGTCCATCCATTGGTCACATTCAGTAATGTATGACTCTGTACCTTGCATCCATCACTTCTGCCAGGAGGTGGATAAGCATTTCATCATATGTCCTCTGGAGATAGGGTTGGTCATTGCCTTGATTAAATTTCTTAAATCTTTTAGCGTTATTTTTCTTTACATATGGTCACTTATGAATAAATCATTTTCCAGGTTCTTCTCATTTCACTCTGTTGATTCATGCTACCCAGGATTCTCTGAGATTGTCTCTTTTGGCATTACATACAACACAATAACATTCCATTCCATTCCTGTACCAGTCAGTTCCCTGGTTGTCCACGAAGCAATCTAAAGTGCCTCCTTTGATTCTAATTCTTTTCTCCCCCTTTTACTCCTTCCTTCAGAATCAGAGAATTTATTTGGCTTGCAGCTGTTGTCTCCCCATTATTAGCTTCCCTCTTAACCCTTTTACCTTCCCTAACCCTGCCATTTTTTCCCCTTAGTTGAGTTTGCTATAGTTTTACACCAAACCCTTGGTGTGTGTATTGAATTCTCGCTTCTCTTTCATATGAGTGAAGACCACTCCCCCATCCCCTCCTCCATGTTTAAATACTCTTTTTTTATCACACATTAATTATGAGAAATTGCAAGTTCTATCCTCTGCTTCCTCCCTTGTACATTTGCATGGTACTTTAACCCTTTCTTTTCTATCCCCAATTCAAACCTATTAAACTAATCTATATCCCCTACTGTGCCCCCCAGACCTTTATTTCTCTTATTTAACTTCCTCAATACCCCTCAAGACCAAGGGCTAGGTACCTCATAACCAACCTCTAGGCTTGGGCTTTCCTAATCTGAGTCCTCTCTCTTAGCACTGATAAATGACCCAGCTAACCACCCTGGAGCTTTCTCAGGATTCCTTCTGCTAGTTTCCTCCAGAAATAGAGCCAATCTCTGGTCTACTCTTCTTTTTTTTTTTTCCAGTTACTTGTAAAAACAATTAACACTGTTTTTAAAATTTTTAAATTCCAAGTTTTCCCTCCCTGGCTCTCCTTTCAGGAGAAAGCAAGCAAGATGATATCCATTATACATGTGCAGTCATGCAAAATACATTTCCATATTAGTCATGTTGTGAAAGAAAATACAACCAAAAAAAGAGAGAGAAAGGAAAGAAAAGAAAAATAAAGTAAAAGTATGCTTCCTTCTGCACTCAAACTTGATCAGTTCCATCTCTAGGGGTGGATAGCATTTTTCATCATAAGTCCTTCTGAATTGTCTTGGATCACCATATTGCTAATAATAATTAGTAAACATGTATTAAGTGCCTTCCATGTTCCAGGCACTCTGCTAAGTTATAGCAATACAGAAGGAAGCAAAAGATAGTCCTTGCCCTCAGGGAGTTTATAATAAGCACAGATCTTTTAATATAATTTCCCCAACTCAATCAGTTTCAGCTGCTCCCTTTTCCTTCTATCTTTCCACACTCATTGGCATTAATACTCCTCCCACACTTTGTAACCCAGACAGATTGGTCTTCTCTTTGTTCCTTCCAACCCTCCATCTCCTAGGGTGGTGCCTTTGCACTGGTCATATCTCATGCCTGGAATGCTCTTCCTCCTTACCTCCACCTCTCTTCCTTTAAGATGCAGTTGAAGCACACTGTTCCTACTCCCCCAAGCTACTGTTCTTCCCAAACTACCTTTTATTTCACTTATATAGATGTAATCTCCACATTAGAATATAAACTCATTGTGAGTAAAGATTGTTTCATTCTTTGTCCCTTTATCCCCAGTGCCCAGCATTGTGCCTGAAACATAATAGACCCTTAATAAATGCTTGATTGAGTGATAAGATTGAGAGTGTGAGGAGAGAGAGTGGAACTCCCTCTTCAGAGGTACAGAGAGGTACACTGCCTCTTCAACTAACACGTCTGAAAGGTAAAGATGTGGACATTTCACACTAACCCCTGTAACTCTTTTTCCAGCACTCCAAGACAACCCTTGAGTTTTAAAGAAGAAAAAAGTTTAATCTTAAGATTGAAACTATTGAAACTAAAGGCTGAATATTAATGTTCTTCTCCCCTGAACTCCTTGCTGAATTAGGGGGGAGACAAAGCTTTTTGTTTATCTGTAAACTAGCTTCTTAAGATAGATGATGTAGCAGAAAAAAGTGGACATGTCACTGTGCAAAGAGGCTGTTCTAAAGATCTCATGACTCTTCGTGTCTGGAAGACCCACCTCTTGTCCCGAGTGAGATTGGAGTGCTCCAAACATCGGGGATTGGAAAAGGGACATGACCATCACCAAAGAGTATAAATTGGAGTACAAGAAGGAATTAGGGGCTTTTTCCCTTGGAATCTAAAGTGAGTAGGTGTGTGGTCAGTGCCAGCTCTCCGAATGAAAGGCAACAGGCAGTTGACTATTCCTGACTGGTGCTTTCTCTTTCTCTGGCCCGCTTTTTGTTATTTAATACTTAATGATTTTAAATTAAGATGTAGTCTTTAGAAAATTTTAGTCATAACAATGTGGAGGGGTATGTTCCAGGCCTAATGGATGGCCTGTGCACATGCCTGAGGGACACTCCCCATTAATATCAAGCAAGATATAAAACAAGAATACCTGGAGATTGAGGGCAGCATGCATTGTGAGGTCCTGTTTGCAGATGATGTGCTGATTGCATTAAGTTCCAGGACTTTGCAGCCTCCTTAAAATAACCATCTTCACCCAAAAGAGTTTGACCTTCCTTAAAAGTAATCTCCATTATATAGCATATTCTTGTTACCCTTGAGTAAACTTCTGCTTATTTTGACTTATATTTTGATATTATGGAATTTCAGAATTGAAAAGACTCTTGTCTGTCTAATCCAACCCATATCTGAACACTTTCCACCAAATATTCTCCCTTTGTTTAAAGACCTCCCATTGAAGGAGAGCTCACTACCTCCTAAAGCAGCTCACTCTACTTTTGAACCATTATTAATGTTAGAAAGTTTTTACCCCTTTGGAAAAGGAAAGATTTTAAAACCAAGCAAGAGTTAGAAAAAAATTACAAAATGTAAAATAAATCATTTAAATTACATTAAATTAAAAAGGGTTTGTACAAACAAAAGTAATGCAACCAAAATTAGAAGGGAATCAACAAATTGGGGAAAAATCTATATAACAAAAAACTCTGACAAAGGTCTAATTACCCAAATATACAAGTAGCTAAATCAATTGTACAAAAAAATCAAGCCATTCCCTAATTGATAAATGGGCAAGGGACATGAACAGGCAATTTTCCGATGAAGAAATCAAAACTATCCATAAGCACATAAGAAAGTGTTCTAAATCTCTTTTAATTAGAGAAATGCAAATCAAGACAACTCTGAGGTACTACCTCACACCTAGCAGACTGGCTAACATGACAGCAAAGGAAAGTGGTGAATTTGGAGAGGATGTGACAAAATTGGGACATTGATGCATTAGTGATGGAGTTGTGAATTGATCCAGCCATTCTGGATGGCAATTTGGAACTATGCCCAAAGGACTTTAAAAGACTGTCTGACCTTTGATCCATATATACCACTGCTGGGTTTTTACCCCAAAGAGATCATAAGGAAAAAAATATGTACAAAAATATTTATAGCTGCACTCTTTGTAGTGGCAAAAAACTGGAAAACGAGGGTATGCCCTTCAATTGGGGAATGGCTGAACAAATTGTGGTATCTGCTGGTGATGGAATACTACTATGCTCAAAGGAATAATGACCTGGAGGAATTCCATGTGAACTGGAATGACCTCCAGGAATCGATGCAGAGTGAAAGGAGCAGAACTAGGAGAACATTGTACACAGAGATGGATACACTGTGGTACAGTCTAATGTAATGGACTTCTCTACTAGCAGCAATGCAGTGACCCAGAGCAAAGCTAAGGGACTTATGAGAAAGAACATTAGCCACATTCATAGGAAGAACTGTGGGAGTAGAAACACAGAAGAAAAACAATTGCTTGAACATATAGGTTGAGGGGGATATTACTGGGGATGTAGACACTAAATGATAACTCTAGTCTAACTATCAATAATATGGAAATAGGTCTCAATCAATGATACATGTAAAACCTAGTGGAATTGTGTGTTGGCTGTAGGGAGGGGAGGGGAAAGAATTTGAGGAAAGGGAAAGAGCATGAATCATGTAACCATGGGAAAATATTCTAAATAAAATAAATTAATTTTTAAAAAAGAAAGTTTTTACCTATATCAAACCTAAATTGGCCACTTTGGAGCTCCTCTCCATTGTTCTAGGTTCTGCCTTCTTGGGCCAAACAGAATAAGTCCAGTCCCTATTGTAGATGACAGTATTTCAAGTCCTTGAAGACAAGTGTAATATGTCTCCCAAATCTTCGGTTCTTTGCTCTGAACCTTCCTTTTTCTTTCAGCTGATCTTATATTGAATGAACTCCAGGCCCTTCACTGTCACCTCTCTTTTGGGTTTATTTTGAATTATACACTCCAAATTATGAGCATTAGAGGTTAGAACCCACATTTTCCTTTTGAAGGAATTATGGCACCTCACTTGTTTTACCTTACTACATACACTCAGAATTCTTATATGTTTCTGTACTTCGTAGCAGTTTGGTTTTTTTCACTAACCCTTTTCCTGTTTTAAAATTTTTGAACTAAATGGTTCAACCTTTACAAGAAGCCCTCGGTTTTGAATTGGTTATCTCTTATATTTATCATTTGTCAAGGCCAGGTGGTAATCAGTTAATGTAATTGTACTTTACAACTGCATTCCATCAGGACATAATGTTAGATGACTAATGTTAGATGACCCACAACTCTGCATTTCTAGTCTGAGGATTTCCTTATTGGCTTTACATTAGTGCCAAATGAACCTTAATATGTACAGTTTGAATTTGTGGCCTGTTTTTAACTGTTTTACTTAGACAAAAACACTGAACTAGAACTGAGGAGACTGGATTTAAGTCCACGATCCATCACTTCTTGCCCATTACATTGTCCAAGTTATTGAACTTTTGGGATACTAATTTCCTCAACTATAAGACTAGAGAAAATCCCTTAACCTGCCCTACCTCACAAGGAAATTACTGGGAAGATCAGGTGACATATCGTATGGGGAAGTATGTTATGATAAACTATAAATGATTTATACAGCTATAAATCAATATTATTTGTGGGCTTCCTTTATGCATGCAATCACATTACCCTTTGAACAATTTGTTCGACAAACATTTAAGGACCTGCTTGTATGCTAGGCCCTGGGCTTGGTACCGGGAATATAAAGATGAGACCAAAATATCCTCTCCTTCAAGTTCTCTATATTACATTGGGGCAAAACATCATCGTATGGGGCAGCTAGGTAGCACAGTGGATAGAGTGCCAGATGTAGAATCAGGAGAATTTGGTTTCAAATCTGGCCTCAGACACTTCCTAGCTATGTGACCCTGGGCAATTCACAACCCCAGTTGCCTAGTCCTTGCTGCTGTTATGTCTTAGAATCCATTCTAGGCCAGAAGAGTAATCAAATTAACACTACCATTCATGAGAAGCTTGTCCCAACCAGTTTGCCTTAGTACTCCACAGTCACCATTCTCTCTGACTTCCCTATCCAAACTGCTCCTCTGGACCTCCCTTATACATGTTGTCTTCCCCTCTTAGAATACAAACTTTTTGAAGCCAAGGACTTTCTTATGTATCCCCATTATTTAGCACATATGGCATTTATAACATAGTAGACATGTATTAGCCATTCTTTCATTTTTTTATAAGTTTAGAAATGCGCACCAGAGCCAGTTTGGGAATGGCTTTTTAAAAAAGCCAAACAAATTCAAATTTGGCCTCAGACAATTCCTAGCTATGTGACCCTGGGCAAGCCTTAGAATCAATATTTACTATCAATTCTAAGATAGAAGATGAAGGGTTTTTTTTAAGGTGGGGGGTGGCACAGCTGGGTAGCTCAGTGAATTGAAAGCTAGACCTAGAGACAGGAGGCCCTAAATTTGAATCTAGCCTTAGATACTTCCTAGCTGTGTGACCCTGGACAAGTCACTTAACCCCCATTGCCTAGCCCTTAGCACTTTTCTGCCTTGGAACCAATCAATACACTATTGATTCTAAGATGGAAGGTAAGGGTTTAAAAAAATAAAACTAAACAAAAGTTTCTATTTTATCCTAAAGATAATTGGGAACATTAGAATTCCCCTGATTTTTCTACCATAAGAATATGAAGAAAAATAGATTTTTTTTTTAAGCCCTTACCTTCTGTCTTGGAGTCAATACTGTGTATTGGCCCCAAGATAGAAGAGTGGTAAGGGTAGGCAATGGGGGTCAAGTGACTTGTCCAGGGTCACACAGCTGGGAAGTGTCTGAGGTCAGATTTGAACCTAGGACCTCCCATCCCTAGGCCTGGCTCTCAATCCACTGAGCTACCCAGCTGCCCCCAAAAATAGATTTTTTGCTGAGGCCAGGATCCCCTCAAAGGGAGGAAATTGTAGGAAAGCAAATTTAGGCCCAATTTGTGGAATAATTTCATAAAAGAACTTTCCAAATGGAACTTGGTTATCTAAGGCAGTAGTGTGTTCCACCTTCCTTTGAGGTTTTCAAGGAAATATTCAAGAGATTCTTGTTCCAGGTAAATGTTGGGCTAGATAGTGTCTGAGGCCCCTTCAAACCCTGAAATCCTGTTTTATTAGTATATCCTTTCAATATATGGGAAAGTATTACAAGATACTCTTTGGTATTCCAGCTACTATACAGGAAATTTTAAATTAATTTGGCCTTTCTTTAAAGGAAATTTGATTTTCTGTAGTTATTAAGTTATATGTATGCATGGGTGTGACTTTTTTATTTTATCCACAATGCTTAGAATGATGTAGGTGCTTAATAAATGTTTGTTGTCTGCCTGTGTATGAGTTACTTGTCTCTTTACCCTTGGCCTCCTACTGCTGGGTAATTAAGAATCTAGAATTTCATTCAGCAGTTTTTCTTGTTTTTCACATTCATTGTTAAGCTTGATGTTATAGGGGAAGAAAGGCTGGAGAAATTATTTATCAAATTAGGCAGAATTATTGATGAATTTACATTTGCTTTAATTAAATAAAAATAACAAAAATAACACTTCTAGCTAGTACAGCTATGCATGAACATAATACAGGTATTCCTTCCACAAAACAACTTTTCCCATGATGATTTCAACATATTGTGGGTCAGCATAAGAAATTAAATGGGAATTTTGAAGGAGCTTTAGTTTAGCAACTTAGAAATGCATAAATTATATTTATAATATTGTATAATATCAACATGTTATCTCTTAATACCATATATTTATAAATTTTATAGAGATTTTCCAGATCACAGGGGTGCTATGCCCTCACCGAGACAATGTAGAAGGGATACCTATATAAGACCAAAGTAGTAGAGCAAGATAGTGATGCTGACATTTTTTTAAATGTTCTTTATGATACTTTTCCTCAAAGAGCTGAATTTATAACATCCTAGATTGAAGTAAATCTGCTAAGGCTTCTACTTAACTTGTCCCACCATGTATGTAGTAGCACAGTGATCTGCACATAGTAGAAACTTAATGATTCCCTTATAATTGTTGAAATGTAACATACCATTTTCCCATTTTCTGTCAGTCATAGGGTTGGAAGATACTGGAGACATGCCTTCCTTCCCCAACCTAAAATATCTAAAGCAGTAGGTGAGAGTACACTATAGGATCATGGAGTTAAAGCCACAAGAAGACTTTAAAGAACATTTAGTTAAGCCCTCATCATTTTATAGATGAGGAAACAGGGGCCCTTAGAGGTTGAGTAAGTTTTTCAAGGTCATACAGCCATAAAAGACACAACCCACCATCTGAACCCTGGGCCCCTGGCTCCAGATCTAGCATACTTGTTATTGTGTCATGCTGTCTTTAGATTTCCTGCTCCAGTAGCAGGACCTTATCATTGCTTAATCAAGAGACAAGAGGAACAGAGTATGTCGTAAGTAACAATGAACCAACAACTTTAGGGTCTTTGCCTATTAGGGTTGCTGTTTGGTCTCTCATTTTCTACATTTAAGTCTTTCTCTTGATGCAGAGGAAATAGCATAGGTACTGTGTACAGCTTAGTCACATTTAGTAGGAATGTAAAATTATATTTGCCTACCTTCTCTGGAATTAAATTTCATCAGCCTTCATTAACTAAACAAATACTGTTAAATTCTTACCTAACCAATTTGATCAAAATAGATTCTAGATTATGAGAAATGAGATTCTCTAACTCTTCTCTCAGCAAAAGCTCCTATGAAAGAAATAAAAAGAATTCAATATAATGCTAGATCTACCCTAAGGAAAGTTTAATTGCCTTCTAGATGCCATTGGAAAAAAGTTACCAATGATATCTGCATTGCCTGCTTTCTGTCTTTAGAATGGAACAGAAAAGACGAACAAAAATGTCAAAAAGGAACATGGGCAATGGTTTTTGGTTTTGTTTTGTTTTGTTTTTTTGGAAATTGGAACTACTCTAGCCCTATTTATCTGAAATTAATTAGCTTTAAAATCTTTGGAAGGAATGGAAACATAATTTTCTTATGTCATAATGAGTTTCCAGATTTATTAAGATTTTCAACATGGAAATGTTTGTGAAAGAGATATCCATACAAGTCTTCAGAGTTTTCCCAAGAAGAAAGATTTTTTTACATACAAGTTACAGTTTTTATGAACAAAAGTTTGTTTTTGTTTTTTTCCCCCAAAAAAATGATAGAAATTTTGTTTTAAATGGAAAAGAACAGGGGGTGTTTATCAGTTGGAGAATAGCTGAACAGACTGTGGTATGAATATAATAGAATACCATTGTTATGAGAAATGATGAAGTGGGTGATTTTCAAAGAAATTTGGGAGGCAGAACAATTTATATAATAACATTGTTAAAACAATCAACTTTTAAAGACTTAAGAACTCTGAGCAATACAGTGACAAACCATAATTTCAGAAGGCCATTGGTAAACCATGGTACTCTATATCCTAATAGACAGATGATGAACTCAAGGTAGACTCAGGAATGAAACATAGATATTCAAATATAGCCAATGCAGAAATTTGATTTGCTTGACTATATATTGATATATTGTTAATTGATTCCATAATAATAATTACATATAACATATATAATTATGTGTATAATGTAATGTCATATAATAACAATCAATATATTGTTAATACATAGTAACAATATAGATCACTTGTCACAAGAATCATTTTTTATTGTTTTCAAAGAAAAAGATATGAAATAGATAAATATTCATTGAAAATAATTATAATAATTATTAATAATTAAAATTTTTTTCTAAAGTCTGTTAGTATGCCTATCTACCCATGGCACCTCCAAGAACTGCCATTTTCCTTTTTAATCTTTACCAGCCTGATGGTTGTGAGACAGAGCCATTTTAATCTGTAATTGACTTAAAATGGTCATTAACTTGCATTTCTTCTTTTGAGTACTGACTGTTCATACTCTGGCCATTTATCTGTTGGGGAATGGTCCTTGTTCTCTTTTTATCAATGTCTTACATGTCTTAGATATCTGACTTTTATCAGAGAAACTTGCTGCAAAGACTTTTTCCCCCCAGTTAAACATTGCTCTTCTACTTGATTGATTGTGTGTGCAGAAATTTTCAGTTTTGTGGAATCAAAATTGTCCATTTATCTACTGTGATCATTTTTAGGCCTTAGGTGATAAAGTTCTCTTTCATCTGTCCATAGTCTTGAAAGGTACTTCCTTCCTTGCTTAACTGATTTATGCAGTTACCTTTACAAGAGGGAGACTGTGGCATAGTAGATAGAGTTGGCCTTAAAGATAGGACAAACCTGGGTTCAGATCCTGCCTGTCACTTATACTGGTTCTGTGACCCCAGTCAAATCAATTAAATTTCTCAGCCCTCTAGACAACTCTTAAAATTGTAAATTGAAAAAAAGACACATTAATAGCTGGAGATTTTTTACCTTCAGAGATAACTAGATAACACAGTGGGTACTGAGTACTAAGCCTGGAGCCAAGTGGGCAATTCACTTAACTTCTCTTACTTTGGGATTAATAATAGTAAGGGTAAAATGAGATGTTTTATCTCTGTAGAGATAGATTTATTTATAAAGCATTTTTCAAACTTTAGAGTACTATATAAATGCTAGCCACTATTGTTATTATTGTTATTTTGAGTCACTGTGGATTTCCATATGTAAATAAAATTGGATGAGTTGTTTAGGCTGTTTGGTCCCATTTTCTTTGTAGCCTAGAGACTTCTGCTGTCAGTGTCAATCCAGATGACATGACTGCTATTAGACTCCATCCTCTGTCATAGTGTCTAGCTTCTGTATCAGGCCCTGGTGGTACACTGTGGATTTTGGCCTCAGCCGAACTATATCTTCTTCTTGCATGATCCCCAGTTGGAAGCTCATTCCATCCTCTGCTGTGGTCCTGACAGCCTGGTGGTGTACTGGTCTCAGACCTGCTGGGCAGCTCTCCTTGTGCTGGAGCTGGCCCTGTCTGCTGCTGGGGCCCTTAGGCTCTGAGAAGGGCCCCTCCAGGCACAGATCTCCCTTCACTGTGACCTTTGGGGGTTGGCTTTTGTCTCTACCTCTATCCTTAGATGCCAGGGTCAGGCTCTGCTTTCACTTCCATTTTAATAGCCCTTGTCATGACTTTCACTAACCTCTACTCTGAATGCACTGACTGGCTGATTTCAACTCTGTTTGCAGGACCTCAACACAATTCCTGCTCTCTTCTCTACTAGCTGGATCATTTGCTGGTTAGTTCCTCTCCCCTGCTTCCTGCTGGCTTTCTGGAGACTGAGCTAGCTTCCCTGAGACTGTCCTACAGTCCATGGCTTTCCTCACCTACCTCTACTGGCTTCTAGGGATCTTCTTCTGCAATTCTGGACCAGAAAGAAAAACTTTCTTCAGAAGAGTTCCCTAATTCTCTCCCCCCCCATTTTATCATTAGTTTTTCTGAGATTTTTGGGGTATTTTTTGTTTGTTTGTTTCGCTGGAGGTTTCTTTCTTGGGCTTCTCTATGAGTTTCATATTATGTTTTTAGAATTATCCTCTTGAGAGTTTCCATCCTTCTTCTTAAGCCTCTGACCAATTCTAAGGTCTGTGCCAGAATTTGAACTTTCCTCTTCTCTTTTACAAATCTCAAGATAGTGTGATCACATTTCGGGTCCCCTCCACCCCCCAATCTTTCTTATCTTTTCTACTCCAGCAACCTCTTTCTCCTTATTGTTGAGGTTCTTGTCCAGAATGGTAGTTCTCTTCTTTGATTCCTCAACTTTTGAAGGATAAAATTCCGACTAATTATTAGTTTCAGTTTTTTGTCAGAGGCAGGGCTTCCCAAGACATCTGAATATTTGAAGCCCTCCATGACTCACTATAGTATGCCTTCATGCTCTTGCTAGTCTTGTGATTTTCCTGAACTATTTTTTCTTTCCAGGTGATTCACTGTGAATCAGTATACTCTCTTGACAATATTCCTTGTTTGTCCCTGTTTACTCTTTCCCCTCTGATTTCCTCATGCGGATATTTCTCCTTGATACACAGTGATACTCCATCCACCCAGCCCACCTCCTCTCTCCACTTCAGTGTCTTCTGATCCTTTACACATATCCTTCCAGAGCCATGTTCCTATAATGAATGTGTCCCATCCTACAAAGCCTCAATGATAGTTGTGAGGCCAGATCTGCCTGCTTACCTTAGTGCAGTGATGGTGAACCTTTTAGAGACTGAGTAGCCCAACTCCAACCGCACCCTTATCCCAGACAAGGAAGAAAGAAGCACTCCCATTGGGCTGCTGGGCAGAGGGGCAGGTGATGAGAGAAATGTCATCAGGTGTGGTTGAGAGGGGGAGGGGAGATGCCCCCTCCAACACATGTGCCATAGGTGTACCAACACAGCTTTAGTGCATTTATCCAAAGTTAAGACTGGAGGTTTTATTGTGGTTTCTTTCTTGGATTTTTGCTTACTGTGGATTTCTGGGCATCTCTTCTCCCATTCTTCTTGCATTGTAATTACTTTACCACATCTAGTTTGGAAGGCAGATACAAAGTTTTCTCTCTTCCCCTTACTACTTTTCATTTTAAAGTGCTTTTGATTAGATTTTGAGGATTGTTACATGTGCTCCTTCTGGTACTACAGGCGCCCATTACTCTTAACTTTTAAGCCATGTTTCAGGAATCCAAATCCCACACTCAGATTCCATTCTTAGTTCCCAACTCTCCCTTTCTTAAGGCCCCTGCCTTCCATTAAACAGCAATAATAAATCTCCCACCTATAGTTTAAACTTTAGACCCCTTTTTTCTTACCTAGGTGTTCATAGTCTAGCAAGCACTTTATAGATTTCTTCAAGGAATATCTTTTTTTTTCACTTGGATTACCACAAACAGGTTATAGCCATCAGGTATGACAGACCTTGAGGTTTTGTTTCTTGGCTACATTCTGAATTTATGCCTCAGGGGCTCTCCTGATCAATATTATTATCAAGGCAACAAATTGCTTTCTTAATGCCCTCCCTCAGCAGAAAGTCACCCATTACCACCAATCATCTCTACTTTGACCTGTCTTCGAGATTCTCCCCTAACTTTCCCTTTGGTTCCACATAGTTCCTTGAAGCCTAAGAAGCTGCTTTCTCTTTTGTGAGAAAAGGCCTCCTTGCCTTCATCTCTGTCATATTCCTCCTCTCAATAATATCCTGATACAGTCTGGAGTTTCCCTCAGAGTCTTCAGATCCTGCATTGAAGCCCTCCCCTCCCCCACCTTCTTTCTAAATGGGGAGTTTGGGAAAAGATGCCTTATCTTCCCCTTCTTCTGGATGACAGAGAAGCTGACTTCCAAGGCCCTTTACATGCTCTTCTGTGAGGGAGGCCAGAGCAGCCTACAGTCTGAGCATGGCTAACATTATTTGACTAGCTAGATCTCTTGTATCACGTGTAGGGTTGGCGTAGAACTGTAGAATGTATAACATTCCTCTTATTCTCTGTGCTTTTTTTGAAGCAAAAGCTTTAGTACTTGCAGGTTCTTGATAGAATCCCTTTTGACCAAGGCCCCAAGAGAAAGGTTGTAGCTGCTGTCCTACATGAAGAGTTAGCTCCAGTTCTCCTCACCTCATTGGCACCTTTAATGTATTCTAGTCCAACTCCCTAATTTTATAGATGAAGAGATTGAAACCTGGAAAGTTGTGGCTCATATTAGACCTCACAGGGCATGTCAGAAGCAGGACCTGACTCCAAGTCCTCTGTTTCCAGAGTCTGTAGCCATTCCTTCCACTCGTAATAAGTTGCCTCCTACCTCTTTACCTTCTCCTTAAGCATTTTTGTTCTTTCTCCTCTCCTTCCCTCCCCTTCATTGGAAAATAGGCTTAAATTTTAGAGTAGCTATTATGTCATATGCAAACATACCATTTAAAGACTTTTCCACTCTCCCTCTAAGTAGGCCCTTCTCTGATCCATGAGGGGAGGGGAACTTCTAAAAATTTGTATTGATTTTTTTTGTTTGTTTTTACTTAAGTCCCATGCGTATGTGCATATATGTATGCATGTGTGGGTATATCACCCATTCATCTCATATCAACCTTCATTTGCTGTAGGAAGAGGGGGGAAAAAAAGCTAAGCCACACTGGTCACTGGCCATGTCTGTGAGTGCATGCAAGATCCCACACCCATCACCCTCCTTTCCTCCCAAGAAGAAATGTATTTCAACATCATCCTTCTGGAACAAAAATTGGTTATTGCATTTAATATCAATTCATTTGTGTTCAACTTTGTGACCCCCCATGGACCATTCTCATGGACCATATTGTTTATGGAATTTTCTTGGTGAAAATTATGGAATAGTTTCCTTCAGTAGATTAGAGCAAAAAGAGGTTAAGTGACTTGCCCAGGGTCACACAGTTAAGAGATGTCTGAGGCTGAATTTGAACTCAGGTCTTCCTGACTCCAGGCCTAGTGTTCTATCCACTGAGTCACCTCGCTGCTTCTCATATGAGTCTAAAAAATTTTAATGTTTTAATTTAGCAGAGAAATGATATGCAGTTATTACCCTTCAATGCAATAGACAGTGCTAAGTATGAGACTCAAATACCAGCAAGCAGAATGGTCCAGTGTTGTGCCAGAGATGACGTACATAGATAAGTGCTGGGACTGCTCACCAGTGAAAGAGCTTCTTCCACAAACCAAAAAATGGCAGAGCCCCAGCCTACTTCATGAACTGGCTTTTTAAGCTCAGTCCAAACCATTTCCCCAAGATTTTCCAGTTGGCCAGGATTTCACTTCAGTCCCTGCACATCACATCCCTTGACTTCTGCCAGTCAGGAATCTTGCCTAGCATGCTTGTAAATTAAGACACATGACTCTGTGCCCCATCCCCATTAGGTGAGTCTTCCAGGATTGGGGATCCCATAAATATTTAATTCACACAATCTGAAGGCCTTCTATAGATCCTGGATGACACTAACATCAGACAGTCACTGGGAGTGTTTCAAAGGTAAAAATAAGTCCCTACCTCACTCTCCTCCATTTTAAATGCCCAAGATCTCCACTTTGCCTTCATCTAGTGATTTTATAGTCTTCCAGAGCCACCCCAGAGTGAGAGACCATGCAAATAATCCACAGTTGTCATAGGAAGTCCCTTTGGGTCTTAGGCAGATTCACAATCTGAATCCTGCTCCACAGAAAGTAGGCAACACCAAGGTCTTTCTAGTCTTTCTTTCTAAGCCCCCATTGGCAATGGAAAGCCCTAAAAAGTATGCAGTACTGGCCAGCCCTCCTACAGGTTTTCCAGTTTGCAGAGTAGTGAAATTGAGGTTTGATATTATGAAGAATTTCTTATCAAAATTATTCCAAAGTGGAATGGACTAATTTTAATTAATTAATATTATTAATTATATTAATATATAATATAATAATAACTAATAATTAAATTAATTGTAGATCCCCTCTCCCTGAAGATCTTCAAACAAAGCCTGAATGACCACTTGACAGCTACTCTGTAGAATTATTTCTTGTTCACAGATGCTTAGGACCAGGTGATTACGAGCCCCCTCCTTGACTCTTCACATTCTGTACCTCTGACTTTCTAGGGTGCCAAACTTACAAATCCCCCATGGTCCTTGCCACAATTCCTTATTTTAAGATGCTCAACAATGTATCCAAGAGCCAGAATCATCTGCTTAATGACAGATGACCTCCAAGTAACAAGTTTATTGCTTATTACCTACATTAGGAGGGAGCTCTGTGTTGGATTGTTTACAAAGAGACATTAATCTCTTAGTACAGAGCTTAGAATTAGAGAACAGAAAATGATGCATCTCCTAACTCTCATACAAGAAAAACAAACACAAGAAATTTATGGAGGAGAATTTGCAAATGCTTTTCATTGGTGAACATTTGTATTTTCACCTTCCTATGAATGGAGAGATCATAAAGCTTATTATGACTTGCCAACTCCCAAAACATAAATTGGAGCTTTATAATTTGCCTTGGATTTTACAGATGGTATTGCCTCATCAGTAATACTTGCAGAAACTTTTCAGAACTGGAAGCTGCCATCTTTTCTAGGACTTCCTGTTTTCTTGCTTTGGCTGTCAGTGATGTGCTGAAACTTCTCCATGAGTCAGAAAAGTCAAATCTATTCTTCCACCCCCACTGGCAGTTCAGATTTGTCTTTGCTTCTCTTACTCTATTCATAGTGCCCACACCCATATTTCCTGGTGCTACTTCTCTTCTTCCCCAACTCAAGGTTGCTCTGACATGACAGGTAGTTCCAAAAATATTAATGGACTAATAAAATTATAATACCTCATGAGGCTAATGGAACTCAGAACAACAGGCTGCAGCTTTTTTGCGTGCTCTTCTCCTTATTTCTTATCTGCTGGGAAAAGAGGAATAATAAAGAACTTTATAGCTACAGTCCTTATCCCAACTTTTAGTATATTTAAGAATCATGAGAGTAACATAAAAAGTCAAATTTCTAAAATTTTTTGTGTATTGCTTCTGCTCCACAAAACGGAAGCATTTGCCTTGGTTTGGTGTTTCTAAAGGTAATACTATCTCTACCTTATAGGCTTAATGAGAGAACTAATAGTTTTTGTGAAGTGCTTAACATTTATATACCACATTCACATTTGGTAACTCATTTTTAACAACAAGGAAATGTCTTTGCTTCTGTGTTTGTTATATGAATATCTGTCAGTAAGTAGGTGTACTTGTACTAATTAGCTAAATGAGGCCTAAGTAAAAAAGCTCAGGTGGGTGGGAATAAAAGGCAATTTACGGCTTTGGTGCCTAAGAATTAATCTTTATTTGTGCAGCTCCCTAGCTTAAAAACAAAACAAAACAGACTGTAATTTCATTGATAGAGCAAACTTGAAGAGAGTATACTTCCTCTTCCAGTGCAGATTAGTCCATATTCCACTTAGAGAATGCTCTGGATACTAAGGGATAAATGACTTGCCTAGGGTCACATACAACATATATTTAAAACCTCTTTTAAAAGTCATTAAATAATGAGGGTATGCCCTTCAATTGGGGAATGGCTGAACAAATTGTGGTATATGCTGGTGATGGAATACTATTGCGCTCAAAGGAATAATAAACTGGAGGAATTCCATGTGAACTGGAAAGACCTCCAGGAATTGATGCAGAATGAAAGGAGCAGAGCCAGAAGAACATTGTACACAGGGACTGATACATTATGGCACAATCGAATATAATAGACTTCTACTAGGAGCAATGCAATGACCCAGGACAATCCAGAGGAAGTTAGGAGAAAGAACGCTATCCACATCCAGAGAAAGAACTGTGGAACCAGAAATGCATTAGAAAAATATATATTTAATCACATAGTGCGATAGGGACATGATTAGGGTTTTGATATTAAAAGATCACTCTACCACAAATATGAATAACATGGAAACAGGTCCAGTGAGCTTCAGGAAGGGGAGGAAAGAGCGGGGGGGGGGGGGGGTGTTGAGGAGTAGTCATGAATCATGTAACCATGTTAACTTTTCTAAAAAATAAAAATTATTAAATGTTAAAAAAAATAAAAATAAAAGATGCAGGATATCCAAACAACAAATAAATAAATAAATGAAAGTCATTAACTACATGTAATAGAGAAGTTTCCAATCTAATCCATTTGGCACAGTTTTTGGATTTATCTGTCACCTAGTTTCCACTTTAAACTCTTTTGAGTTCTCTGTACTCACCCATGAATATTGGTATTTAAGTCTTCCAGCAAATATTACTCCAAAAATTATTCCAACTTGTGTTTATACTTAGGGCTGCTCTGAATTTGGTTGATCTTTTATGTTTATTATAATTGAATTGGCAAAAATTATTTCTGATATTAAGTTTAGAGAATCTGCCAAATGTGTCATATCATTTCTGATAGGAGAATGAGTGTTGATTTCTATTCCCTCAAAATGGAGGACTGTAGTGAAAATTCAGTACTGTACTGTTATCCTAACTTTAGAAAGCAGATTTAGCTATTGATATTTCTTCCCACCTAGCCCAGATAAGGCACTGGGCAGAATTGTGAAGCAGGTGAAAGGTTATCTTTGCCCTTCCAATTTTTTCCTTCCCTTTAGATTGTAAAACTGTTGAAATCATTCTTAAATGTTTTATTTAATATGTATGTTATTCCAAATGGAGTTTAATCTTCCTTTGAGAAGCAATGTGAAAAGTGCAAAGAGCACCATACTGAGCCATCTTCTAAACAGCTAACCTTGGTCAAGTCCTGATGACATGTTCCTCAACTATAAAGTGGAGAGTTTAGACTAGATGATCTAAGTTCCTTTCCAGGTCTTAGATTCTTTTTTTCTACTGTGTTGTAATTGTTACTACAGATGTCAATACCCAATAGACAGCCTAGAAAAATCACTATCACTATCACTATCTAATCACTATCAAAATCTTCAGTTTCTCCCTATTTACTGGCTGCTTTCCTACTGCCTAAAAACATATCCATGTCTTGTTTCCTCCATCCTCAAAACAAAACAAAAAACCCTCATTAGATTTCGTCCATTCCCTCTAGCTGTTTTCCCATGGTTCAGTACCTCCACTTCCTTTCCTATCTCTCTCATTCTAATCCTACAGTCTGGCTTCCAACTTCATCATTCAACTTGAAACAACTCTCTCCAAAATTACCATTGCTCTCTGAATTGCTCCCATCCAATGCTTTTTTCACATCCTCATCCTCCTTCTAAAAATTTAGAAGAATTTTTTAAAATCTATCTCATTAAATATTTCTCAGTTACATTAAGAAAATTTTAACATTCATTTTTTAAAATGTGAAGTTCCAAAATTCTCTCCTTCTCTTCTGCCCTCTCTACCCATTAAGAAGTCAAGTAATAGGGGCAGCTGGGTAGCTCAATGGATTGAGAGTCAGGCCTAGAAACGGGAGGTCTTAGGTTCAAATCTGGCCTCAGACACTTCCCAGCTGTGTGACCCTGGGCAAGTCACTTGACCCCCATTGCCCACCCTCACCACTCTTCCACCAAGGAGCCAATACACAGAAGTTAAGGGTTTATTGAAAAAAAGAAGTCAAGTAATATAATAATATCTCTTATATGTGTGATGCCATGCATAACATTTCCATATTAGCCATGTTGCAAAAGAAAACACATACACTAAAATAAAAAAATTTTTTAATAAAGAAAAGTGAGAAAAACATGCTCCAATCTGTACTGAAGAGTTTATCAGTTCTCTCTCTGGTCAAAGTATATGCACAGTTTTATAACTCAGCATAGTTCCAAATTGTTCTTCAGAATGGTTGGATCAATTCACTATTCTACCAACAATGCATTAGTGTCTCTGTTTTTCCACATTCCCTTCCACATTTGTCATCTTTTCCTGTCATGCTAGCCAATGTAATAGTTATGAGGTCGTATCTCAGACTTGTTTTATTTTGCATTTCTCTAATCAGTGATAAGTTAGAGCATTTTTTCATGTGAATATTGATACTTTGATTTCTTCTTCTGAAAACTTCCTGTTCAAGTCCTTTGACCATTTATCAATTGAGGAATGGCTCTTATTTTTAAAAATTTGACTCAATTCCTTATATATTTGAGAAGTGAAGCCTTTATCAGAGAAACTTGCTATAAAATTTTTTCACAGTTGCCTGTTTTCCTTTTGATTGTGGCTGCATTATTTATGTTTGTGCAAAAGCTTTTTAATTTAATGTAATCAAAAAATTATGTTTCATTTCCTCAGTATCTTATTTGATCATAAACTCTTCCCTTACCCATGAATCTGACAGTAAATTTTTCCATGCTCCCCTGATTTACTTATGATTTAGACATAAATTTATCTATTTTAACATCATTTTACTGTACAATGAGATGTTTTTCTATGCCTAATTTCTGCCCAACTGCTTTCCAGTTTTCCCAACAATTTCTATTAGATGGAGCATTCTTGCACCAAAGGCTTGGATCTTTGGGTTTATCAAAGTAATAACAATAATAATAATAATAGATAATAATAGATAATAGATAATAGCTGCTCTTGGTTTTAAAATAGGTACTACTTATCATTTTAAGAAAGGCTTCATTGATTCCTGTGCTTTCTAGTGTTTGTAATAGGAATGAGTATTGTATTTTTAGCCAAAGCTTTTTCTACATCTATTGACATAATCATGTGGTTTTTGTTTTTATTATTGGCATGGATCAATTTTGCTGATAGTTTTCCTAATATTGATCCAGCCCTGCATTCTTGTTATAAACTCCACCTGATGTATGATCTTTGTGATTCCATATATTGCTGTAATCAGACTTCATCCTTCTTAATCTTTCTTCATCCTTTGACACTGTTGTCATCCTTTTCTACTTGTTATTTTCTTCTCTTTAGATTTTTGTGGCACTACTCTTTCCTGGTCTCTCCTTTTCTGTTACCTTTGCTGGATCTTCATCCAGGTCATGCCCATTAACCACATTGGGTGTATCCCAGATTCTATTCTCTTTTCCCTCTATACGCTTTTACTTGGTGACTTCATTAGTTCATATAGATTCAGTTATCTCTGTTGTAAGATTTAAATTAATATCAATAACTCCAAGTATTATATTTTATAAGATTTATTAGTAATCACTTGAAGTAGAAGAAAAAAATAGAAGTACAAAGCTTAAGTATGACCACATAAGTATACTTTCCTGCCAGGCTTTCCCCGCAGCTTCCACAGCCACATTCTGGGAAGAAGAGAGAGGCAGGCGGGGTCAGACCCAAAACTTTATCTTCCATATGTATGCACACAATGTTTGCACTTAGTGTGAGCACATAAATGGAATGCTGGGTAAGAGAGTCTTGGGGAACAAGTTCTATCCATACACTATGCAGGTGATTCTCAGTTCTTCTTAATCCAGGCCTCAATTCTCTTGACTTCCAGGCTTACATTTCCCACCACCTATTGGATATCCCATAGACATCTGAACATAACCAAACTGAAATCATTATCTTTCCTCAAACACTTTTCCCCTGCCTAACTTCTCTGTTACTTTCCAAAGTTACCAGCATCTTCCCAGTCACCTAGGCTTACAACCTTGGTGTCATGATCCACTCCCTATATTAATCTGTTGCCAAATCTTGTTTATTCTGCTTTAGTAGCATCTCTCATGTACACTTGCTTCTCCCATTTGACTTTGCTACCATTCTAGTGCAGGTCTTCATTGCCTCATGCCTGGGCTTTTGAGCAGGTCACTGATTGAGCTCCCTGCTGCAAGTCTCTTCTCATCCACTTTTATCTGAAACTCAGCTGTCAACTTGACCTTCCTAAAGCACAGGCCTTTTTTCCATGTCTTCCAAACATGTCTCTCTGTCTCTGTCTCTCTCTATGGTAAACTCTAGTGGCTCCTTATTACCTCTAGGATCAAAAATAAAATCCTCTCTTTGTTCTTTAAAACCCTTCATAATCTGATGTTTTCTTACTTTTCAGTTTTGATGCTTTAAAAAAAATCTAATTTTCTTGTCACTGGGTCAACTCATTATCTATTATCGCTCTCATACCCCATCTTTAAAAAAAGTTTCAAACTAGCCAAACCTAATTAAGATTATATTTTTTTTTATCTCTATCTCTGCTGCTAGACCATTCATCTAGCCTTTTATATCTTCTTACCCTAAACTTATCTTACTTAAGAGATTTGATTCCTTTGTATTACTCCTTAATATCAGTAGTGAAATAAAACTGATTAATACAACTAGATTATTATTATTAGTTTTATTTTAATCTTGTTGATACTGGCAAAAAATTAGTAGCATAGCATAATCATAGTAATAGAAATTAATCATTCTATAGCAAAAATGAATATTAAGGGAAGTAGGTATCAAGTGATACATTTGTACAACCCAGTGGAATTGCTCATCAGCTCTGGGAGGGGGGGTGGGAAGAGGGAAGGGAAAGAAAATGAATCATGTAAACATGGAAAAATATTTAAAAATAAAAAAATAAAATCATGGTATTAGAAATTAATGCCATTTATATAATATCGAATTAGCACTTTCCTAAAAAGCATTTTAATTAATTAATTTGAAAAAATGAGTTGTAAGTTATCCTAATTTTACAGAGGAAAATAGATTCAAAGAAATAGAATGGGGGAAGCTAGATGACTCAGTGGATAGAGAGCCAGGCCTGGAGACTGGAAGTCCTCCCTTCAAATCTGGCCTCAGGGTAATTTGGAACAGTACCCAAAGGGCTATAAAACTGTGCATACTCTTTGATCCAGTAATGCAACTACTGCATTTGTATCTCAAAGAGATAATAAAAATGGGGGAAAGACTTACTTGTACAAAAATATTTATAAGAGCTCTTTTTGTGGTGGCAAAGAATTGGAAATTGAGATGTCCATCAATTAGAGAATGGCTGAACAAATTGTGGTACATATTAGTAATGGAATATGATTGTGCTACAAGAAATGATAAGTGAGATGATTTCAGAAAAACCTGGAAAGGTTTGCAGGAACTGATGCAGAGTGAGATAAGCAGAACTGGGAAAACATTGTACACAATAACAGCAATATTGGATGATGATTATCTGTGAAAACTTGACTACTCTCATCAGTGCACTGGTCTGGGATGATACTAAAAGACTTACGACAGGGGATGCTGTCCATCTCCAGAGAAAGAACTGTTGGTGTCATCTTTCACATCTTTGGTTTTATTTTGGGGTTTTGGTTATATATAACTTTGCTTTTACAACAGTGACCAACAAAGAAGTATGTTTTACATGACAATAAAAAAATGGGGAAATTTTTAAATTAGAAAAAAAATCTGGCCTCAAGACACTCCCTAGCTGGATGTCCTTTAGCAAGTCACTTAACCCCCCATTGCCTAACCCTTACCATTCCTTTACCTTGGAACCAGTACTTAGTAGTATAAATTCTAAGACAGAAGGTAAGAATTTAAAGAAAACATTTTTTAAAAATAGAATGACTTAATGAAGGTCCCACAGAAAAATGTGTCTTCTCAAGCCCAGTCTACTCCTCCCACTTTCCACTATACAATGCTTCCTCTCTTCTCTTATTCTTTTAGTGGTAACAGTAAAAATTTAAACCTTGTTAACTCTGTAATAGCTTTCTGGAAGAGGGAAGGATAGGAATACAGGGAAATTTTTGACAATGTAAAACTAAAAAATATCAGTTAAAATTTATTTTAATATCCAAAATATCCTCAATGGGTATCTCAAAAAGCACTGGGCAGAGCAGTGTTCAGAGTGTACTGGTTTTCTGCATATTAGTGCATGTTACAGGGCCACTTCTTCGTTAACAAAGACTACAAAGATTATATGCAGAAAAGCTTAGTCTTTGCCTGATGCCAAATTTAGTATGTTTCTGTTCAGAGATGATCTGGGGGATTGATTTGAAGTAAAATGATTTCATTATGTTCTGATACTCTGACTTTTTTATTTTTGCATGTTCATGGTAGAATAAGGTAAGGTGGCAATTTAGCATTCTTATTTAGAGTCATATCTGAATTTCATAGGAAAGTACTGGGATCCAGCAGTATTTTAATGTAATATTCATGATATATGAAGTGCTCTTGGAATCTAGATTTGTCAGCTTAGGTGTGAGGGTTTGAAACACTGTAACAAGTTTATTTGGTAAAAATAGTGACTAGAATTCAGAAGGGAAACACTGTATTAAGTTTCCATATGAATTTGTGTCTTTTCCACCTTTGACAACAATTGCAAAGTGGCATAAAGAGTAATAAGAACTAATAAGTTCCCTAATAAGGGAACTGGTCTGGACTTTGGCTACCTAAAGGAATTTAAGCTTGTCTTCTATATTTCCATTTCAACTAAGTTTCTCAGGTGTGAGTTTAGGTAAACATATAGTGTATCCTTCTGTTTTGGAAACTAAAATTCCTCCTAAAAAAGTCACTCTACTTCTCGTGGTTTCTAAGAGACCAAGTTCCATCTGGGGGGGAAGGGATCACTCACACAGCTTTGCACACAGTGTCTAAGCTTTATTTGCATTGTGTCAAGTCTTCATCAGCCACAAGTAAATCTTTCCCACCACCTCCATCTAGTTCACTTACCACCCTCACAGAGAAATGGTCTGGAAAGGTCTGTGAATATCAGTAAAATCAGCAATTTAATTTTCCCTTTCTTCCTGGCCCTTCCCAGACCCTAGAAAAACCTTCTGGTTCGGACCCATAAATTATACTGACTAATTATGATGAGAATCTCCTTAATGTGAAAACTGAGAAAACAGCCCTACCGATACTAGTAAAGCATTTTGGAAAGCCACTTTGTGACCCCCATAAGTCACTTGTGACCAATGTCTATAAGCAGACTGTAAATACCTTTAATGAGAAAAGCAAGATCATGGAATCTTCAATAGCTCAAAAATCATGAGCTTAAACATTTAAACTCAGAAAGGAACTCAGAACACTTAGAACATTTCATAAATGAGAAAACAAGCTCAGAGAAATCAAGTTTATTGTCTGGGGTCTTCATACAGCCAGTAGTGTCACATTCTGGATTTGAACCCAGGTATTCCTGATCTGAGTCATGGGCAC
Organism: Gracilinanus agilis; assembly: GCF_016433145.1. Taxonomy (NCBI): domain Eukaryota; kingdom Metazoa; phylum Chordata; class Mammalia; order Didelphimorphia; family Didelphidae; genus Gracilinanus; species Gracilinanus agilis. The sequence goes on along the minus strand of NC_058135.1, from coordinate 118,990,102 downwards.
CATTAGTGCCTAAGTATTTCTCATGCATTCATTTATCTAAGTGAGAGAAGCCAAACCTCATTCTCTGCTGTGAATTTGGATAACTTTTCTTGGAAGAAATGGAACAACTTTCACATTTAAGGTTCCAAAAAAGAAAAAATATATATATATATATATATATATATAATTATGCTTGGGAAACTGTCTTTTCATAAGACAGAATCATGAAAAAGTAGACATTGGAGTTTTAGTTAGAATCATAGACTTTTAAAAGTAATATCATCTAATCCAGCCTCATTTTAAAAGAGAAATTGAGGCTCAGTAAGCCTGTGTAATTTGCTCAGTCACACTTTCTAGCTGGGACTATATCCCCCAAGGCCTCCTGGTGCCCATTTTATACTTTATCACACTATCTCCTCCTGTAATTCACTGGGAAAGTCCTGAACAGGATCTGTGCTGACACAGAACAGCCATTTATTGAATTAAAAAAACAGCAAATGGGATGAATTGTTCCTCTCATTCGAAAATGTGCATTCAACCTTTCTCTCTACCTCCACCTCTCTTGCTAAGAAAGCTTCATTTGGAGAGAGGAATGTAAGGTTGGAGGGTATGGGTGGAGGGTGTTGCTTTAAGTTCCAAGCAGACTCAACATAAGAGTTAAATGATAAGGTGAATTTAGAGAGCAGGTTTGGAATGTCTTTGCAGCTTCAAGGCCTTTGAGTGCAAAGATGCTTACCTATTTATAGGTATAATGTGTTTACTTCTTGGTTGGTGATTAGAACCTGAAAAGTACTTTGGGGATGAAAAGATTCAATTTAAGTGAAACAGCATATTTAAAAAATATATTTCTGTGAATACCATGCCAAGGCTTCAGTGTTTTATTGTTTGAGTAAAGATTGTTATAACTAACTGAAAGCCTAAATAAAACCCAGGTTCTTGTCCCAGTTTAGTTCCAAGGTCTCTGTGACTCCTGCCCTCTTTCTGCCTTATTGGATACCCAAGAAGTTGAGTAAAATGGATTTCCTTCCTCTCCCTCCCTTTGTCAGATCCCCATTACCTTTGGAGTCTGTCTTCCTCCTTTTCCCTTCCTCATCTCTTTCCCCAGATGAAAAACTCACTCTCCAGACTAAAATGTAAATTATGCTAAATATTTACATTTTTAAATATATCAAGTCATTAGATTTAAGTAATGAAATGCTCTAGCTGGAATTTTATCATTAGCCAGCTCTTTTGAAGGAACTGTTATAGAAAACTGGAGACCTTCCTTTCATCCTTGAAATCTCACCTCCTCTGACTTTATAATATATGCCCTGGTTGTGAACTTACATTAGAATTGTTTTTTAAAGTATCGATGTCTTTGTTTAAACATCACATTCATCTCCAACAGTACTCCACTCCCATCTTTCAGTTTATTGGGCCTTTCTTGTAACAAAGTTTAAAAAGGAAAAAGAGAAATCATTTCACAAAACCATCTGGCACATGCATGGTATCCAACACCCTCTGAAGTATTCTATATCTCCATAAAGAGGGGCCAGAAATGCATTGTTTCAACCCTTCTCAGTTTTGCTCATTAAAATTATATAGTAGTCATTTCATTTTCTTATTGCCATTTACATTGTTGTAGCTATTGGCATGTTTTCTTGGTTCTGTTTACTTCACTCTGGATCAGTCCATATATACTTTCCCTTGTTTTTCAGAGTTCTACATATTTACTGATTTTTTTTTTTCAGAGCAATAATCCATTACATTGTGTAGGTTTGTTTGGCTATTCTTCACTTAACCCTACCTTCTTTCCAATTTCTTTACCACCACAAAAATGCTGCAGGGAGTATTTGATATATGTGGGGCTTTTCTTTCTGTCTTTGACCACCTTGGAGTATATGACATCTGGTAGATAAAGGGCATAAACATTTTTATCACTTTTAAATTAAAACATCTATGAACTAGACAAAAAGAAAGGTTGATGATTTCAGAGTAGGCTATAGGGCAGAGTTAATATAAGACATTTGTATGCCCCGGGCAAGACTGGAGAATTGCAGCCTGTGTCTATAGTCTCCCCTCTTACCCTCCCCCTCTCATTGTAATCTATAGGGGTCTTGACTTAGGACATAAATATTTGTAGGCTATTAGAAAGTGGCATTTTTACATGCCTGTTTGTTAATATTAGCTTGCTGTCATTCTTAGCCAAAGCAAATGAAAATCCTTAAAATTAAAGTAGGATTTTTCTGACATGAAAAAGAAAAGGTTTTTAATATTTAAAAATCACTTGTGCCAACTGCTTAGCTTCTATAACTCTATAACCCTGTATTCTTTCTAGATTGAAGGATTTCATTTGAGAAAGTTCATTGGGCTTTCTGTATCTGGGATAACCCAAGATGACTGGTGTTAATTGTACAGATAGCTGCTGTTTTCCATGTTGATGCTTTTAACTCCTTCCTGTTGAACTAGTTCTCTTCAAGATACTCTTTATCTGCTATCTTATCTCTGTCAAAGGAAGAAAGGAAAAATCCCTTTATTTTGAGACCTTGGGGTGAATCAACAGTGTTAGATACCCCAGAGACTTGAAAAGTTGAAGAGCTCACCCTCTTGCTCTCAGTTGCCAGGAATACCTGTACCACTCAGTTCTCCTCCTTGTATAACTCACTTTGGGTTGAGCAGGATAGAAATTTATTATAATAATGTTTCTTTACCTGTTGATTTACTAACTATATCACATTTATCTAAGAGGTTATTTGGGGGAGGTGACTTTTTTTTTCCACCCACAAAGGTTCCTGTGCAATACATAAAATAATTCACTAAAATGAAAGGTGGATCCAAGCTGTGCTATGTTGACAGTGTGACTCTACTGAGTATGACTCAGGCTGTGATCCTCAGTTAAACACTTTCAGATTAAAATGCACAGACTTGTCCTTTGCTATAGCTTCAGCAGTGTGGGTTGGTCACTGATCTCAGCTGCTCATCTCTCCTCCCTTGCCTTTTAGAGTAGAAAAAAACAGTATTTGTTTTCCTAGGATTCCATAGAAATGAAAAGAAGTGTCCCTCCAAAAGCAAATGAAACTGGAGTACATCTCAGCCTAGACTGGGATATTGTATTGCTCCATTTGGTTTTCAAGAGTTAATATTCCAGTTCTGACTTTGTGCCAAACTGTCCCACTTTCTCTAGCAAGTTGGAATGTACTAAATTTGATCATTTCAACCTGCATATGCAGTCCCTGACTTATGTCCCTTACATCTGAATTTCCTCCCTAAAGCAGCTTTCTTAGATAAATTAACCACTAATAAGGAACTACCTTCTCCTCCCCATTCTTGCTTCTTGAGATACCCTTGTTTCCCCCAAACTCTGCCAGGCTCATTAGTAGCAGCCCTAGTAAGACAGAGGAGGTAAAGAAAGTAAATCCCTAAGACTGTTCCTTTCCTTCCCTTTCTCATTGCTATTTCTCTCAACTTACTGGGCCCCAACTTCCCTAGCATTTTTCTCATCCTCTACATGCCTTATATGATTCTCTCCTAGTTGCCCTAAATACATTTTATTTAACTATCTTATATTTATTCTGCATATGCTTATTTTTACATCTTGTCATTGTTCCCCTCCTCACTGGCCCCCACAGAACATAAGCCCCTTAAGAGTAGAATTTTCATTTCCCCCTCATGTAACACATAGTCAGTGTTCAATAAATGCTTGTTGATCAATTGTTTCAGTTTCCCCTAGAAAGCCAAACAAAAAAAATAATATATTCACTGGGCCAAGAAAATAGAGACTTTTGTCAGAAACAACAGGTGGTAGCAGGAACAAGCAAGCAGATAGAGCAATCAATCCTTGGGGTCCTCTCATTTTTTTAAGGTAATTAGAGAACCAGTATTCTTATGGACACTTTATTACCAAGACCTCAGCTGCTTTATCATTTTTTTTTTTTTGCCTTTCCTGCTGGACTCTCTTGCCCATGGCCATCAGTAGCCAGTCTCAGGGGCTTAAAACCATTCAAGTTCCTACTTCCACTTCTGGATTGATAGGAAAAAACCTGATGACATCCTAAATGGGCTTTCTGGGTTCGTTTTCCTATAGAAATATTGTTTGACATGATAGTTTACATTCTATAGTCTCTTAGTACAATCTCTAGGTCAGTTTTTGTATATTGGCCAGAAAAAAATCTTAAGCACCTTGAACAATATTATTTCCATGAGAAAGTGCATCCTAATAAAAATATTTATAACAAATTTCTCCGATAAAGGTCTAATTTATCAAATATAGAGAGAACTAAGCCAATTTCATAAGAATTTAAGTCATTCACCTATTGACAAATGATCAAAGGATATGAACAAGTAGTTTTCAGATGAAGAAATCAAAGTTATCAATAATCATATGGGAAAATGTTCTTAATCATGCTTGGTTAGAGAAATGCACTTTAAAAGAATGCTGAGGGACCACCTTACACCTATCAAGATTGGTCAATATGACAATAAAGGAAAGTGAAAAATACTGGAGGAGATGTAGCAAAATTCGGACACTAATGCATTGTTGGTGGAGTTGTGAACTGATCCAACCATTCTGGAGGGCAATTTGGAACTATGCCAAATATAAAAATGCGCATACTCTTTGATTCTGTAATAACACTACTGGATCTATAACCCAAGAAATCATAAAAAAGGAGAAAAGATCTACTTGTACAAAAATATTTATAACAACTTTTTGTGGTGGCAAAGAATTAGAAATGGAGGGCGGGCTTCATCAATTAAGGAATGACTGGACAAATTGTGGTATATGATGGTGATGGCATACTATTATACCACAAGAAATGATAAGCAGGATGATTTCAGAAAAAGCTAGAAAGAACTACATAAATTGATACAGAGTGAAATAAGCAGAACCAGGATAATATTGTACACAGTGACAGCAATATTGTGGAATGATCAACTGTGAAAGACTTAGCTACTCTCAGTAATACAATAATTCAGGACAATTCTGAAGGACTTATGACAAAGAATGCTCTCCACTCCCAGAGAAAGAACTGTCTCAGTCAGAATACAGATCAACACATACTATTTTTCACATTAATTTATGTTTTTATTTTGGGGTCTTGGTTTTATATGAGTATTCTCTTACAACAGTGACCCATGTTGAAGTGTGTTTTACATGATAATGCATGTATAATATGGATCAAATTTTTGCTTACTATTTCTGGGAGAGGGAAGGAAGAAAGAGGGAGACTTATATCTTATCATTTTAAAAAAGGTATGTTGAAAATTGTTATTGCATGTAATTGGGAAAAGAAAATATCTTTTAACAAAAAAAAACAGAGAAAGAAACCACATCCCAAATTATAAACAACCAATCTAAAAACAAATTGTTAGAACCCACACTTTTCCCAAGTTTGGGGGCTACATATATATATGTGTAGCCAACAGAAATATGTTGGAAGATTATCTTTCCACTACTCATTGTTCCCATTACCATTATTTTCTCCTCTTTCTCCATACCCCCTTCCCACAAGCCATTCAGAGCAGTTGTACAAAAGCCAGCTCAGAAGAGTTCTGATCCTGAGGATCTTTTCAGGAAAAAAGCTTTGTGTGTTCCTTTGGTGGTGTCGTACTAAATCATCTGGCCAGGTGCAGTGAGTCATAGTTGTTTAGAAGGCAAGGTGGGACAGTGGAGCTCATAGTAGGTTAGCCTTTCATTTCTTGGTCTAATTTCAAAAAAACAAATCACAAATAAAAGTGGATTTGGCTTCTCCAAACTTTAAAAGTATAATTAAACTATATAGATAACACAGTTTAACCTTTCTATTAGAACTTTAGAATTGAAATTATAGTGATGTTGCTTGCAAACCATTCCTGGAGTGTATTTGAGTTATTTACTGAACTTTTTGTTCTCAGCCTATTCCTTACATTCAGTAAATGCAATGAATTTTATTTTGATAATCATTAAAATCACTCTACCTTTTCTAAATGTTTGCTCTTTGTGGTAAGCTACAGAAACAACATTGAATTCTGATGCAAAATGTTTGTACCTTGATAAATGTAGCTTCTTTCTTCCTGGGAGAAGTTGTACATCTTTCCTCTTTTTAATTTTGTGAGATATTGAAAAGGAAATCTGGAACGTTCTGATTAGGCAAGTGATGCTCTTTTGTGTAAAAATATTAAAATCACTTTAAGGATTATATGGTAGTTCCTCTAAGCTTTAAATTGTTCTAGAAATAGTATGAGAGACCCCTTTTTACAATCTAGTGAAGCCTGTGGATCCCTTCTCCGAATATTTTTAAATGAATAAAGTATATAAAATTAGGAAGAAAACCAACTATATTGAAATAGTTATAAAAAAATTTTTTAAACTGAGTCAATAAACCCCAGCTTCAGCTCCCTGGCTTAGGAAAACCTGTTAATAAAATCACTGTAAAAACCAAGTGTTTGAAAATGGCTAAGCAAGTCATATGAGGTTGAAATAAATTGACTTTATGAAAAGCATTGACTGTTCTTGACTTAATTTTTAAGGCAACTGGTTTAGTAATTATAAATTATTTGAAAAGAACCATGTTGCTCAGTTTTACATTTGTATCCAGTTTTTTTTTCCTCCTAAGCATCCACTTCATGTGAAGTTGAGTCTTTTCTTTGGTGAGAGTGTAGTGTAGGCCTGCACTGTACCCAGCTGACATCCTACATGATTCTGAACACACTTCATTGGGGCGGGATGGAGGGGGCCGGGAGTGTCAATGAATGCATCCAAGAGGGCTTGGTAATATTGAAATGTAGGTTTCATTTTTAGAATTGGTCAGCTGTTGGACTTACCCCTTCAGTAACCGTCAAAACACAAAGTATGCAGTGAGGATCTCTTCCCAGGCTGCATGGAATACTAAATCACCACTGAATAACTTTCTGAAGGAGGGCGATGACTTGTGCTACTTCATTAAGGCGTGTAATAAATTACCTTCCAGCTCAGTGTCAGTCTTTTAACTCTCTGCTTTTGTCTACAGGTTAAAGTATTGCACAATCAGCTAGTCCTTTTCCACAATGCCATCACAGCTTACTTTGCTGGGAATCAGAAGCAGCTTGAACAGACACTCAAACAGTTCCACATCAAATTGAAAACTCCTGGAGTGGATGCCCCATCCTGGCTTGAAGAGCAGTAATCAGGACCTGGAAGAAAAAGACCCATTGTGATCTGAGAACCTAATAAGCATTAAAAAGGGGAGGGGAGGAGAGAGGACCCTTATATTGATTCTTGCACAAAGAGCTTTAATTTTTCCCTTTTAATACTTTAACAGTTGAACTGTTCGATTTGAGGGGAAGGTGGGTGTGGCTTTACTGTAAACATAATTTCTATAATCCAAACATAGCTTTTCTTTTGGAGAACTTCTTTTGTATTGTAAGGGTTGTTGGCTATTTCTGTAGTCTGGAAACATCTAAAAGAGTTTTGCACTGACAAGATACAAATTTGTGGTTTCTGGTCCTCAGGATATGGGCCAGTGATGATTTTTCCAAAGGGAGGTTTACATGATTTGTATCAACATCTAATATTTTATATATGAATATATTAAACATCTTTAAAAGATTCTTTTCCATGTGTTATTTTAAAGAATAGAGTAATACTATTTTATAGAATAAAATTATAGGGCATTTATGCAGCATCCAAGCAGAGAAAGTAGCTATAAGTGATAGCTGATTGACAGATTCCCTCCTTTAAGGATGGAGCTGCACCACTAGAAGTTTGTTTTAAAATTTTTGGACAAACAAGAATCACCCAAAGCTCCAAGATCACACTTATATTACATAAGACTTTGATTGGGTGGTTCTCATTAGAGATTTCATTTTTGTAAAGTGAAAGCTACTTGAAGAGACCATCCTCTTGCCATTTGGTTGATCTTGGGCATTTTGATAGGTAAACTTTGGAATACAAGTTCTTGGGCATTTCTAGTCTAAAAATCTGTGATAGATCATTTTTAGGCAGTGTTGCCCTTTCAATAAAGTAGATTGCTAAACAGATTTCACTGTAATAATGCCATACTAGCCTTAAATCACAGAGAAGTGCCTTCTTAGATACAATAACTCTGAACTGGTGTACATACTCTATAGTGTAGCCCCTTCCAAATAATGTTTGGCTGTGTCTGTCTCTAGCAGAGCGGGGCACTGTAGAAAAGCTAAAATACTTTGTACTTGTTAAACCAAGTTTAAAGTTTATGGAAAAATCACTTTTTTAAAATATGATTCCTTTGGAGGAATAATAAGTGGAAGGGTCTTTTTTTTTCCTTTTTTAATGGGAGAGTAGGGTGGTGCAGTTTGGTTTTAGGAGGAAGGCAGGCAACAGTAATAAGTAAAACCAGTAATCTTTTAGTTACTGGGCAATGTTGACTTCATGTGAGTGACATCTTGTTTTTCTTCATCCACAGTGTAATCCTTATTAAATGTAAATTCTCTATTAAATTTTTTATCATAGACATTATAAATTAATATTATTTTGAGAGGTATCTCTTACAGATGTCCATTTATTATGTATCGAAATGAAGTACTCAAAATTGCCATTATTTACAACCATGTCGACTTTATGATTTGTTATATGTGTTTGTTCAACTTCAGCCTTTTAGCTGAAAGACATTTGAATTATTAAGTCTGTTTTCGATGCCTAACACGATGCAACGTGATCATAAATCATAAACCTATTTTAAAATCATTCCTTACTGTATATTTGTATTCTGTCAGAGCCTTGGCTTATTCTTCTGGCACAATTTCTTCTTGTGATAATAGATCATTTACATTCCCCAGAATGTGCCTCCATTGTGAATTTTATATTCTTATTAAAGATGTCTACTGTGCTACCTTGTTTCTCGGCTCTTGCTGGTTTAAGCTATGGATACCCTTAGAACCAATAACCCCAGCTTTTGCAGGAACTTATTTGTACATGATGTTTAAGAATAGAAAAATTCTGCCACCTTGATTTAAAATTTCTTTCTCTTCTTTGACTGTTTTCTCTCACTTGGACTGAATCTCATTTGGGGAATGAACATCTCTAGACAGCAGGAACATGTTAACATAGTAAAGATTGCCTTAGTTGGCAGAGTAAACTGTTTCATGAGTTTATTTTCTTTAATATAGTTATTGATGTTTTTGTAAATGGTATATACACTGATATAATGCTTCCTATGTGCAAGACAGTGGACCTAAGCACTTGATAATTACTATCTTTTTTGATTCTCACAACAACCCTAAGAGGTAGGTGCTATTATTATCCCCATTTTATAGATGAGAGACTAAGACAGAGGTTAAGGGACTTACCCAGAGTCACATAGCTAGTAGATATCTAAGGGAAGACTTGAACTTGTGGCTTCCTGACTCCAGTCCGGATGCTCTAGCCACTTCACCGCCTAGCTGCAACAAAACGAAGGGGGGATGAACTACATGAAGCAGTTTCATGGTTAGTTTTTTAGCAAAAAAAGTAAATTGACCCGGGGAAAGAAAAGAATCTTTTGGACAGAAATAGGAAAAAGCTAAATTACATATTTATACATGCACTGTTGATCAGCCAGGAAAAAAATGTTAGCCTATAAGTCTCCCCTTAAAATTTAAATTATTCATGAACAATATACAGGTCTTCCTGGTCTAGAATGAAGAATGTACAGAGAGGAAAAACTGGGACCTAAAAAAATACTATGTTGCAGAATTTAGAAACCAAAATTTCTAAGACTTGTGACACAACTGTGATTGTGTTTCAGAAACTTGCCTAAAATATTACATCTCTCTCTAATGAAAGACAAATATGTGACTCAATGAGTAAAATCATCTTAGGTTCTTTGCTTTATGGCCCTCTAATTAAGCCCATCAAAACAGAAGTATGGATTCTCTGATTACACTTAACTTAAGCATATCATGTATGTTGGGTGATTTTTTTTCAAAGGAAAAAGCCCTTCCTTCTAGTGTGCATGAAATCTATCTCATGCCACCATTCACTTGGAACTATTTGTCTTGGGTCCATGGCTTTAAGATGACCTCTTACTGCCCTTGAACATCTGCTGTTCCCATTCAGCACTTTAGATCTTACATGATAGAATACTGAATTTCATCATTGATCTATTATAAAATAAGGACATTCCTCCTCCCCCTCATTTTAAAAAAGTGCCCTTTGCAGACTCAGTTGAAAACTTTTCACAAGGTAAAGAACAACATAGTTCTTTGCCACCTTTGTTATTTTAGGGCTTATTCAGGTAATTGGGACAAGATGGTGCCGGTCCCTGGTAAAGCCACAGGCTAAGATCTCTCTTGCTCTAGGGCCATATTTTGCTAGGAACAAATGACTAGAAGAAGGTCCTGCCATGAGGAACTGAAAATGTTTTAACTATGAGGGATTAAATAAAGTAATAGATTTGTTGCCTATGTCAGAAGTTATATGGTAGTTTATTTTCGTGTATGTGTTGTTTATATAAGTAATATCTCTTATTAGCCTTGAAGTGCCAAAAAGTTAAACCATATAAAAGTGGAATCATTTGAAATATCTATTAAAACTCAAACCGTAAAATTAGAAACAATGGGCAAAGAGAACCTTGTTCATTTTATAGTCAGTGGACTTGTCTACAAATACATTGCTGATTCTGACTTTTCCCCATTAGTTTTCAACGTGTGTTTTCCTAGATCATAGATGTAGAACTGTAGAAGGGACCTCAGAGGTTATCTAATCGACTCCCCTCTTCATAGATGAGGAAAGTAAGGGCCACAGCTTAAATGAGTGACCCCAGGTCATATAAGTGGCCAAAGGAGGATTTGAACCCAGGTCCTCCAACCCCAAAGCCTCTTTGTACTGTACCATTAAGTTTAAAATATTTAAGGCCACTTTCAAACAAGCCATTCTCTAAAAAAATGAATTGTGTCCATTTTCATCAGTTTCCTCGTAAAACTAAGATTATGAATAAGGATGCATTATAATAATTCAGTAACTTCAAAATCAGATAATACTCTTAATTCAATGAAATATATAATAAAACTAATTAGAAAAGTTTTATCCGCCTTAATAAAAGGTGTCACAAAGTCACTTTTCGGTATTTCTCCCAGGTGGAAATTGTTTATTGCTATGAAAAAAAAAAGATCTTAAAAATATATATAATTCTAGAACATTAACCCAATAAGAGATCCTTAGAGATCATCTTATCTAACTCATTGCATAGTTAAGGAAGATGAAGCCCATAGAAGTTGTTTCATCCAAGGTCACACAGAGATAGGAACAGAATGGAGGCTGGAATGTAAGCCTTCTGAGCCTGGACCAGTGCTTTTTCTGGTATATAGACTTAGAGTCAAAATGGGCCTTAGACATCATCTTGTCAAATCATTTTACAGGTAAAGAAACTGAGTCCTAGGGAGGTCGAGGGACTCGCCCCACATTACGCAGATACACCAGGGATTCAATCAGTCTCTATAATAAACTAGTGCAATTAGCACAGTGAGTTCATTTTATTTCATTAGTTCTTTCAAGTCTTTCCTCGGAGAGGAATACAATTGTTCTAGCAGTCGTGTTCCAAAATTTCTCCTACAAGGTATACGCTTAGCGTGAGACCTTCAGTCCTGCAATCATTGGCTGTAAGAATTGAGTGAGCACTTGAGCCCTCGTCATCTCATTCTAGCCAAACAGAGGTAGAATTATTACACTGGCTTTGACTTGCATTTGGGTGGATTATGTTATTCTCTTAATCCCAAATTCTCTTCTGCCTTGCATTATGGTTGCAGGTTTCACTGGGAGGGAAAAGAAGCCTGTAGTTCTCTATCAGGTAATTTAGACGATAGCAAAACTTCCCTGACTAATAATGAAATGAAGATAATCAGCTTTTCTGTCTTTTAAGATACTTGCATTTCCAGGGTTTGTGTTAAATTGTTATAAAAATTTCCTGCTCAACAGGTTTCTTTGCACAAACGATTCTTTACAATAAATTGCTGTGTGACATTCTTCAATATACCAAGAATTGTAAACTATTTTTGTGTGAGGCTTAAAATTCGACTCTTCCTAATAAGGATTTGCTTATTGATTAACTCTTTGGGGGTATTTCTTTTTCCCATTCTGGTACTAGATCCCATCATTTGAAAGGTGATTTTTACCTACAGTATGACTGTGAAAACTGCCCTCTGTTTCTGTTCTGTTGAGTGAACAGCATACCTAGTCAAGGCCACGAGAATTTCCCCAATATTTTCATAAGCCTGAAACTTCCACAGTGGGCAAGCTTGACACTCCACCTCAGTTTGATCAAAACTTTCTCTTTGTTTTGATAACAAAACTTCTTTCCCAGTATTATTTCCTTCCACCACGATAAAAGATGGTGATTTAGGAGATGATAAAAGAACAACTGGATACTGTTCAAGTAGTGTAAAAAACAAAAAATCTTAGGTAACTGTAGTTAAGCCAGATTTCTTAGGATCTTAGGTGTGTGTGCATGTGTGTGTATAAAACTTCAAGGTAAAGCATTTGCAGAGGAAAGAAGATATAATGCTTAATCTGTTTTTTTAAATATTGAGCATAATGTAGACTTTCTGCCACCATCTGTCAGCAAGCACGGGGGCCAAAGAACAAAGACTTTAGAGTTGGGAACCGAGGCTCAACCTCAGCTTTGCAATTTGGTCACCTTGGACAATCTCTTAATTTCTTTGGGCCTCAGTGTCTCCAGATAGAAAATAAAGGCTGAAATCATTATAAAAATCCCATTTAACCATTGAGGAGAAAAAGCCTAGATAACCTCAAAAATTCTTTCCAGCTCTAAATTCATAATCCTATGAACTCTCCTTTTGGAGTTGACTGCATCTAGCCAGATTCTCCTCGATGTGCTATACCAGCCTTTAGATGATCACTTTCCTTCCTTTCTCTAGGAATTTAGTACCTGACTTACATCCTTAGAACACTGTAGTATTAACCACCCAATGGTGTTCTCTCAAATACCCCGGCCTCCAAGTAGGTTGTTGTTCAGTCATATCTCTCTCTCAGGGACTTGTCTTGGCAAAGACACTGGAGTAGTTTACCATTTCCTTCTCCAGCTCATTTTACAGATGAGGAAATGGAGGCAAACAAGATTAAGTGGTTTGCCCAGGGCCATACTGCTAGGAAATGTCTGAGTCCAGATTCGAACTCAGGAAGATGAATCTTCCTGCCTCCTAGCCTGGCACCCTATGCACTGTGCCACCTAGCTGCTGGCCTCTTAAGTTTATCAACTTCTTGAATTTCCATGGCCTGGAGGTTTCTAGCTTAGTTACCCATGCTATCATCCAAATAGGTGCCAACCTCCAGAATTTGTAACTGACATTCTTTCACATCATAGTTTCTTGTCCTTTTATCTCTCCCTCTTGCCTTACTTCTCCTAAACCTAGTTATCCTCACCACAAGCTCCCACCTTGGAGATTTCATCATCTCCTGTGAGTTCAAGATTTGTCTCTATGGAGATGATTATCAGATTATTATTATTATTATTATTATTATTATTATTATTATTATGCCCTAATCTTTCTCTTACCCTCCAGTTGCTCACTGTCAAGTGCTCACTGGCTGTGTCCCATAGACTTCTCAAACTCAGTCTTTCCAAAATGAAATCCATAACCTTTGCTCCTAAGCTAGCCTCCAAATGTTCTTCTTATACTTTTAAAAAGCCCTTAACCTCTGACTTAGAATCAATACTATATACTGATTCCAAGGCAGAAGGGTGGGAAGGGCTAGGCAATGGGAGTTAAGTGACTTGCCCAGGGTCACCCAGTTACGAAGTGTCTGAAGCCATAATTGAACCTGGTTCTCCCCTCATTCCTTTTTCTCTTGAATCATCACTCAGTCACCCAGGTTCGTAACACTGGAGTCATCCTTGACTCTTCTCTCTCCCTCACCCTTTATAATCCAATTAGATGGCAAATCCGAACAGTTTTGCCTCAGCACCATCTCTCACGACTGTCCCCTTCCCTCTGTGTGGTCACCATCCTAGTTGAGGCACTGATCGTCTCTTCCTTCAACTAATCCAATAGTCTTTGCTGATAGTCTGACTTCTAGTCTTTCCCTTCTCAGAGCCATCCTATATAAAAGCACCCAAACCCTTTTCCTAAATAGGTCAGGCTGTGTCACTCCCACTCAAAAACCTACAGAAGAAACAAGGACAAACTCCTGGTTAGAGCCTTACACAATCGGGCTCCCGTCTCTTTCTAGTCTGATTTCCTCCTCTTCCACTTCCCAGTCTAAGTTCCAGTCAAACTGGGCTACGTGCCATTCCCTGAACTCCACCACCTTCCTCTTTTGCATTCATACAAGCCATCCCCTCTGTCTAAAATAAACTCCCAGCTCCTCTCTGCAACACGGAATCTTTGTCTTCTTCCAAGGCTCATTGAGAGGTCACCTCCTCTCAAAGGGAGACTTTCCCTGAGCTCTATAATTGTTTTCTCCCTCCTCTGTTTTCCTTCTCTTTTATTTATGTCTATGCTGTATGGCACCAGTCTTGGAGGGCAACAGTGTTTTAGTCTGAGTCTTTGTATTCCCAGCATCTAGCACAGTGCTTGACAGAGGGCGAGATGGACATTTATTTTTTTTTAACCCTACCTTCCATCTCAGAATTAACACCATGTTATTGGCTTCAAGGAAGAAGAGCAGAAAGGGCTAGGCAATAAGGGTTAAATGACTTGCCCAGGGTTGCACAGCTAGAAAGTGTCTGAGGCCAGATTTGAACCTAGGACCTCCCGTCTCCAGGTCTGGATCCCAAAATCCACTGAGCCACTTATGTGCCCCCAACATGTCCATTTTTTTAATTGAAGCCACCTCAATTACAGGGTTCAACTAAATTCAATTTCTGCTAATAATACTTTGTGCAAGAATGCTCTCAACCTCCAGAGAAAGAACTGTTAAAGCCAGAATGCAGATGAAAGCATATGGTTGTTCACTTGTTTATTTAGGTTTATATTTTGGGGTTTGGGTCTTATAAAATTACTCACTTATAAAATGAACAATATGGAAATATGTTTGTGTGATAATAGTACGTATTACCCAGATTGAACCACCTGCCAGCACTAGGAAAGAGAAGGAAAGAGAGGGAGGGAGATAAGTTCAGTCCTATAACCTAGGAAAACTTGTGTGGAAATCTATTACAAGTCATTGGTAAAAATGAAATTTTTTAAATAATAGTTTGTGCAACTACATTAATTAATTCCAATTCATGCATGAGTCAAGACATCACCCATGATGTCATTGGTTGGTCCTTTTTGAAAATGAAGGACCAACACCAATAACAACAATAAAAAGAAACAGAAATATCACTTCTCTCCAGACTTGTTTCTTCATCGGTAAAAAGAGGGAGATGGACTAGTTCTATGTCATCCCTAATATTCTTTTTCCCTTGAAATAGGAAACGCCAACTATGGCAAGACTAAAGACTTGTGGGGCAGCTAAGTGGCTCAGTGGACTGAGAGCCAGGCCTAGAAAGAGGAGGTCCTGGGTTCAAATCTGGCCTCAGACACTTCCTAACCGTGTGACCCTGGGCAAGTCACTTAACCCCATTGGCTTGCCCTCACTGCTCTTCTGCCTTAGAACCAATACATAGTATTGATTCTAAGATGGAAGGTATGGGTTTAAAAAAAAAAGACTAAAGACTTGAAAGTGTAACAAAATTAATATAGAAGGATATATTTTAAAATATTAGGATTTTATTGAAAGCCATATTGATAATTAAGCCACGTGCCTGATAAGAGCTAGTTCAAATGCCACGCCATGCCTTTCCACCTGGCTTGCTTCAGCAGGCAAAAAAACCATACCAATCAAGTTCTGAGTCTTTATACCTCTGTCTACGTAATCACACTTCCAGCCCACCTATATTACGCAAGAGGAATCATGGGAAATGTAGTTTTCAAGTCCCCTAAAAGTCTACAGGAAGTTTAGACCAAAGACCTCAAGATCAGTTCAAGGACTCCCAAATTTCCAATATCACAAAAAGAGACCAAGGGAAAGGCAGAAGTGTAATTCCTTGAGGATTTTTTTATTTGTTTGTTTTTCATTATTTAAAAAAAATGTAATCATGATTTCTTTTTTCTTTCTAGTGATAAAATGGTTTTTTAAATTAGCTTTTTAAAAATTCTTCCCAAGGTTCCATGATTCATGTTTTCTCCTTCCTCTTATCCCTCCCCACTCCTGGGGTTGACAAGCAATTCCACTGAGTTATATATCAATATATTATCACTTAAACCCATTTCCATATTATTCAAAATGCTTTTTTTTTTTTAAATTTCACAGGTTGGTACTACAAAGTAGTAAAGAGCAATGGAAACACTAGGGTGTTAGTAAAGGATGATCTATTGCTAAGAGGAAATAAATGGGAAACATAATATTAGACACGGATGTGTATTTTACCACCCTGCTTCAGCCCCCAGTGGGACTACCTTGGACTACCCTAAGAGAGGCTACCTTCTAGGATAAGGCAGGGACAGTCCTTGTACTCTGCCCAGAGCAAACCCCATCGAGAGTAGAGTGGTCAGGGCTGAACACTACGTTGATAAGTTGGGGAACAACCAGGATGGCGAAGGGCCTTGAATCCAATCCATTGGACACCATTTGACAGCACTAGGGATATCTGGCCTGGAGAAGAGAAGATGGAAAGGACGGAAAATAGTTGTCTTCAAGTATTCAGAGGGCCGTCCTGTGGGAGAAGAAGGAGGCGTGTTTCCTTAGATCCTAGATGGCAGAGGCAGGAACAATGGGTGGAAGTTGCAAAGAGTCTCTGACCAGGAGTCAGGAAAAGCTTCCAGAAGTGGAAAGGGCTGTCTCAAAAAATAGGAGCATCCCTCTCCTTAGAGGTCCAGCACAGGCAGGATGCACACCTGTTTAGGTAGGTGACATTGGCGATTCCCATTGGTTATGCATTGGCCTGGGAGGGTGCTTCTAACCCCAAGTCCTGTGATTTTTATCCAAAATTATCTTAGTTTATATGTATAAAACCCAATGGAACTGCTTGTCAGCTCTGGGAGAGGGGAGGGAAAGATCCTGAATCATGGAACCATGGAAAAATATTCTATATAAATTAATAAAGTTTATAAATAAAATAAATAATGAAATTATCTATGTTGTCCAATCATTATAACAAACATGCTCATACTCCAAGGATCTACGATTTTTTTTTTTTAATCAGGCAGGAAACTCCCACCACCAACTTTGATTCAGTAAGTAAATCTTATCTGAGGCCCAGAGCATTTAAGTGACTTGGCCCAGGAGTAATGTCAGATGTGTGATTTTGACCCAAGTAGTGATGACTCCAGGCTCAGTACAATATGCACTAAGCCCAGAAGAATTTGTGCTGCTTTGTAGTGCCTGGATCCAAAGGCAGACATAGCCTCAATAGCATCAATAATGTTTATTGTTGACCAAGCATCTCCGCCATGTCCAACTCTTCATGACCCTGTTTGGGGGTTTCTTGGCAAACAACTGGAATGGTGTTAGACTGAAATTAATAACTCCAGGTTCTTATTTTCCATAGAGTTTATTAATAATCACTTGAAATAGAGAAAGCAGATAGAGATTTAAGCCTAATTGAACCTAACTCTGATCACGTGGCTGTCTCTCTCAGCCATGGTCCTCCACTGCCCGGTCCAAGGGAATAGAGAGACTGAAAGTGTCTCACAGGACACCTTTATCCTTTCTCTTCACCTGGACCCATGACCTTTAGTTCCAGGTCATGTTTCTAGGGCTCTTCACCTGTGACCTCTATTTGGAGTGTTCTCATGACACCCAGCCACGCAGGGAGATAGGACGAGCTTGGGGGAGGAGAGCTGATTCTATTAACACAGTGGTTTTCCATTTCCTTCTCTAGCTCATTCTACAGATGAGGAAACTGAGTCAAAGAGGGTTAAATGACTTGTCCAGGGACACCACAACTCATAAGTGTCTAAGGCTGGATTTGAACTGAAGTCTCCCTGACTCAAGCCACCTAGCTTGCCTGACCAATTGACTGTATCAGGAAATCGATATGATTATACACAAGACACGACATCATGTTCAAAATATACTTATTATAGTGCTGCAGAATATGCCATTTAGGTATATTCTGAATAGGTCTATTCTCAAAATAAACCTTTTAGGGGCTGAATAGAAATGAATATCCTCCAGGAAGACAGTCTGGGATTCTTCCAGACTATCTCTTCTGCCCCACAGTGTCAAGGTCTTTGAACCACATGGACTCCAACCCTTATTTTTTCCTTACAACTTCAGAATCTTCATTGAACAGACAAAAGCAATGGCTCTATGTTGGGAAATATCCCCAATTAAAAAACAAACAAACCACCTTGTCTTGATTCAAGCACACCAATTTTCTAAAGTCCTCAGGGATGATCTAAATTGGATATCTGGAAGTGGGGTGGGGGAGAGATGAAATCACAGAGTTCTAGCTCAAAAACTGACATGTATACATTCCTTATGGCAAAAGTGGCATTCATTTGGTTTGGGCTTTTTCTCTCCCTCCCCCACCCGCTCAATTCCTTTTCGAAAACTGAGTGTTTTCTGTATATATTTGACCATGAAGAAGATATGAAATCCAAAAAGCATAATCGGTCTCTTTGTTTTACGATAGCATAGATGGTTTCTTCACTTCTCAAGTTTTTCCCGGCTTCTCAGAAACTGGAAAAAATCAGGAGCTGCTAGATTCTTTGACATTCCATTTATAACGAAATTTAAAATATTTACAAGTAAATTAAACAAAAATAATTCTTCGGATAAACTCTGCTTTTTAATATACCATACATGGCCATTTTAGGAGCAAGGCAACTTAGACAAAATACACTTTTATGTTCAAAGCTAATACTGATTCTAGATTGGTACATCTGGACAATGTTCCAACACATGAAAAAAGAAATTCCTTCTATTCCTATTTTAACCTCAATTTTTTAAAGTAAAATTCACCTCCCTCCACCCAATTTCATCTTCAGAATTTGTAAAAAATTAGTTTCTCTAAAAAGAGAGGGTAGAAGAGAGAGAAATAGGAAATCATACCTAGTTGTTTGGCTTTTTTTAACTATTACCTTCCATCTTTGAATCAACACTGTGTATTGGTTCCAAGGCAGAAGAGTGGTAAGGACTAAGCAATAGGGGTTAAGTGACTTGCCCAGGGTCACACAGCTAGGAAACACACCTAGTTTTGAAGAAGCTTTATATCTATGAAAGCATTTCCACACTGGAAGTTCCTCATACCAGTGAAATCACAGGTCCAGAACAAAAAACAAAAGAAAAACGTTCTCAGATGCATCATCGTTGCTGCATAGTCATTGATACTTCCAAAAGTGAGGGTGGACAAGAATGAGATGCTTTTGTTCTTCTTCGAAGGTTAAATTATTCTGAATGTTTGCTGAATGATTAAGGCCACTGATGCTCAAATAGCTGACCTTCCTGGGCAATTCAGAGGCTGAGGGGCTGCCCGGAGATGAATCACCAAGGAGTCCCTGCTATTCTTAACCATCCTTGCCTTCCTACGACTAAATAAATCTCCTTTTGTTAAATGGACTATGAGTGTCTCATTTCATCCCGATCTGGAATTTTAACTACCAGGAGGCTGATCTGAATCAACCCTTTCCTACAGCACTTCTCTGAATTCCTGTTCATCATGTCTTTCTGGAACTCTGATTTTTCCATCACATTCAGGGACGAAGCCTCCCCCTTCAAAACAAAACAAAACTAAAGCCCGTTATCTTTACTGGCCCCAAAGTGCACTAAGCCCATTTTGTCTTTGAATACTCTCTCCCAACAAACCTGCCACAAAGAAAATGAACCAAGTGGATGTGGAAGGATTGGAAACGAACAGAGTTAATTTTCTTGCCCCAAATCACGAACGGCAAAGACCTTGCCTAAACCCACAAAGCAAGGGAAAGTTCAGTATGAAAGCTTCATAGCCAGACACTGGTCTTAACTTGCCCCTTTGTCCTTTAAAAAAAAAAAATTAATACAATGACATCATGTAAGGCTGTTGTGTTAGCTTGAGATCTTCAGCATTTGGAGGGAATATTTGTGCTCATGACCAGGAGCAATGAAAACAAGTCTTTTTTCCCCTAACACAAGCAGCTTCAGTCTGGGCTGCCCCGAACTTCCTTGCAGATGACCTCAGCCCTGACCTTGCTTTTTTCCAGGAAAATCTATGCCAGTTTAGTCTTGTCTCTAGATAAATTATGCAGTAGAATTTTATGGGAATTTCTTTTTACCGCGGGGCTAAAGTAGGGCCACTCAGTTGAGATTCTTCAGTCTGAAATGGATTCCTAGGCTGGTGACTTTTGCTTCACGTGCTTTCGGATGCCTGTCCCGGCTTCGGAGGCTTGGCCTCACCCATGGGTTTGGTGGAGCCCAGTTTGTGATGCTGGTTATACAGATGTCTCACGAAGGGTGTAGCTCCCTGTGGGACACCGCTGAGCTGAGGGACTCACACTTCTCGGGCATAAACTCCCAGAAGAGGGGAGGGTTTACCCTTGATACTCAATCTCAGGCACCTGAGCTTGATTTCATGGCCCAGACTCCTTCACAAAGTCTTGCCCAAGTTCTACAGGCAAGAGAGCGCCGTTCCCCATGGGAGCCATCTCAGAGCAAGACTCGACTTCCATCTGGCTAAAGCCACGCACTTGGCAATGCTTCACTTGTGTGGTCTGTGTTCACCTACTGTCCTTCTCCCCATTAGAAAAGGCAATGAATCTATTTATTTCAGCCCTTGCCTTCTATCTTAGAACTGCATCATTTCTTACATGTAAAACCCAGTGGAATTGTGCGTCAGCTAAGGGAGTTAGGGAGGTTTGGGGAGAAGGAAAGAACATGAAATATGTAAATATGAGAAAATATCCAAAATAAAAATGAAAATGAAAAATATCACCTTCAAAAAGAAAAAGAACTGCATCATTTCTAAGATAGAACAATGGTAATGGCTAGGCAATTGAGAATAAGTGACTTGCCCAGGGTCTCACAGCTAGGATGAAGCAACCAGCAATCCTTTATTAAGCATTCTACTGGGGGCAGCTGGGTGGCTCAGTGAGAGCCAGGTCTAGAAATGGGATGTCCTGTGTTCAAATCTGGTCTTAGACACTTCCCAGCTATGTGACCCTGGGCAAGTCACTTAATCCCCACTTCCTAGCCCAGTGATGGGCAACCTTTTGAGCTTGGTGTGTCAGAATTCACCCAAAAACTGAGCATAACTCAGGTGGTGTGTCACTTCAAGAAAAAAACCATAATTTCACGATATTTATAGTTTAAATAACAAAAATGTATAATTGTAATATATAACTATTTAAATAAACCAAAATAGGTAAATTAATATAGGCAGAATTGTCATCTATAGCTCCCAGAGGGTCTACACTGCACTACAGCAAATGTTTCATCCTTGGTATGCAGCCCCATACTTCTCTGTATGTCATCGAAAATGGCTTCATGTGTCATAGGTTTCCCATCACTGTCCTAGTCCTTACCACTCTTCTGCCTTGGAACCAATACACAATATTGATTCTAAGACAGAAGGCAAGGGTTAAAAAAAAAAAAAAAAGAAAAAGCATCCTAGTATGTGTCAAGCTATGCTAAAACCAAATGGGAACTTGAACCCTAAACTCTCAGATAAAATGTCTTCTTCTCTACCAACTGAGCTATCCAGGATCTGGGGTGTCTGGGGGTTCAAGGAAAACTAGCACTTCTGGTGCAAGGGCTTGCCAAGACCTTTACAGGGCTGCTCATGCGCCCTTAGCCTTCAGTCCTCACCTGTGGCTCCAATAAGCTGTATCATGTACCATACATGTCAGCAGCTAGGCTAAACCAGGCTGAGGGTAACCGATGGAACCGAAAACCTGTTGGTACATTAGAGGAGGGTCTACCCCAGACATTCGGAGACCTTCCCTGGCAGACGTTCCAGGGCCACGAAAGTGGCTGCGGAGAGCTTAGAGCT
The DNA here is from genome assembly GCF_016433145.1 of Gracilinanus agilis. Classification (NCBI taxonomy): domain Eukaryota; kingdom Metazoa; phylum Chordata; class Mammalia; order Didelphimorphia; family Didelphidae; genus Gracilinanus; species Gracilinanus agilis. Next base: position 118,968,263 of record NC_058135.1, on the reverse strand, counting down.
CCTTTGGACGTTGAAGACTCTCCAGAGCCATCACTAGTCCCCCCCCCACACCCACACACCCACACTTCTGCCTTTCCTCAGGACTTTGATGACTGGAAGAGAAAGGGAGGCTGATGGCTTTGCCTAAGTCTGCCTCTCTTAAATCCAATTCATGCCCAAATCAAGACCACCCCTGGTGTCACTGGCTCAATTCAAAAACAAAGGACAACAACAACTATGTGCCAAGCTGTAAGCCTGCATGACCGCTGACCGTTCACCTCAGATGTTTCACATAAAAAGACTCATTTCCAGGTGTTGAGCATTCATACGTGTATAACCCAATGGAATTGCTTGTCAGCTCCTGGAGGGTGGAGGGAAGAGGGGAGGGAGACAACATGAATCACGTAACCACGGAAAAATGTTCTAAATCAATCAATCAGTTTATTAAAAAAACAAAAACAAAACAACAATAACTAATTTCCCAGCAGACAAGTTTCTAGCTCCCAGAGACTCTTTCCTTTTACAAAGGCCAAGACAAAAGTAAATGGCCTTCAGTGCCTGGTAACTGAACCTGACAGTCTGTCATCCGAGGCCCCACGCTTTCAAAGAAAATGGAACAGTATGGTGCATTACTTCTTTCTAGATCTCACTTTATACCTGGAACATTCTGTTCCCTCTTCTGCCTGTCAGTATGATACATCAGCTTCAATCCCTTTTACCTGCTTCTTTATAAGAGTAAGTCACTGGGGGCAGATGGATAGCTCAGTGGATTGAGAGCCAGGTCTAGAGACAGGAGGTCCTAGGTTCAAATCTGGCCTCAGACACTTCCCAGCTGTGTGACCCTGGGCAAGTCACTTGACCCCCATTGCCTAACAAATACACAGTATTGATTCCAAGATGGAAGGTAAGGGTTTAAAAAAAAACAACAAATCGGTCTGTAGATACTTCTTAGTGTGTGACAAGTCACTTAATCCTAATTGTCTAACCCTTGCCATTCTTCTGTCTTAGAACTGATAGTAAGACAGGAGAGCCAAGCACTGTGGGATACAAATACAACACAAAGCAGTGCGGGTCTTAAGGTATTCATATTCTCCTGGGGGAAAGGATTATTAAATAGCCTGGAACTGTGAACATAACTTTCTCAATAGGTGCATAAAATTCATTTGGAAGAAAATGTGGGGTTATTTGTCCAATTCCTTCATTTTACAAAAAGGGAAACCGATGCCTACAGGAGTAACACAAGTAATGTATCCATGATCACCCAGGCAGGATTTGAACTCTCTGACTCCAAATCCAAACCCAAACTCTTTGTATTGTACCACCTCACCCCTCAGATCCTTTGATAGGCACTGACTTATTATCCAGATGACCTCAGACAAGTTCCTTCATTTCTCTGGCCTCAGTTTTCTCACCTGTAAAATGAGCATGAGAGACAAGAAACCAAATCTTTGGACTTGAAATTCAGCTCCCTTGCCACAACAGCGCCCCTTTGAAAAAGAACGGATTCAAGCCAGCCAAGATTTGTTAAGCACCTGCGCCATTCCAGACCCTGTGCTAGATACTGTAGATGCAAAAATGAAAATGTCCCTTTTCTCAAGGAACATATTCTACTGGAGGGAAACAACATGTACCCAGATAAGTATAGACATGATCATCAGAGAAAGGAAAGAGTACTAATAATTAGAGAGATGAGGAAAAGCTTCTGACAAGGTCTTATTATGTGGTTGTCTCAGAATTCTTGGCTAAACAAAAAAAAAATCCTAATTTCATAGTACGCAAAACTACAAGCCATTATCCCATGTACTCGCGGCTTACAGTCAATGTTTGGAATCTAAGCAAGGATTCTGGAAAATGTCTGATGGAGCGAACTCTCCATTTCCTGTCTCCCCACTTCTCGGACTCTGTTACCAGACCAATCCGATTTCTTTTCAAGAGTGACCCCTCTCCTTATCCTGGCACCCGTGACAGAGAGCCTTACCGGCTCAGGAGACTGACCCTACCCAGCCCTTCAACCAACAGGATAATCAGGAGGGGCTTCTCTTATTTCTGGGTCCTTTGCACTGCAGGGGATGCTGGGACAAAATTCATTTCACTCTACAGACCTCAGGTACACAATGTCAGTAAATGCCAACTCTGCCTCATCAGAATGATCATTTGTTGTTCATTCGTTTCAGTCATGGCCAACTCTTCCCCATTTGGGGTTTTCTTGCAAAGATACTGGAGTGGTTTGCCATTTCCTTCTCCAGCTGACTTGACAGATGAGGAAATTGAAGCAAATAGGACCAAGTGACTTGCCCACAGTTACACAGCTAGTAATTATCTGATGCCAGATTTGAACTCTTGGCAAGGATACCGGAGGGGTTTGTTATTTCCTTCTCCAGCTCATTTTACAGATGAAGAATGGAGGCAAACAGGGTTAAGAAAGTGACTTGCTCAAGGTCAAACAGCTAGTATTTGAGTGAGGCTGTATTTGAACTCATGAAGCTATAGATTTAGAGTTGAAAATCTAATTTAGTGGTTCTTATTTAGAGTTTAGTGACAATGATCTAAGAAATTCACAAAGATAGTCCTAGGGGTTCATGATGATGTCCAAAATATTTGCACTAAAAATTATTTGATGGCACCTGAAGCAGTGAATAATTGCCCAATTATGTCACAAATATATTTTTCCTCTGGGACAACAAGCAAGTGCACGAATGAAGCACTATAGGTTTGATTCAGCAGTGATTTAATGTGAGATCTTACGGACAGAACTAAGCATAGGAGATGCTGCTGGAACACTTCTTTTAATTCTTACCAAATATTCCACATAAAATATTTATAAATCTTTTACATTTAGAATACTTAGAGTTTTTGTAATTAGAGGTAGAATAACATTTTCTACTTCATAATTATATAATGGAGATTTAAACAGAATATTTGGGACATTTGAGGGGCAAAAGTTATCAGTCAATAACAAATAATAAGATCAATAAAATTTAAAAATAGTTAATAAAAGCATTAGTGAATAAATCTAAAAGAATATTCTGAGTAAGACATTAAATTACCCTGGAGATTCACAAAACTTTTTGCTGAAACAAAAAGATAATGGAAAGCACTGAGCTAACTAGTCCAAACTTCTGATTTTATGGATGAGTCTGAAGTAATTGCTCAAGGTTGTGTGCATAGTAAATGACAGGGCCAAAATTTGAAACTAAGGATTCAAATTCCAAATCCAGCACTCTTTGCACTTTGCCAGGCCTGGTGGATCCTCAAAAAGTAGTTGCCCTTGGAAGGGAATTCTGAAGGGCAGAACTCTGATTTAATCAGCCTGGACAGGGTTTGGGAATCTGAAAAGTTCTACCCTTAATAGTAGTATAAGTAGGGGACATCTGGGTGGCTCAGTGGATTGAGAGCCAGGCCTAGAGATGGCAGGTCCTAGGTTCAAATCTGGCCTCAGAAACTTCCTAGCTGTGTGACCCTGGGCAAGTCACTTAACCCTCATTGCCTAACAAATACACAGTATTGATTCCAAGATGGAAGGTAAGGGTTTTAAAAAAAATCGTAGTATAAGTTGATGCAAATCAATAATCTATAACTTAGAGTCTTAGAAAGTGACCTGGGGGCACTGAGAGGTTAAGTGACCTGTCCAAGGTCCCATTGCCAATTAGTACAATCAGAGGTAGGACTTGAACCCAGTTCTCATTGCCTTGGAGACCAACATTTCATCCACTACCACTTTTCCCCTTATTTCCTTGTCTGAACTAAATAGAGCCAGATATGTTCCAAGACCAACATGAACACCTAGCGACCCCATCTATATATGCCTTCTCTCCCACTTCTGCTCCTCAGCTTGGGTCTCCAAGGCTCTTTGGGGCAGACTTCTGGGTGCTTCAGACAGTGATCTCCAGTACTTTGGGTTGACCAAAAGGGAAGCAATGGATAAGGGGGTATTGTGCCTGTGGGAAGAAAGGGGAAAATTTTACTTCCCTCTTTTTTAGAGCAAATAAGGTGAGGAAAGAAAGGTGGTGTGGAGAAAATATAGCACCGTCCCTAGATCCCCTTCTCTTTCCTCCTTTTGATATTTTTTTTCTATTCGATTTACAGCTGGAAATAACCTTGGAGCAGAGGTGTCAGACTCAAATAGAAATAAGGGGCTCTAAATCATTCCTTGGGACGCATATATTGACTTAGAAAACCATATATTAACATCATCTGTGCTTTATTGCATTTGTATTTATTTAATACAATATAAGCATATTCTATAGACATAAATATAATCGGAATATAAATAAAACAAATGTTAAATATTCCCCAATTACTTTTTAAACTGGTTCGGCTGCAATTAGGAGTTCTGCAAGACAAGGGTTTGACACTTTCGCCTTAGACCATTTAGTTCAATCCTCTCATTTTATAAAGGAGAAAACTGAATGCTACGCAAGTCCCCACAGCGTATTATAGCTGGAAAAAGGTAAGTAACATCAGCTTGTCCTAGAGGTGAGAATCAGAGGAAAACTGTCCCATTCCCTCCTAGTCAGAGGATCTGCAGCAAAAATAAACTCTGTAATTTTCCCATCTAAACTACATTAAACTAATTCTCCACTCCACCCACCCCCCTCCATCTTCACCCCCACCCCCGACCACTTACTGAGGTAAAAATACACAATTCCTACGCTCTCCCACTTTCTCACACTCCCTCCTCCCATGGTGGGTGCGAGCTGCAGGGATGCTGGAAGCTCAGAGCAGCTAAGAAGGAAGAGTGGGGTTGCAGCGACCGCCCCAAGGCGGAAGGATACTGGGACTGATTCACTAAGGAGGCAGAGGGAGTGCTAGTGCCTAGCTGGGTTTCACATATAACTGGATTCAAATTACAAGGAAACTTAAGATATAAAGTCATTTCCTTTTTTTTTTTTTTGTTAGTCCAAGACCTTGAAATCGTCACCTCCCATGATATGCTAAGAAGAAAGCCAGATAAAAAGATTCTTACGCCTGAGTACCAAGTAGTGGTAAGAACTCATATACATAAAAATACCAAACTGAAGAAAGGTCTTGAAAAATAAAAGAGAAAAATACATTCTCATAAGTTAAGATTAAAAGGACAACAATCTCGAAAATCTGATATCATGCCGGAGAAATCCTAGGTTTGACACTAAGTAGGAGAATCCTTTTGTTTCTAGTCCAATTCCTCTCCTTCCCCCTCCAGCCCTAGCCACCAGGCGGAGAGAGCTACTTCTGTGTTGTAATTATAATGGTAAATATTTTGATGAGGAGATCCTCTTCTGCCCCAGGCCACCACTTGTAAAGTGAATTTAAACTGGCAATGGCCAAAACTTGTTTGCTGCCTACTATTTAGTCCGGAAAACTATTCGGACTCCAATTATTAATATTGTGAGCGTTGCGTTTCTTTTACATGTCAATTTTTGTTCAATTCTATTCAAGATGCCGTTATTGTTATAGAACTATAGGGGGGAGGGAGAGAGGATGGATGGATAGAGAGACAGAGACAGCCGACAGACAGATAGATAGAAAGAGAGAGAGAGAGAGAGAGAGAGAGAGAGAGAGAGA
>NC_058135.1:118921243-118962342 GCF_016433145.1 Gracilinanus agilis | reverse complement strand
TGTATAAGAGACAGGAGAGAGAGAGAGAGAGAGAGAGAGAGAGAGAGAGAGAGAGAGAGAGATAATCAAGAAGCATTCAATTCAACAAGCACATGGCCCTGTGCAAGGCACCCTGGGATACAACGGCTACGAGTCAGCCAATGGTCTCAAGAAGTTTAGGTTCTACTCTGGAATGAGGAGGAAGCACGTATGCTCTGGGTTGGGGCTTTAGCATCTATCCCAATAAAACAAACACCAAGCAGTTTCCAGAGGACAGTACAGACCTGGAAAGCTCCCCGTAGGAAGTAAAGCTTCCACCGCAACCTCCTTCCTCCCCCAATCTTTGCTTTAAAGGAAGGTTGGGATTCATTGTGGCAGCCTTGGGTAGGGACTGCATTCTATACCTCGAGGGCACAGAAGTTTTTTGTTTGTTTTGTTTTTCGAAAGAAATACCTAGATAACTAGATCTAAGCCCCATAAGAGATCAGAGCGGGAGGGAAAAGACCCGTAAAGGATCAAAAAATATTTGTAGCAGCTCTTTTCTCAGTAGTCCGAAACTGGAAATGAAGGGGGCTGCCCAACTACTAAGGAATGATTAAACCAATTATAGTATAGGAATGTAATGGAATAATATTATTATGCCCTAAGAAATGAAAGGGACCATTTCAGGGGTAACTGGGAAGAAAGATCTATATCTACTAATGCAAATTAAGGTGAGAAAAAAAAAGCTATTTTTACAATGACAACATTCCCAAGAAAAACATGTTTGAGGGACACTTTAGAACTCTGATCAATGCAAAAATAAAACAAAAGTCTATAGAGGACTGAAAATGAAGCAGACCACCAACCTCCTGATAAAGAGATGATGGTCTCAGTCTGGAAAATGATTTAGACATTTCTGATCACAACCAAAGTGAATTTGGCTTGTTGGACTGTACATATTTGTTATGTGATTTTTATCATTCTTTTTATCTTTTTAGCCAAGGAGAGTCAATTAAGTCAGTAACTGAGGTCTACATCAATAGGAATACTATCAATGAAACCACTGTGTCTTGACGTCAACATATAATAATAGCTACCATTTATAAAGTGGTTTAAGGATACAAAGTCCATTACATATTTTATCTCTTTTTTTCCCCTCAGAACAATCGGAGGAAGGTAATACTATTATTATCCCCATTTTACAGATGAGGAAAGTCATTTAAAGAGGCTTATATATTTGCCCAGTCACTCAGCTTGTAGGATTCAACCAGGTCATCCTAACTGCAAGTCCAGTACTGTGCCACCTATATGCCAACTATTCAGCCCCAGTAAATGTACTCTGATCAATCAATGAATCAATCAGTAAACATTTAGGAAGCATCTTCCATGAATGTGCCAGGCACTGTGCTAAGCCCTGTAGATTAAAAAAAAGAGACAAAAGAAAGTCCTAGCTCTCAAGGAATTTACAATTAAATGGGGAACCAACAGGCAAACAAATCTATACAAACAAGCTCCATATGGGATAAATAGGAAATAATTAACAGAGTACCACAAGAGGCCCATCAAAAGAAACCTGCAGCAATAGTCTAGCCTGAGGTGATGAAGCCCTGCACCATATGACTACAAAGAAGGGGATGGGTATAAAGGATATGGTGATGGTGAAAATGACAAAAGACTCCATCACAGATTTGTATATCTCGAATGAGTGCAATAGAGTCAAACAGAATAAGAATGATAGAAGGGGCAATCTCCTGGAGAAACCAGGAAGAGATGGCATGCAGGATTCATGAAAAAGGTTTGCCTTGGCCAGGCTAGCTCTATGTGGACTCCCAGGATGAAGGAAGAGATGATGCTGGGACATATCAGAGTGATGTGAGATAAGAGAGGAATAGAGGAAGGTCTCAATTGGCAAGGTGAAGTATGAGGCAAGCTTGAAGTTTCAGTAGGAGGTGCCATAGAAGGGTTGAGGAGAGATGGAAGGGTTAAAAGAGCCATTCTGGGCATCGGCAGAGTCAATGGATCAGGGAGCTATAAACAGACACCCTTGTACAGTAAGGACCTAGCTGAGATGATGTAACATATTCCTAGTGGACTTTATCTGAATGTTTTCTTGACTTTCTCCAGCTCTATTCAGCATCTCATGAATCAATAGGAGTGAAGTCAAAAGATGAAGAGACTAATCTAAGAGGCTGAGGTTTGGCAAAGCTTAATCAGTGATAGGACAAGGAGACAAGGGATTCCATTGTGAAGAAGAGTGTAGAATTGAACTGATTAACCAAGGGATTACAGGGAACAGAACAGAATGTGATCAATGCTTGGGGTGATGGCCAGGGAAAGAACTGAGAGACTGGAGATCATGGTAAGGATAAAGAGCAGGGTTGGGATGGGACATCTCCTTGGCTCAGTAGATAGAAAGGAGTCAAGAGGAACTGGGTTCAAATCAGATACTTCCTAGCTATGTGACCCTGGGCAAGTCACTTAACCCTGATTGCCACTCTTCTGTCTTAAAACTGATATTAGGACAGAAGGTAAAAATAAAAACAAACAAACAAACAAAAAACAAGGTGTGGTATCATAACACAGAGGAGAAATGGAATGATAGATTATGATCAGATAAAAGAATTTCAGAGTTCATGAACATAAAAAATAAAGAACAATTCTGGATAATTATAAGATCATGAGTACGACCTTTTCTGTATAGAGTGGAGGTAGGTCCCAAGAACTGAGGAGACTGAGGAACTGGGCAGTTGAGGGATTTGAGAGAGTGTCAGTATGTTTGTTGAAGTCTCCTAACATGAAGCACAAGAAAGAAAAATGGGAAGGTAGTAACTGATCTCATTGAGGAAGGAAGGAGAAAAAGGTGGGAATAAAGAAATAAAGGACTCCCAGATCTAAAATGGGGGATGAAAGGCAGCTAGGTGACTCACTAGTCCTGGAGACAGGAAGTCCTGGGTTCAAATGTGACCTCGGACACTTCCTGGCTATGTGACCTTGGGCAAGTCACTTAACCCTGATTGCCTAGCCTTTATCACCCTTCTGCCTTGGAACTGATACTTCGTATTGATTCTAAAACAGAAGGAAATGATTTTTTTTAAATAAATAAAAATAAAATGGATAGTGAATTGGAACAGTGTGAACCTCAAAGGTGGAGAGGTTATTTATTAGTGGTGGTGTCTGAGGGATCATCTGGAAGAGGCAGAGGGGAGCAAAGAGTGCTCTAATTCCCACACCAGGACCAGTGGATCTATGGATATGAGTGAATGTGTAGCCAGCTCTGGAAAAGGTGTCCAGTGAGGCAGTGTCATCGGGAGGGAGCCAGGGTTCAGTGAATGCCAGAAGATGAAAGATGTGGGAAAGAGAAGGGTTTGGGATGTGCATAAATGTGTTCATTATTGAGCAGGCATTTGAGAGCACACACTGGAAGGAAATGGTGGGTATATATGGTGAAAGACATTTAAAGAGTAGAGCTGAGGGGGTTGGGAGTGGGGAAGTTTGGCAGTTGGGAATGGGCAAAGAATTACCAGGATGGGGATAGTAGGAGGGGATGGGAATGTGCTGGCCACTGAGGAATGACTTCAAGCAGTGTCACAGAGTCTCACTGAGGGAGGCCAGGGGCTTAGATTGTTCCAGGTGGTCCTTCTTACTAAGACCAAACCACCAGTGCCTTGGGCCCCATGCCTTCCTTTTGTCCCTCTTCAGTCTGATCCTTCTATCCCCCCATCCCTTAAGCTATCCCCTTCTGTCTCTCTTCTCTTTTATTGACACTCTTAGAAAAAGCTCGGTCCATGCCATGCCTCCACTTTTCCACCTCCCACTCCCTTTTTAACCCCTTGGTTTTTGTTCCTGACCCCACTGACACTTCTTTCCGAGGCTACCAAAGAGCTCCTCACTTTTAAACACAAAGGCCTTTTCTCAGTTCTAATCCTTCTTGACCTCTGTCACTTGGGATATTTGATTACTTCCTCCTGCTTCCTTCCTCTTTCTTCTCCCTGGGTTTTTGTTGCCTCGTACTTTCCAGGTTCTTCTCCTACCTATTGGACTACTCCCTCTCTGTCTCCTTCATGGGATCATCCTCCATTTCTCACCCCACCCTCTTATGTGGGGATACTCCTCAGGGTTCTCTCTGTTCACAACCTCTTTTCTTCTCTCTTTACACATTCTCTCATCACCTCCCAAGGGGTTAATTATCATTTCTATTCAGATGACTCTTCCATCAATCTAATCAACTCTTTTGGAGCTGCAATCGCCTATCACCAATTGCCTAGCTAGCAAGATACCTCCTTCTGGTTGCCCCACAGGCATCTTAAAACTCCACATATCCAGAACAGAACAGATATCCCTCCTCTTTCTCCCCTCCTGCCCCTCAGTGTGTATGGAGTCAAGAAAACCTGAGTTCAAATTGGCCTAAGACATTACTTAGCTGTGCAACCTTGGGCAAGTCATTTTACTTCTCTGTGTCTCCATTTCTTCATTTGCAAAATGGGGACTATACCAGAGCCTATCTCCTTGGGTCTTTATTAGGATGAAATGAGTAAGGTACTTATCTTATGCCTGGCACAAAGTAGGCACTTTATAAATGCTGATTCCTTTGCTTCCCTATTTCTGTCCAGGGCATCACCATCCTTCCAGGCACTCAGGTTCATAACCGTGGTGTTATCTTGGATTTTTTCCTTTGCCTCACCCACTCCCATTTCCAGTTTCTGCCAATTCTATCTCCTTGACATTTTTCCTCCATCTTGTCTTCGCTTTTCTTTCACAGATCCAACCTTCTATGCCCTTCTCCCATTTGTCTAGACTTTCACAATAGGTAAAATGGCCACCGTTCCTTCAATCTCTTTACTCTTCAAAGGATCCTCCATTGAGCTCCAAAAATGACAAGTCTGACCACATCACTCCTCTGCTCAAGAAGCACCCATGGAAGATGGTGGAGAAGGTACAGGGACTCATCTGATCTCTACCAAAGTCCCCTCCAGAAAGTTATGAAATAATGCCACAAAATGAATTCTGGAGCAATATAACCCACAAAAAGACAAGAGGAAGTAATTTTTCAACCCACAACAAGTTAGAAGTCAGACACAGGGGATTTAGAGCACCAGGTTAAAGATAGAGGGCAATGCCCCAGGGCAGACCTCACCAAAGCAACAGGCCTTAGACCCAGCTGAAGCAATAGCCAAGGCTTTTGGAATTCTCAGCCCCAGACAGTAAGGGGTGTCAGACAACTTCTCATAAGAAGATTACAGGGGTCCCTTTGCTTGTTCTGGGTACTAGACTCTTGTACTGCACACAGGTAGAACCACAGCATACACTAGCACTTGAAGTCATAGAAGAGCAGAGGACCCTTTTCACAGTTCTAAGAGGGAAAGAGTTCTTGGAGTTACTCACAGAGGACAGAACAGGCAGAATGAGTATTAAACACACCTCTCCTTACATCATATCATCTTAGAAGAACTGAAAGCAGGTAGATCTCTAGGGCCAGCTCTGAAGGCAGCTGCACAAAGAACCTGAAGCTTGGAGCAATGCTTCCTTCATCTCAATTATAGAGTCCAACTTTAACAGTTTTTAAACTAAAAGAAAAGGAAAAGGCTGGAAAGAGCAAACAACAACAACAACAAAATGAAACTCAACATAGAAGGTTATTTTGGTGACAGGGAAAACCAAAATACAAATTCAGAAGACTTAACAAAGTCAATACTGCTACATGCAAAGCCTCCAAGAAAAATATGAATTGCTTTCAAGCCTAAAAAGAATTAATGAAATAGCTCAAAAAGGATGTAAAAAATCAAATAAGAGAGATAGAAGAAAATTTGGGAAAAGAAATGAAAGTGATACAGGAAGTCATGAAAAAAGAGTCAATAGCTTGGTAAAGGAGACACAAAAAAAAGTTTGATAGAATTAATACTTTAAAAAACTGAATAGGCTAATGAGTAAAAGAGGAACGACAACAACAAAAAACAACAACAACAAACAAACAAAGAAAAGAAGAACACATTAGAAAAACAGAATTGACCATGTGGGAGAAGAGGTACAAAAATTCGCTAAGGAAAAGAGCTCTTTACAAAGCAAAATTGGATAAATGGGAAACAAGGTAGAAAAGATCACTCAAGAAACTCATGTCTTAAAAATGAGAATGAAGCAAGTAGAAGCTTATGACTGCTGCATGAGACATCAAAGAATAATCAAACAATGTCAAAAGGATGAAAAAATAGAAGAAAATGGGAAATCTTAGGAAAAACAACTAATTGGGAAAATAAATCCAGGAGAGATCATTTAAGAATAATTGATTGAATTATTACCTGAAAGCCATGTTAAAAAAAAAAGTTTGGACATCATCTTTCAAGAAATCATCAAGGAAAATTGCCCTGATATTCTAGAACCAGAAGAAAAACCTTGAAAGGGATATAGGAAATCTGGGACACAGATGTATTGTTGGGAGAGTTGTGGACTGATTTAATCATTCAGGAGAACAGTTTGGACCTATGCCCAAAAGGCTATAAAACAGTACATACCCTCTGATCCAGCAATACCATCATTAGGTTTATATCCCAAAGAGACAAAAAAAACAAAAAGGATAAGGACCGACATGTACAAAAATATTTAAAGCAGCTCTTTTTAAGGGAGCAAAGATGTGGAAAGTGAGGTATAGCTAGCAGTTGAAGAATGACTAAAAGTATATGACTGTTATGGAATACTATTGTGCTGTAAGAAATGACAAGCAGGAGGAACTCAGAAAAACCTGTAAAGATTTACATGAACTGAAGCAGAGTGAAATAAGCAGAACCAGAAGGACATCATACAATGATAGGAATACTTTACAGTGAACAACTGTGAGTTATAGCTATTCTCAGCAATAGGATGATTCAAAACTATTCCCAAGGACTCATGATAAAAAATGCTATCTACTTTTAGAGAAAAAGAACTGATAAGAGTTTGAATCCAGACCAAAGTAAACTTTTTCATTTTCTTAATTTTTTATTTGAATTTTCTTTCACAAAAGGATTAATGTGGGGAAAATGTTTTACAAGATTGCATATGTAAAATCAATATGAGACTGCTTACCATCTCAAGGGGGATGGGGAGTTGGAGGGAGGGAATTCAAGACTGAATATTCTTTGGAAAATGTTGGAAACTTTTTCCATGATTCCCTGTTACCTTTGAGATAAAATACAAACTCTTATGGCTACATTTATAGCCCTTTCAGTTATTCGACTGCAACCTATCATTTTAGACTTCTCAAATTACTCTTTTTTTTTTTTTAAACCCTTGTACTTTGGTGTATTGTCTCATAGGTGGAAGATTGGTAAGGGTGGGCAATGGGGGTCAAGTGAGTTGCCCAGGGTCACACAGCTGGGAAGTGGCTGAGGCCAGGTTTGAACCTAGGACCTCCCGTCTCTAGGCCTGACTCTCACTCCACTGAGCTACCCAGCTGCCCCCTTCTCAAATTACTCTTGCTCATACACAAATAGCCTTACTTGCTATTCCCCCACATGTGTCATCCCATCTCTTGTCTCCATGTATCCACAAGGGCTGGTCACTCTTTTTTCACCTTCACCAAAAAGAATCTCTAACTTCCATTAAGGAATGATTTGGTAGGTACCACCATCTGGGTTTAAATCCTGCGTTCTGCATTTACCACTTGATCTTGAGATAGTCCCTTAACATCCCTGGGCACCAATTCCTCATTTATCAAGTCAAAACGGTTGAGTTAGGTGATCACTGTGGAACCTTCTAGCCCAGGGGTCGACAACCTTTTTGGCCGTGAGAGCCATAAACGCCACATTTTTTAAAATGTAATTTCATGAGAGCCGTACAGTGCTCACAGTGCGCTCCTATAACAGCGCCTGAAAAAAAAATGGACTTTATGGCTTTTGCAGAAAGAGCCATATCCGGCCCTCAGAAGAGCCAGATATGGCTCGAGAGCCATATGTTGTCAACCCCTGCTCTAGCCTTTCCACAGAAGGCTTTTATTGCTATCTCAACTTTTAGAGTTCTCCCTATTCCCAAATTACTTCACTTACTCTAGGCTATTTAGTATATATGTCCCTCTTATCCCCTCTAAGTGAATGTAAGATCCTTGAGGGCAGGGGCAGTTTTTATCATCTTTGTTATTATTGCCTTATATTTGCATGTCCAATGCCTAGCACAGTGTGTGCCACATGGCAGGGACTCATAGAATGCTTGTGGAATTATCCAGATATTGAAGTCTGGTTTGTTAGAGAAGCTTGGAATCCAAAGGTCCTCCCTCCTTACTCTGCCCATTTTCTATTTCTTAGTGCAAAGCTGCCCACTGACCATTTGATAGGAGAAACTTGAGCAAAGGAGAAATTTAAAGCAAAAGAAATCCTTGTTGGTAGTGGCAAAAGGCTGAAAGGAAGTTAATGAAACTGATTTCAAAATCAGGCTAGTCCATCAACCCGGTGCCTCAGGGAGCTATTTAAATGCATCCAACATGGCTCCCAAAGGGCCAGAAACTATGTGAAGTCAGGTCATGGGTTGAGGTTCATCCCTTAAGCAAATTTCAGACATAATGATAGCATTATTCCAGGACTGACAGAGTATTCTTAAAATCATTTATAGAAGATTATACATACATGGTTATCATTTGTAGAGGATTGTATATACATGGATCTCGATTTATTTCCCTCTGATTAAAGCCTTTGCTAAAGTTATTTTTACAGGCAAATTTAAAAGTGAAATGCTTGCTATAAGAGGAATGGAAACCTACGGGAAAAGAGGGTAGAAGCATTTGTTTAGAAACTATCAAGCCAAAAAACTTGGTCATGAGAAATAAAGGAATGCTTTAGAGAGAAGAAGAAGGATTTACAATTTTTAAAAATTCACATGTATTTATTTTCTCTCCCCACTCCCACTGAATAAAAAGAAACAAAATCCTTATAGAGTCAAGCAAAACAAATTTCCATATTCCCATTCTAAAAATGTCTTATTTCTCATAGTTAGTCTATCACCTCTCTGTGAAGGTAGATAGCATGTACTTCCACTGGTCCTTTGAAATTGTGGCTGGTTGTGGTATTGATCAGAGTTTATAAATTTTTCAAAATTGTTCCTTTTTGCAATTCTGTTGTTATATTACAAATTGTTTTGGTTCTGTTCACTTAGCTCTGCAACAGTTATTAAAGCCTTCCCAGGGTCCTCTTTTCTTTTAAACTCTTACCTTCTGTCTTAGAAAGGATACGAGCATCAGTGCTTAAAGAAGAATACTAAGGGCTGAGTAATTGGGGTAAAGTGACTTGCCCAGGGTTGTACAGCTAGGAGGTATCTGAGGTCAAATTTGGACCCAGGTCCTTCTGGCCCTTTGTTGTTTCTTACATTACAGTAGTATTCCATTCTATTCATTTAGCATGATTTGTTTAGCCATTCTCCAATTAAAGGATACTTCCTTGTTTTCTAATTCTTTGCCACAACAAAAAATAATGCTATCAATCTTTTTGTGTGTACATTTACTCTTTTTTAAAAAATCTCTTTGGAATATAGCCTTAGTAGTAGTATTGCTGGGTCAAAGGTATGCACAGTTTAATCACTTTGGGGGCATAGTTCCAAATGAACCAGAAGGAGTCGGAACCAATAGGCAAATGGGGTGGAGGAATCATCTTCCAAAGAGCCTGGTGAAATGTCAGTGCTGGTGGCGGCAGCTGGGTAGCAAGAGAGGTAGCAAGGCCTTGGAGTGATCCCCAGGTGAGTCAGGAATAGCAGATGTGATTATCCTTGTTTTATAGATGAGGAAACTCTGACTCTGAGAAGTTATAGAGCCAGTTCTGGCAGGGTGGGAAGACTATTCCCTTGATTCCAGGTCTAGGACTTGCTCCACCACACCACAGGTAAGGCAGAGGAAGGTCAGAAGAATAAGGAAGCAGAAGGCAGGATTGGTGGGGAGAGCAGCACAGGGATGTCTTGGCAGGTAAACAAAGACTGATGCAAGGTGGGTCATCCAGCTGTGTGCAGAGGTACAGGCAGTCAGTGTTACTTGAATGCATAAAATAAAATGCATGGGATTACAAAAGAAAACAATTCTGTTGAAATAGTTATTATACACACATGCCCATATGTATATTTTAACTTACAGACCTCGTGTTAAGATGCCTGGATCAGAGGAAGAGCCCTAGGATACTAGGATAACACTGCCTCCCCTCATCTACCCACATAACAGTGAGTTATGGGAGGGCTCGGACCTGAGTTGTCCAAATGAGCCTCAATCTGCATCATTGAAGGGAGTGTCCACATGGATGAGATCCCAGACCCATCCAAGTATGGATGTGGCCATATATAGGGGATGTATCTAGCTAGCACTATATTTAAGCATGGGCTTTCAAAGGATAACTTTTCAGTACAAAATACAGTTTGATGCCATGGGACAATGCAGGGGAAATATATGATTTTTTTCTCTGCTCTCCTGGAAAATCTAGTGGAGGAAACAATCCATTCAGCCTTGCATTGTTCCTGAACTATCTCATGTGTGTACAAATGCCAAAATGAATGAGGGCCAAAATGAGTGGTACAGACAAGAATGCTATCAGAGTGAAAAGGAGGGAAGAGATCAGTATGGACAAGCTGCTGTGGTTGTCACAGAGAGGTGGGACTTACTCTAGCCTCCAAATATGGGCAGGATTTGGATGAACACATAAGAGGATGGAAAGGAGTGCTGGATGACTGTGGAATGGAAAAGGAACTGGGTTTGGAGTGGGAGTCATCATTCTACTTGCTATATGAGCTCAAGGAAGACATATTTTTTAATATTCTTTTTAAAAATTTTAAATCATATTTTATTGTCATGCAAAACACACTTCCATATTGGTCATTGCTGTAAGAGCACACACAAATAAAATTAATACCAAGGATACACTGATATGAAAGATGACTCCAACAGTTCTTTCTCTGGAGGTGGCTAGCCATTCCCTGTCATAACTTTTTCAGGATTGTCCCAGTTGTGTTGCGGAGAGTAGCCAAGTTTTCACAGATAATCATTATCCAATATTGTTATTATGTACAATGTTCTCCCGGTTCTGCTTATTTCACTCTGCATCAGTTCCTGCAGATCTTTCCAGTTTGTTTTTTGCAATCATCTTGTTAAGCAAGACATATTGACCGGCTTCGAATGAGAAGAGCGGAGCATTACATTTTCAGTGTGAGTGTTGGTACCTTGAAAATTGGCAAAAGATACAAATCAGAGTTTGATTTCTTGTTTTGCTGATTGTATAGAACTGAAAAAGTAATAGAGAAAATGTTAATAATAAAACCAATTAGACCCAACCATTCTGTAAGACAATTTGGAATTATGCCCAAAGGGCTTTAAAAGAATGCGTACCCTTTGATCCAGCAAGATTTGTACCCTAAAAAGATAATGAGGAAAAATGTTGCTACAAAAATATTTATAACTGCACTCTCTGTGGTAACAAAAAATTGGAAAATGCAGGGGTGTCCCCTTGATTGGGGAATGGCTGAACAAGTTGTGGTATCTGATGGTGATGGAATATTGTTGTGCAACAAGGAATGATGAACTGCTTGATTTCCAAAGAGTTGAAAAGACCTCCATGAACTGATGTGGAGTGAAATGAGCAGAACCAGAACCATTGTATACAGAGACTGAAACACTCTGGGACAATCATATGCAATCAACCTTGCTACTGATAGCAGTGCAGTAATCCAGGATAATCCCCAGGGATTTAGGAGAAAGATTGTTAGCCACATCGAGAGAAGGAGCTGTTGGGATAGAAACACAGAAGGAAAACATTTGGTTATTCACTTGTTCATATGGATATTGATTGTAGGGTTTGAGTTTTTAAAAAATTATTACAAAAATGAATAATATGGAAATAGGTATTGAGTGAGAATACATGTATAACCCAGAGGAATTGCTTGTCAACTCTGAGAGGGGGAAGGGAAAAGGGGAGGAAAGAATATGAATCATGGAACCATGGAAAAATACTTAAATTAAAAAAAATAATATCAATTAAAATGTAAAATGTATCAGGTATAAATTCTCCTGCTACTTTCTAGAGCTAGTTGCTAAATATTATACCTGTGAGACCATGAGCCAGTTACTTTATACTCTAGGCCTTAGTTTCCTCAATATGTAAAATGAGAGATTTAGATTGTCATCTCTAAAGTCCCTTTAAGCCCTGATATTATATGATGCTATGATTAGCATGAACTGAGGTATCAAGCTAAAAACAAATTATTAGCATAATTTGTGGTTCAAGGCCCCTAGCACTCAGTTTACATGTACTTGGTCCCATCTTGGGGTCAGTCTTAAAAAATCTCTCTCTCTATCCTATCTCTCTCTTTCTTGATCTTTATGACCCCATTCATAATTTACTTTGAGAAATCTTAGAATATACTTTCACGTCTAGATTTCCATCAGTATGTTTGAAGGGGGACCTCAGTTCCCAAACAAGCACTGAAGGTAACAAATACAGTTACTGGGTGCAGGGCAACCTTTATTTCACCTCACAGGGGATAGAGAAACACTAACATTGCCCAGGAAATCCCCACTTCTCTAAATAGGAAGCAGGAAAGAGTTCAGGAAATCTCCTTTTGGGTCATATGGATTTGCATTCTGTGGAGAATGTTCAGAGCTACCCTGCCAGTTTCTTCATGCTGACTTAGTTCTGGAGGATCAGGTACATTGGAATGATAAAGTAATCACTTCATTGGTTGCTTCACCCCATGACAGTGACAAAGAAGGGACTGCATGAGTTTAGAAAGGAAAGACATCTGTGGCTTGCTCTCTCTTTGTAGTCTTCTATTTGACAAAGAGCCCTATTCTTTTCTTCTTTTAAACTCTTACCTTCTACCTTAGAATCAATATGATTCTAAGGCAGAAGAGAGGTAAGGGCTAGGCAATGGGGTTAAGTGACTTGCCCAGGGTCTCAGTGTCTGAGCCAGAAAGTGTCTGAGGTCAGGTTTGAACCCAGGACCTTCTGTCTCTGGGCTTACTCTCAATCCACTGAACCACCCAGCTGCCCCCCCCCCCACCAAATAGCCCTATTCTTAAGAGGTAGGGGGACAAACCATCCTCTCGACTCTCACAGAAATGGCAAACTGCTGGATAATCTTGAGTTTAAGCCTTAGATCTTTTATTGTCTCTTCTCAATGCTCTTTGCCTGATACTAGGTGATTGAATGGTCACCCTGAAATGGACATTTTTAGCCTTGGAGCTACATTGTTAGTTCAAGGTCTGGGCCTTCATTCTGCATAAGAGTTGGTCTCTCTATACCACTGTTCCACCTCCAGGAGAAGATAACCACCAGCTGGAGGATGAGTCCAACCTCTCCTGGCTTGCAAAAAGACAAGAACGTGGAGGAAACTGGGCCATGTGTACAGAGCAGAACCAAAATGTAGAACGATTATTCAATAGTCCTCCTCATTATACCATCTTCATGTTTTAAGTATCACCCTCCCAGGAGAGTATAATAGTAGTGACACTTCTGTTCTTTGTTAATTTGAGACTGTGAGAATATTTTGTGTTCAGCATTTCTTTTTCATGGAAGAAATAAATAGCTGTCCCAAACCTGATTTACATTTTATATTCAATACTTTCCTAAACCTCCCTTATAGGAGATATTAGAAATGAGCAGAATCTAAGCACTTAGTTCTCTATGTATAAATGCTCTATTTCAGGAGAGCAGTTGATCACAATTTGCTTTATGAATCAAGGTGTGGAAATGGTTGTGTATGGATTGATTTAGAAAATGGTTACCAGTACAGCCAAAAAATATATATATACAGGAAAATAAAAAGGAAGAAATGCAGTTTCAAAGATTTTTCAGGGATGAGAATCTGTATTTATATTTCAAGATAATGTAGTTAAAAAAGAAAAAAAGCTTGTAAATTCTTCCTTTTCCTTCAGCTTAATAAATATCATTTATTCAGTATAAAATCTTTATTATATGTTCTACATATTAAGAATAAATGTACATTAAATCTTGTTAAGCACTGTGATGGATGTTCTAGCTTCTTTAAGGATGTACAAGGCAACACTGCCAATTGCAAAGGATTCTGAAAATTACAACAGCATGACCACCAAATCCGTCACTGAAGAACCAGAGACTGAAAAGTACCTTTAAAGGTCACCTATTTCTTAGTTTGTTTTTTTTCTCCCTAGAGTACTAGAATTGAGGTTCAAAAAGCTAATGAGATAAAAGAACCTAACCCATCTCAATGGAGTTCAGGCTCCTTTTAGCCTGAATTCAATCCCTGCATTCTTAGGTTCAGACTGAGAAGGATTCCTTAGTGGAGAGGGAAAGACCATAATATTCCTTGGGTCCAGCAGTGGTTCTTAATCTTGAGGAGGGAACTTTCCTTTTAGAAATCCAGATGCTATATCATTTGGTGCATAAGTGATTAGTAATGATATTACTTCATTGTTTATAGTACCTTTTAGCAAAATATAATTTCTTCCCTTATCTCTTTTAATCAGATCAATTTCTACTTTAGCTTTGTCTGGTATCATGATTGCTACTACTGCTTTTTTTTACTTTAGATGATGCATAATAAATTCTGCTTCAGCTTTTTACCTTTAATTTGTGTGTGTGTCACCCTGCCTCAAATGTGTTTCTTATAAACAATATTTAGTAGGATTCTGGTTTTAATCCACTTTGCCATCTGTTTCCTTTTTATGGGTGAGTTCATCCCATTCACATTCAGAATTAAGATTATTAATTGTGTATTGTCTTCCATCTTATTTTCCCCTTTAGATCCTGCTCCATTCCCTTTTTACTCTGTTCCTCATCACCAATATTTAGCTTTTTATCACCCTCCCTCATTTCCCCCTCCCTCCAATACCCTCCCTTCCCTCCCTCCTCCCTTGTATTATTCCTCTTCTACTTCTCTGTAGGATAAGATATAATTCTATACCCCAATGAGTATATTTGTTTTTCCCTCTCTGAGCCCTTTATGATGAGAGTAAAGTTTAAGCAGTGTCTGTCACCATCCTTATCCTCCCCTCTCTATAATGATTTTTCACACTTCTTTATGTTATATAATTTACCCCATTCTATCTATGAGGGAACTTTCCTAATCAATTCTCTTCCTAGGAATTATCCACACTGGTCCAGCTTTCCCCCTTCCCCTATTCAGAGATCCAGTCCTTACCTTGCTAGAATCTAGTACGAAGGGAGGAAGAGAAGTCACTGTGGAATAGGGGGGAAGGTTGTTTGGAGTTAAAAGACCTGGATTTTAGTCTCTTGTCTTTGCTTCTTAATACCTGCATGACCTTGAGCCAAACCTCTATGGGTATCAAAGTTCTCTTCAAGGTCCCTTTCAGTTCTAAACTCTATGATATTGTGAGTATGACATATTCAGGGTATAACGAGGAGACAGATCTGACTTGAATGTCAGGTTTCCCGCAGGAGATATAGAGGGAAGTTGGAAAAGTAGGGTACTTCCAGATAGGATGATGACTTTGAATATCAGGCTGTGGAATTTAGATTATCCTATAAGCATGGGAGGACTGGAGAAGGTGAATAATGTGTTGAAAGCTATATTTTAGGAAGATTAATGTTAGTAAGTAAGATCAATTCAAAGTAAGAGATTGTAGGCAGGAATATTCAAGTGGAGATCTCCTCTGGGCAGATGGATGTTTCCACTTAATTGGAGCTCCAGTAAAAAGTCAAAGCAGGAGGTAAAGCTCTATGAGTCATCACCATAGAAATGATAGCAGGAGGTACAGGTAGGTGAGAGCCTAGAGAGGGGAGGTCCTGGGTTCAAATTTGACCTCAGACACTTCCTAGCTCTGTGACTTTGGGCAAGTCATTCAGCCCCCATTGCCTAGCCCTTACTGCTCTTCTGCCTTACAACCAAGACATAGAATTTAAGATGCAAGGTAAGGGTTTAAAAAAAAAAAAGAAAGAAAGAAATGATTGCAGGAGTTGGGAGAAAGAATCAATTCAACAAATGAAGGAGAAAAAAGGAGCAAGAAGATAGAATTGTTAAAAAAGAGAAAGGTTCATGGAGAGAGGGATGGAAGGAGTGCGTATCAGTATCATAGGCTGCAGAGAGATCAATGAAAATTATACTTAGCTAAAAAAAAGGTTACTTTGCAGAATCAGGATGATAGGGAAGAAATTCAGAATTCAGAAGAGAGCAGAGGTTGAGACAATGGGCAAAGAATGTTTAACAGTTCGAGGTATGTGTGTGAGACCAAGAGGAATCCAACCAACTTCAGGTTAAAGGATGAGGCCTTTGCTTTGGTCTTGAAGATATCTCTATATATTCAGTATCTGAATATCCCACAGACACTACATTTGGTACTTTGATCACCTCTCCTTGTCCTGGGAATCATCAAGTGAACTCCTGGTTTAAAGCATTTTCAGGCTTGGCTAGAAGGAGCCGAGAGGCCAAGGTTGTTGCAAACACAAAAGTCAGCAATAAATGCCACCAAGGGAAAAAAAAAAAGCCCTCACTGGTTATCTGGAATTACAGGGATAAATGTCAAAGGTAGCTATGACTTCATCCGCCCAGTTTCCCCAATGGGTATTGTTCCCTTCTGAGCAGCAGGTTGCCTCAGGTTGCCTGTCTTTTCTGAATTGATTCTCATAGACTGATACCAGAAGTCACAGTAATAAAAGATAATAGATTGAGCCATCCCCCCCACCCCCAAGAATGGTTCCCAAGCTGTGGCAGAGGGAGGCTGCTAGTACCTGGGTTCTCTTTTTCTTTGTAGCTGTGTGGAAAAAGGAAATCCCACCCATTTCAGGCCGAGGACTGCCACCAATTTGAGGGAGAATGAAAGCCACAATGAAGTAACTGAACATACTGATGGGGCCCACTCAGGCAGGAGTTTCTTTTTTGTATTATGTTTTGAGAAAGAGCATTGAAATGGAATTCAGAGTGCAGTTCACTTCAGTTTTTGGCCCTTCCACTTTTATGCATCTTTGGACAAATCAAGAAACCGAGCCTTCCCTTTTTTGGTTGGATTTGGTCAATCAATAAACATTTACTGAGCTTCTACTCTGTGCCAGACATTATACTAAACAGTAGGAATACAAAGAGAGGCACAAGACAGTTGTCTCTGCTCTCCAGGAGCTCACAGTCTAATGGTGGAGACCACACACATGCAAACAATTATGTACAAAACAAGTCAAGAAGAACATACACTAAATAGAAAATAATCAACCAAAGGGATGCACTAGAATTAAAAAAGATTGGGAAAGACTTCCTGTAGAAGGTGAGATTTAAACTGGGACTTGAAGGATGCCATGGAAGAAAGCAGGAAGCATCCATTGGGAGTTTTTAGTGCCCTTTCTCTGAATAATATTTTTCTATAATAAATTTTATTTTACTATCAAATTTCCACATAAAATTTCCAAAGTCATATGATCCATATTGTCTCCCTCCCATCTTTCCTCCCCATTCTGGGAGCTGACAAGCAATTCAATGTGGGCTATACATGTATTATCACACAAAACATATTTCCATATTATTCATTTTTGTAAGTGAATAATCCTTTCATGTTATTCTTTATTAAACATTTTATTTTAATAACAAATCAGAATAATATCTTTTGATGAATAAAACACATATGACTATAAAAAGAGATAAAGGTTAGTGAACATAAAGATGTAATTTTTTTTCCCCATCCAAGTTCATAAACCCAGTTTAAGAACTTCTGGGTTCCTACTCCCACGAAGCCCTGTTATCCTTTCATTCTTTTTTAAACCTTACCGTTCCTTCTTATAATTAATTCTGTGTATCAGTTCCAAGACAGAAGAGAGGGGAGGGCTAGGCAATAGGGTTAAGTGACTTGCCCAAGGTCACACAGATAGGATGTGTCTGAGGTCAAATTTGAACGCAGAACCTTCCATCTCCAGGTCTGGTTCTCCCACTGAGCCACCCAGCTGGCCCCTCTCTATCATTCTTCATCAAAACTAGACTTCTTTATTGGTTTCCGTGCACGGGCATGAAATAAACATTAAGGGGGAGAGTGATTTTTTTTTCAGGCACTTGGTGGGGTGATTTGTTGATGTCGGGAGGGGGAGGATTGTAGGGCTTCCATATAACTGCTCAGTTTTATGCTGTGTGTAGTGTGTCAGGGTGGAGCTCACCTTTGGCCCTTGCATAGGGGCACCTTCTCCTTGTCTCTTTTAATATCTGGTCTTTGTTTCTGCTTCTCGGGATCTCTCCCTCTTAGCCTCTGAGCCTCCGGCTAAGGCTTTGTGGAACTGTCACACTAGCACACAAAGAACCAGATCTAACCCGCACAAAGGGCAGGATCCAGGCCTCCTCAAGGAAGAAAGGCCCAGAGAAGTTTATGGATTTGCTCTAATTTATAGAAACAATCCGTTTCTATAGACGACCGTAGTCTGGATTCTAACTCAGGTCTTCCTCAGACTCCAGACGCAGAGCCCTTTCTCACAGAACTGCTGCGTATCTTGGGGCCGATAGCTGTTTCTTTCTGTGCCCCGCTTTTCTCTTCATAGCTCTGTTTTTGTGCCTGTACAGTGTGCTTGTATCTGTATGTCATAGACACACACACACACACACACACACACACACACACACACACACACACACACACACACCGAGGCCCGGACTGTGCTCCAGCCTTTGTGTCCCTCCGGTTTCTCAGCCGAGGCTTCATTCTCCCTCTAGGCATATTCTCCCAGGCAAAGATGCCCGCCGCGCTCAGCACGCTAGAAATTGGGAGGTCGGAGGGGAGGAAGAGAAACGGTGGAAAGCAAAGGGCGTGCAAGCGCTTAGACAGTTCACTTGGGGAAAGGGGGAGGCGTATTGTTACCTGGAGAAGGGAAGGAGGCAGGCTGGCAGCCCCGCCTATCGCCTGCGCTCTCCTCCCGCTTCCTCTTCTCTCCTCCCCTAGGCTGCCGGGTCCCCTGCTACTGGCAAGCTGCAGTGACTTGGGAAGGGCCGGCCACGGCGGTGGGAGGTAGAGAGAGGACAGGCTCGGCAATCGGGGCAAGGGAAAGGGAAGGAGGAGGGAGGCTGATCGGCTGGTTGACTGCTTTGGAGAGGGGAGCATTGGCGAGGTAAGGACCGCCGGCGACGGGCCGGGGGGCAGTGCTAGAGGGAGGGAGGATCAAGGCTGGGAATGGAACGACCCTGGGAATTCACAGCCCACCGCCTCCCAGGAGGGGCCAAACTCAGGTCAGGTCAGCGCAGTGCAGTGCGGCTCCTCCGGGCGGGAACCGGGGCTGGTTCGCGGCCAAGACAGAAGGGAAACAGAGCCCTTGAAAGTGGTGGCGGGGTCCCGGCCGTCCTTCCGTCCCCGCCCAAGTGGGCAGCAGGAGGGGGAAGGGTCTTTGGCCTCAGCTTGACCGCTCCCCTCCTCCCCGCTGCTCCCCCGCCAGCTCTGCCACTTCTACTTTCCCCCTGCCGTTCCTGCTGCTCCCGAATCCAGGATCGAGAGTTGGAGCTCTGAGCTCCCCCGAGGGCTGTTAATCCCTGTGGCTGCTAGGAAGCTGCGAGGCATAGAGGCATCGAGCTTCTCTTTACCCTTCACCTTCCTCCCAAAGCAGTGATGGCAGTGCGGCTGGGGGAAAAGCCACCGTGCATCTGCTGATTGGGATCTAGTCTCATCTCCTCCCTCCACCTTCCCTTTTCTAGAAGGAAGGAACAAACGAGCGCGAATTCTTCCTAAGTCCGAACACCATTTCTTTCTGCTACCGGACCAGGTTCGGGATGGCGATGTGTTGTGTTTGGCTTTAGACCCTGGGGCCCCTGTGCCCTTCGACATCCCCATCCCTCCTCCGCCCATCTTCCCCTGCATCCCCGGCCAGTCCCCAAAGACTTGTGGTGGGGGTTGTTCCGGGCGCACTGTACTACTTTGTGCGCGGCAATCGGCTTTTACACTTGACTCTTCTTCCCTTCTTTCCGGAGCTGCACACCCCACACTCGCTCCGCCGCAGAGCCCCGCTGACTTCCATTCTTGGAAGTGGGTGCGTGAGGCGGGGGCGGGGCGCGGGAACTTGCACCTTGAGGTACTGATGAAGCGACACAAGCTTTTCTGGACTGATTGGGCTGTGCGGAGTTAGGAATCGGAGTTGTAGAGTAAGTTGGCAGAAGTTTGGGCGAGAAAAGGGATGGGGGTGGGGAAGAGGGTGTGTGTGTACGCGCACTAAACCGCCACCCACTCCTATCCACCCTGCATTGCTGGAGGAGAACAAGCCCTTTATTGATTCCTCCCCCTGATTCATCGGTGGCGAGCTTCCCGCGGGTACTGGTCCTCTGGCTTCCGTCTGCACCTCAGCCCGAGCCCCTTAGTGAGGGATGCTAGCTGTTCTTCTGGGGGAGGGGGAGGAATCGCTGGGAGGCTGGGTGAGGGGGCCGAAGGGGCGGAGACGCGGCGGGGTCTACGAAGCCCGGGAGCGGGGAAACCGCGTGTGGGTATTGTTAGCGAAGGCTGTGAGGGACCCATCACTTTTCCCTCCGCTACGGAGAAAAAGAGGCTAACGCCGAGACTTTGATGAAAGCTGCGGCACTCACGTCCCCGCCACTCCTTCACGTGGCGCTTGCTCCGGAGGTTGGGGGGGGGGAGGGGGGAGGGAGCGGTCTGCTTCCACCTGGCGCTTGGTCCGGTTCCCCTTCGCCTTTTCCTCAGACTGGAGGGCTCTGTGGGGGGCTCCCCCTGGGGACGGAAACTAACCTGTAGGCCTGGCCCGGCTGGACTCTCCTCTCACTCCTTTCCCCCAGCCCAAGTCAGGCGGTGGTAGTCCGGAGAACACCCCCTCCTCCTGCCCCCCATCCAGCTCCGAGACTAGGGCGAGGGGAGGCCCTGGCCGCTAGTCACGGAGGAAGAGTGTGCTGGATGGGCAAGACAGGAGGCCCCGAGAGAAGATAGAAAGTTCATTCCCTGATAAGGCGCCCGGTTTTAATTCGAACTTAGCAAATGCTGGTACTAGTACTCTCGCCTAGGGAGGGGACTTTCTGCTTTTGCTCTTCCACCTCACCAAGAGATTTGAAATAAAGCGCTTTGCAAACATCGAAGCGCTACAGAAATGGTGTCTCTTCTTCACCCTCCTCTTTGAAATGCCTACTTTTTGGAGAGCGATTATCCCAGGAAGCTGGTGCTGCCCGCTGGTCCTGGGTTTGATCTCTACCCCAAGTTGGCCTTGCGCCTTCCTCTGGGCCCTAGTGAGCGTGTGTGTGTGTGTGTGTGTGTGTGTGTGTGTGTGTGTGTGTGTGTGNTGGGCCCTAGTGTGTGTGTGTGTGTGTGTGTGTGTGTGTGTGTGTGTGTGTGTGTGTTGATGTCTCTATCTCTCTGGAGCAAGGACTCTCCCACCCTCTGCCGCCCCTCCCACGTGAGACTTTAACGCCTTGGAGAAGCCGTCGGGCTCCGCCAAGATAACACTAACCCGCCGAGGGAAAGAGAGAGGGAGAAAGTTGACATCATAGGGCTAGCAGCCGCCATCGCCCGGGTCCTCCCAGCCCCCAAGCTCTTCGCAGCAGCTGGTGGTTCCGCAGAGGCAGACTCTGTCCACTTTGGGTCCTCGGCTCACTCTAAGCATCTCCCTCCTCCCTCTCCCTGGATTCAGAACGCCTAGCTCTTTTACGTGGTTATCTATCCCCCAACGAGTTATGTGCGGGTCCGGGCTTGTGCCCACCCACCAGTTGTGTGGGGTTTTTATGTGAATGAGTTGCCGGTGTTTGTCGCTGCAGTCTCTGGGATTGGTCACGAGATGCTTCATTGATTCCTTTGTGTCGCTTTTATTGAGTTCCAGACATCTGAATGCTGCAGTGCTGGGGTGGTGAGTGAACCAGGAGGGCAGGTAGCTAAAAGCACCACTCTTGAGTGCAGGAGTTGGTGTGCACCTGAGTCGGAAGTGTGGAAGGATTGGCTGCTTAAGGAGACAGATAGCTGGTAAATAGGTAAAAAAAAAAAAAAAATCTCCAAGGAACCTACTGTCTTTCCGGCGTGGCTTCCAAGAAGTATTCCTGGTAGCCTTTCTTGCAACATCTATTTTGCACAGCAAATACCTTTCTAGTGTTCTTCCTTTGTGAACTTTTTTTAAAAATTGACAGTCATTTTTGGAATATTTTAGTCGTTTTCTTTCCTTTCCCTCCCTAGAAAATTCCTAGGGCTTCACTCGACATGCTTTGTGGAATCTCTGTAGAGTTGAGACAATGAGAAATTGAAACCGGAACATTAAGTTTCTGTTTTACCCATCTTTCTCTCAAGGTATTTGGGAATCTGAGAAATGTTTGTATTGACCATACAAACTTAATATGTTGACCAGAAACACACGCAGTGCCTTGAAGTTGAGTTCTTTCATTGCTGAGCAGAGTAGTCCAGGTTTTTGTAAATATGTCAAGAAGAGTTGGATATTGGCAGCACTGTGGCAACTGTTGCAGTTGTAGTGAATGACATTCCCTGCCTAAAAAGTTGGGAAGGGTGGCTTTTTCCATATAAATTGGAATGGAAAGGGAGCAAGAATTCTACTTTTATTGTTCCCCAGTTTTCTTCTCTTTCACTTCCTTTCTCCCCTATCTATAAAAACCAAGAACTGTGTTTTTATGCTCTTGATTTCTAGAGGATCTCTCTTTCCTCTTCAGCTCAGATTCTTTTCTTTTTCACTTATCTTCTAAAGGGTGTGAACTGACCCTTTTTGCCACCCTCTGAATCTGTGACTCATTTAATGAGATGATGGTGCAAGGTTTTCTGATGTGTTTTCTTTGGCACTGCTCTTGATCCACCATCTTTATTTTCAGAGGGTGAAAGATAGATTAAGCCTGATGATCCAAAAGACATGACTGACCCTATTGGACAAAAGCCTTTGAACTAAACCAAGCATCATTAAAGTTAAATTATGTCTTCCTTCTCTCCTACCTTGTACATTCTCTTGGAACTATTAGAGCTTCACAAAACATTATTGGCCCAAAGGGTAATGTGTGGTATTGGCTCAGTAAATAGGTGAGAACATTTTTTCTTTGGAAGGTAAAGCTTAGCTTTCCCTGAAGATCCTTCTGGCAACATTTATTCTGAGGCCCTTTGTTTTTTCCAATCTAACCTGAATCTGAGTAAAAATATTTTTAATAGTTCCTAAGTAAAAGTTGGCACGGCTGAGAGCTATTAACTTGAACTCTACTTAGGGGGCACCATTGTAGAGGGGAAGAGTGCTGGGCTCGGAGTCAGGCTAGCTGGGTTTGAATCCCTGTCAGATACTTATTAGCTGTGGGCAAGTCAGAGCTTCTCAGAGCTTCAGTTTCTTTATCTATAAAATGGGGATAATGATACTTGTATTACCTCCCTCACAGAGTTGTTGTGAGGAAAATGCTGTGCAAACTTACATAGAGATGGGAATTATTAATTTTGTTACCCCAAGAGGGATCACTCCTAGAAACCACCTCTGTGGTATTCAGTGGGTTAGAAGAAAAATGACCATCTTGCCTTAGAAGACACTCAGGGCCAGGCTGATGCTTCACCCTGTTCTGTGAGTTGCTCACAGTAAATATAATGGGCAACCCTAAGGAGATCTTCTCAGTTCGACAGCCCTAAAATGTAGAGGTGATATTGTATACAAGTCTCTCAGTCCCAAAGAGATGGATGGTTAAGGAGATACCTTACATTTTCTAGACTGAATGGCTGCTAGTGTAGCACAGAAAAAATAGGCAATATGCACTATTTATATAGACTCTGCTCTTTAACCATTGACATATAGGTGTATATGTCATCTATAGAGTCAGATCTAGTTGTGTATGTACTTGAAGTATTGAAATATATGTAGTTAATCTTTGGAAAGTGAGCTAAGTTAGATACTTTCAGGAGAGCTGGAGCAGTGTTTGTCTTTCTCTAGATCAGGGGTCGGCAACGTATGGCTCTCGAGCCATATCTGGCTCTTTTGAGGGCCAGATATGGCTCTTTCTGTAGGACCCATAAAGTCAATTTTTTTTTCATGCGCTGTTACAGGAGCGCTTACTGTGAGCACTGTACGGCTCTCACGAAATTACATTTTTAAAAATGTGGCGTTTATGGCTCTCACGGCCAAAAAGGTTGCCGACTCCTGCTCTAGATTCTGGGAGGTAACTGAGTAAATCAGGCATTCGATTCATTGACTTCAGATCCTGTTAAGACTTCATACCTCTTGAAGTATGGTTGGTTCTCAAAGAGTGTCAGGGTGCAGGGTGATTGCAGTCCAATTTACTTAGTCTCCCCTAAACATTCAAAATCCAGTTCTCCTAAGGTCAGTGAAGGACCCATCAGCAAATTAAGTACCTCCATAAAGTAACATTCATATTCTAGCTAATCATTACTGACTGGTGAAATGGATTCAGGAGAAGGTGCTGGCATTCATCTATGTGGCCAAGGGAGAAAACGAATGTATGGAAGGTCCAATGTTGTCAAAGATTATTTCCTTTATGCTTTAGGGAGAAAAGTCATGCTTTGTCAAGTGTGGGGCCAAGGATTATTGCCAGCCATCTGACATTAGCATTTTTCTTTTACCTGTCCTTTTGGGTCCTCCAAAGTAGGGATAGTTTTATTCTTTGTGCCAGCACCTGGCACATAGTATATATATATATATATAGTTAATAAATGCTACTGGACAATGGTCATGGGTATCAGAAGGTTGTATGTGTCATTGAAGTTGTATATCATTAAGACATAATTTTATGTGTTCTTTCTTGCCCTTTTCCAGACTTCCTTCACTGCACATGGATGCGTGTATATTTTAATGCCACCATTGTCCAAGTAGACAAAGATAAATGAACTTGTGATTTGGAAGTGTCAGAAGTTTCAATGTCTGTTCTTAAGGACAATAAACTGTAAATGGAACTTATCAAATAGCTGGGACGACTACAATGAATGGGATATTTTCTATGCAAAATAGTTTTAAATACGTTTCAAGGATGATCTGCCAAAATTGCCTGTGCCTTCTTGAAAAAAGAAGAGTTCAAATATAACTATAAACTGTAATTGACAATGAGTCATTTGCTTTAGGGGTGCCAACCATGAAAATAACATAGTTATCATCTTAATGATCATTCAGAACACTTTATTAAAGAGTCAGATACACCTCATGAGACCTATAAGAATGTTTGGAATACATTTTTACAGTTTTGTCCATGTAAAGAAATTAGTGTTGAATATTTGCAAGACTCTCAGTGTTGTGGTCCTTAGGGGTACAGTAAGGGGTGGAGGTTGGGCCATAGTCTAAAAAGTTTATGTATGTCGCATGTAGAACATCTAGTTTGTGGTCATGAGCAATGAAGAAATAAATCTAAGCATCTTCAGATAAACTGAAATATCAGATGCAGATCTCTCGTTGCCAGGGGGGCAGTCCTGTTTTATATTTGTAAACAGCAGCTTAGAGTTGAGCATAGAGAGGGAGCAGGTCTCAAGAATCAGGAAGAACAAATTTCAAATTCCTCCTCTGGGTTACACTGACTTTGTGACCCAGGGTAAGTCACTTACACTCTTTAAGGCATGAGGTTGTGGAGTGCCTAGTCTGCTTTGGTAGAGAAAACTTTCTCACTTGTAGTTCTTTATAATGAAGTCAAAGATCTGGATTAAAAATCCCCAAACCATAAAGTACATTTTAAAGCAAATTAAATTCTTGTAAAAAGAAAGAGAAATGCCACATATGACACAGCTTAAAGATAATACTGTCTTATTAAAAGGTGTGATTTATCCATCTGAAAATATTTATGCTTAACAAATCATATTTGACAGCCTAGATTTTGGTCATTGGTGCTTTAGAAGCACAGCTCTTTCTAACTGATTTGTCTATTTTTAATATTCATCTTTAAAAGATCTGTGTTCAAATCTGGATTCAGTCACTTCCTAGCTGTGTGATCCTGGGCAAGTCACTTAATCCCAATTGTCAAGCCCTTGCCTTTCTGTCTTAGAGTTATTACTGAGACGGAAAAGTGAAGACTTAAAAATAAATATCAGTTATACATGTGAAGTCATTAAAAACATTTTTATGTTAGCCAGAAGCATCACTCTTAAATAACAACTCATATTTATATTGCCCTTTAAAGTTTACAAAACCCTTCTCTGTTAGGGAAAATTCAAATATTACTTGTCTCATTTTATAAATGAAGAAACGAGGCCAAGAAAGGTAAAGTGACTTGTCTAAAGTCATGCATCTTGTAAGTTTGGGTGTGGAGCTGACTCTAGATCCAGAGCTCTTTCCACCATAACAGATTGCCTTTCTCTATATTACCTTTTAGGAATGAAAGTGAAAATTAAAAATTAAAAGATTACATGTTCTTCTTGGACAGGATTTTATTTTAAAGGAAAATTAATATGCTGAAATGGTAATATTGAATGCCCCCCCCTACACACACTTGACTGAAGATCCTTCCACTTGTAGAGCTTCTTCTTCCC
Organism: Gracilinanus agilis; assembly: GCF_016433145.1. Lineage (NCBI taxonomy): Eukaryota > Metazoa > Chordata > Mammalia > Didelphimorphia > Didelphidae > Gracilinanus > Gracilinanus agilis. Next base: position 118,936,088 of record NC_058135.1, on the reverse strand, counting down.
TTGAATCTTTCATTTACTTGCATTTTACTTGGCCAGGAAAATACTTGTTTTTATCCTTGTTTTTTTTTTAACATTAAAGCTATTGATAATGGAAATAGAAGGCAAAAAATTAAAAAAGATAATGCTAAAAGGAAAGAAAGGTTAACAAGATGAATTAGTGAAGTGTTTGCTGTACTTAAAATGTTCAATACACTATGATGTGGGTGACCATGCCCTGGAAACATATGAACTCCTTTAAGGCAAGGAAATGTAGAGAATTTCTTACCTAGAAGGGACCATAGAGATTATCTAGTCCAGTGATGGGCAAACTTTTTAAAGAGGGGCCAAAGGAAAGGAGAAATGCTCATCTGTCAGTCTGTTTCTAAGGCAACTCTTTTGAAGTTCCATTGTATTGTATCCTACTCATTGTATTCGTCAGATTAGGAATAATGTTGCACAACCAGATAGAATATTTCTGGGGGCTGCTTCTGGCTCCAGGGCTGTAGTTTGCCCATCGCTGATCTAGTCCATTACTCATTATCCTGGATTCTATCACTTCACTATCACCAAATCTTTCATCTTTTTAAAAAACCCTTATTGTCTGTCTTTGAGTTGATTTTGTATTTTTAGTATTTTTTAAGTATTGATTTTAAGTATTGATTCCAAGGTAGAAGAGTGGTAAGGGCTAGGCAGTTGGGGTTAAACAACTTCCCCAGGGTCACCCAGCTAGGAAGTGTTTGAGGTCACATTTGAACCCAGGTCCTCCTGACTCCAGGCTTGGCATTCTATCTACTGTGCTACCTACCTGCCGCTAAACCTTTAGATGGCTTCTCTGAGGCTCTCTACAATCTGGCTTTCTACCAACCCTTCCAGCCTTACTGCCCCTCATCCCCCTTTTTACACTGTATTCTATCCAGAATGTATCCTTAAGAAACTGTTTTCTAAATTCATCATGTCATTTCCTGCCTCCACACTTTCTCAGAAGTCATTTCTTATGTCTAGAAATGTATGTTTTCCTCATCTCTGCCTTTTGGAATCTTTTTTATTGGAATTCTTTTAAATGCAACCTCTCTCTTGAAGCCTTCCCTGATTCCTCTTAACTGAAAATATTTTGTGTCTCTTCAGATACTCCTGTAGGGCTTTGCCTGGATGTGTCCTTTCTTGCCCCAATCCCAACCCACTCCAAGTAAACCATAACCTCCTTGAGGTCAGGACCTCATCACTTAAAAATCTTTTTCTGGGGGCAGCTGGGTGGCTCAGTAGTTTGAGAGCCAGGCCCAGAGATGGGAGATCCTGGGCTTGAATTTGGCCTCAGACACTTCCTAGCAAGTCACTTGACTCCCATTGCTAGCCCTTACCAGTCTTCTGCCTTAGAACCAATACACAGTATTGATTGGAAGACAGAAGGTGGGTTGTTTTTTTTTTAATCTTTGTCTCATGCTTTGAAAGTAATAGTTGCTTGATAGATTTTTTAAAAATTGGTAAATATCTAGTATAGATCAGTATTCAGATATACTTTACAATTTTATTTTATTCCAGTAACAAATTTCCACATAAGTTTTCCAAGGTTACATGATTCATGTTATCTCCCTTCCTGTCTCTTCCCTCCCTGCTCCTGGAGCTGACAAGCAATTCCCCTGGGTTATGAATATTCAAATATTGAGCCTCCAGGAGAAGGCAGAGAGGCAGGGGTCACCATCTTGGTGGTTCTTAAAAGGACAAGTAGAATCATAGAACCTCAGAACCTTAGACCTAGAAGGTTCTAACTTTATCATTTTTAAAGATGAGAAAAGTGAGGTAGCCCAAGGTCATCAGGAGACTCAGTGAAAGAACCAGGACCAGGTTTGGACCTCTTGACTCTTCTAGATGGAGATGGGTGGAGGGTGGGCCATATGAGCTTGGAGTAAGTGAAATAAGACCAGCCTTTTGAAGCAAAGGTGGACTAGGATTTTGTAGCTTTCCACCCTGTATATGCTCTCTTGCATAGTAGTTAAGGGTGCTGTGTTCCCCCAGGATCATTATGGGGGAATGGCCATCTCTTTCTATATGTATTGAAAGGCAGATGTGTTCTGTAGATGTTTAGGGCCTGCATACCTTCCCTAAGGTTCTGGAGCAGATGGTGGGGATAAGTAAGTCATAAGTCACATGAGTAATAGGGCCCTCCACACAGTAGGCACTCAATAACTATTCGTTGATTGATTAAGAGCAGGAGATGGATGAGTAAATGGAATTCATTGCAACATCTTTGGCTGCATTCCAAAGAAACTAGGTTCAGTTCACATCTAGGGAAATACAATTCCTATTTTATAGATTTCTTTTTGCAGTTTAAGACATGTTGATCATCAGAGACTTTGTCAATTAAATGACAATCAGCAGTTCAGGGGGTGCACACATTTTCTTCTAATGGTGGTGGGGGCTTCTTTAAAATCTTTTTTTTTTTTTAACTCTTACCTTCCATCTTGGAATAAATACTGGGTATTGGTTCCAAGGCAGAAGAGTAGTTAAGGCAATGGGCGTTAAGTGACTTGTGTCACACAGCTAGGACGTGTCTGAGGTCAGATTTGAACCCAGGACCTCTCATCTCTGGGCCTGGCTCTCAATCCACTGAGCCACCCAGCTGCCCTGCTTCATTAAAATCTTTACTTGCACTGACTCAAATTCTGGTTTAAAAAAAATTTTTTTTTTTATTGCTACAGGTTTGGAAGATGATGCGCAGCACTTGTGCTCTTCTCATGGATGGTCAATTAGAATTTGGAAGAGTATGACGGGAGGGGCCATTCCATTATCGGATGTTCCAAGCGCTCCTCGAGCCAAGAAAATACCTCCCTTGAAGGCTACAGTACGATGCATGTTATGAATTGTGTCTCCTTGGCTAGTGAAAAAGAAAATGGGGATCTTTCTGTTGCAGCTGGATTAATGATTGGGCAAACACCACCACCGCCGCCACCTCCACCACCCCCACCACCACCCCCTCCTCCGCTGCCATGTCCAGGCAATGGGTGTCCTCCTGTTCCTCCCCCACCACCCCTGCCAGGGGGTCCTCCTGCACCCCCACCACCCCCTCCAGGACTACCTCCTTCTTCTTATGTGAATGGACATGGCCACCTTAGTAAAAAAAAGAAAATGAGGAGTTTTTTTTGGAAAACAATTCCAGAAGAGCAGGTTCGTGGCAAAACCAACATCTGGACGATTGCAGCAAGACAACCACAGAAGTACCAGATTGATGCAAAGACTATCGAAGAGCTCTTTGGGCAGCAAGAAGACACCAAATCGTTGGTTTCTAGGAGAGGTGGAACTTTAAATGCTTCCTTCAAAGAAGCTAAAGAAGAGGTAAGAATGGAGCGTAGAGGAATAAATTTCCATCCACTCCACTTTCCTCTAAGGGTGTGCAAGCATGTACTCTTCCAACATTTGCTGTCATTCTTTAATTCCACTAGGGAGAACCTAACATTTGGCTAGGAGATTTGTCTTCCTTGTGGATCCACTGGTGATTGTGGCCTTAGCCACTGATAGGATAGAGCATCTGGCAGGTGCTGCTGCTTTGGATTTTTGTCCCATTATTGTATTATTGGAAGAGCATTAGTTCAGAAGTTAGGAGTCCTGGGTCCTAAGAATTCTAGTCTTTGGGATCTTGAGCAAGTCACACCCTATCTGGGCCTTAATAATCTTATCTTTAAAAAGAGGTTTGACTAGAAAACTTCTAGGGTCTCTTCTAGAATGAATATCCTAGCTCATAGTCAACCTGAGGTTTAGTAAATGATTTCCTTTTCTGGAGTACTAATGGTCAACTGAAAACTATAATGTAGGACCTAAAATCACCCAGTTCCACCGAACTGGAAATCAAGAATGCTTCAGTCTAACTCTTTAGAATAGTTTGGCCCAGCTGCTCCTACATGCCACCTCTCCTGGGAAGTGGGCCTTTTTTGGTTTTGTCAGTAATGCCCCAAACCAGCTCAGCTTGGTAAAGCACTTGGTTGACAACTTTCTTATGCATCTGTGGTGTATTCTTTTGCATTATGACATCGTGTGTGTGTGTGTGTGTGTGTGTGTGTGTGTGTGTGTGTGTGTGTGTGCTATTTTCCTGCTGTATCATGAATTTCACAAGGACAGACACCAGATCTTTTTTCAGTTTTTTTTCTCTCCCCCAGCACTGATTCAGCATTAAAGTAAATGTTAGAGCCATACTCTCTCTCTCTCTCTCTCTCTCTCTCTCTCTCTCTCTCTCTTTTTCTCTCTCTCTCTCAACCTCTATCTTCTGTCTTAGAATGGATACAAAGTAGTGATTCTAAGGCAGAAAAGTGGTAAGGGCTAGGCAATAAGGGGTTAAGTGAATTGCCTAGGGTCACACAGCTAGGAAGTGTCTGAAGTCAAATTTAAACCCAGGACCTTCCAGACCTGGTGCTTTTATCCAGGGAGTCATTTCCATTCACTCTCCAACATGCTTTAGGGTTTTGCTGTGATTTCCCACCATCTTTCTTCCTTTGCTGCCTTTTGTTAAAGCTCTGTGAAGCTACTTGAAAACAGTCTTGAAAAGCAGGGCATTTCACATATCACTGAGTGAAGTAGCTAAGGAGGAAACATGGTCAAAGAGAAAAAGTATAAGGAAATGAGAAACTGTAGCCGCCTTTAGGTGTGAGTATAGAGCTAGCTATAAAAAAGGAAGAATTCTTAAAGGGAATGAGGGTAGCTTAGAATATTGCATCTTCACGTAGGATCCAAATGGATGCTGTCCAGGATCATTTCACCTTTTATGTCATAGATAAGGCAAATGGTTCAGAGATGGGGCTGCAAGATAAGGTTTGGGTAGGGTCTGGAGAATGCAGCAGGAGTGATGTACTATGCATTATTGGATTTGGGGGCTGGCAGGGTTGACCTCTTTTTCCTTTCTGGCTCAGGAATTCACTCACATACTATGGCCAGGCCCATACTAGGTCAGTAATTCACTGGGGAGCTCTTGTGTGATTCTGCTCTCTGACTAAGGTTTAAAACAAACTTAGTATTGAACATCAGGACAACTAATTAAACTTGTTCTGTGACTATTGACATTTAAGTCAATTTCAAAGCACCAAATATAGCATCTTAGATTTTCCTTTGAGGACCAGATCAAGATTCTTTAGCAATTAATTTTCTTTTCTTTCTTTCTCTTCTGGTTCTGCTTTTTTTCTTTTGCATTATTTCATCAAGGTCTTTGCAGATCTCAAAATCATATTGCACTACATTAATGTATCACAAGTTATTTAAACTTTCCCTTATATTTAGATATTAGGATTGCTTCCATTATAGATAATTCTCCTTTGAGAACTCTTTAGACAGCTCTTGTTGAATTTTTCACTAACATTTTCTTGGTTTATTCCCAGTAGATCAAAGGATTATTTTTATAGTTTTTTCTGTGGTCAAGAATTTTTTCTTAAATTAAAATTATATGTTCTATTAGACCTGGGACTGTTAATACTTAAGTAGATCAGCTATTTGTAAGAAACACCCACCTAATAAAACCTAGAGCCTTTGGCTTGGGTTAATGCACTTTAAAAGATTAGGCATCAGGAAATTTCTAGGAAATACCTGGGTGACCTAAAGTTCTTTTCCTTTGTCATTTCTTTTTCATTAGATTATAGGGTCCTTCACAAGTTACAACCAGTGGAAATGTGCGTCGGCCATGGGTGGGGGGAGAGGGGGTTGAAGAGGAAAGTAGGGGTATGAAGCATGTAAACAGGTCAAAAATGAATATTAATAAATGTTTAAAAAAAAAAGATTATAGGGTCCTTGATGGCAGGCAGGAAGTATCCTTTGCCTTTCTACCCTCTTCTAAGGCACAGTGCCTGGTACATACTAACACTTAATTAATGATGATTGACTATATTTATTGACTTGAATTACAAAACTGAGAACTAGCAAGTTACTTCTTCTTTGGCTCCCTGACCTGTGCTTCCTCAGGAAGCAAAAATACTTCAGCTTCACAGGACCTCCACACCTGTAGATCTTTTAATATATTATTCCCTAGCTCCATTTATCAGACAGAACACAGGAAAACTTAGAATATTAAATCTGTGCCATGTTAAAATTAGAGTAAACAATCCAAGGAAGCACATGGTTGGCAGAAAGTGCTAGAGAAGACACAGGGGCTACTACTATCTCCTGTGGTTTTGCAAATAATGTGCTTTATTGTTTCTGAGGAGTGACTGCCAGTTGAGTCAGATTGGGTGGTGGCCATTGTGGATGGGAGAATACGTTTTCTTTTTGTAGACTTGCCAATGTTGCTCCCACAAGGACCTGATTGATTCTAGCCTATGGTGACTCAGGAAAAAAGGAAGTCAAGCATTTAAACAAATAAAACTAAGCTCTCGACAGGTCACCCTTAAATTCACTCTCAGTATCAGAGTTCTGGGAATCAGGGCTTCTGTCAAAGATTAGATCCACAAATGATCTTCTGATGGATGGTCTGTGGGCTGGCTTCTGTTACAGTTGATGCTTATGACATGATGGTGCTGTTTCTTGTGCTTGGTGTGAATTAAAATTTGTTTGGGACACGTCTAGCTCTAAACTTATGATCATATTAATATCATTGTCCTATGTTAGCATCTTTAAAAATGTGTTTATATTTCCAGTATTATTCTTTTTTTTGTAAGTGAATAATCTTTAAAAACCAATACTCCCAAACACAACCCCCAAAATTGTATGCTTTCATCTTCATTTCTACTCCAACAGTTCTTTCTCTGGAGGTAGATAGCAGTCTTTGTCACAAGTCCTTTAGAATTGTCCTGAATTGTTGTATTGCTGAAAGTAATCAAGTTTGTCGAATTTGGTCTTCCCACAATATTGCTCTTACTGTGTATAATGTTCTTCTGGGGCTCCTTATTTCACTCTGTATCAGTTCACGTAGGTCTTTCTAGTTCTTTCTGGAATCTTGTTCATCATTCCTTATAGCATAATAGTATTCCATCAGCACCATATACCTCACTTTGTTCAGCCATTCCCCAATTGATGAACACTCTTCAATTTCCAATACTTTGCCACCTCAAAAAGAGCACCTATAAATATTTGTGTAACTGGTCCTTTCCCAGTTTTAAAATCTCTTTGGGATACAGATCTAGTAAGGGTATTATGGATCAAAGGGCACTACATTAACATCTTGAGAACAGCAAAGCTTTTCTTTTCATCCTGGAGGTAAGAAGCAAAGGTAGTGAACAGGGGAGGTGCCCTATGGTTCCTTTCTCCCTTTGTGTTCTGAAGATAGAAAAGTGTGAGAACCACAATATTAGAAGGAAGTAAAAGGGAGTTGTCATGGGTGGAATAGTGGGTACCTGATATCCCAGTGATGGCCAACACAGAAGCATCCATTTGCAGAACAGAGCTTGAATTTAGGGAGAATCTACCCTCATTTAACTTCATTACTTTTTGACAATTGCTTATCATAATTGGAATGAAAGAAGAAACCACATAGGGTGGTGGTTCAAATGCTCCTGGAAGTCAGGAAGACTGCTGTTCAAATTCCATCTTTGACACATACTAGTTCTAGGAGCATGAGCAAGTCACAGCTTCTTGTGTTGTTCATGGTCACCCCCAAGAAATCTCAGGTCAGAACCCCTCTCACTGCAAGGCTGTGAGTGACAGCAATATGATTGTGTAGTCAAAGAACACAGAAGAAGCGACTCATTGGTTGACTTAAACTTAACTGCATTATTGAGCCAGATGCAAATATTCAATTTATAGCAATACTTGAGGAAGTGACAGGTAGAGATCCTTTCTTTTTCATTTTATTTTAAAAATATTTTTCCATGGTTACATGATTTATGTTGTCTCCCTCCTCTCTTACCTCCCCCCTCCCGGAGCTGACAAGCAATTCAATTGGGTTATACATATATCAGTGTTCAAAACCTATTTGCATATTATTCATATTTGTTGTAGAGTGCTCTTTTAAGTTCAAGACCCCAAATCCTATACCCATATAAACAAGTGATAAATCCTTTTTTAATTCTGAATTTCTTCTCCAACCATTCTTTTAGAGATACTTTCTAAAAATTATTTCCCCACAAATATGGCCAGTGACAGCTATGACAATGTTTTATGTACTTTGTTTTTTGAATAACAATTCTAGATTTCATCCTGGAAGTGACCTTAGAGGTCATCTCATTCAACACCCCTTCTTCCAAAGACAAGGAAATGGAGACCCAGGGAGGCAAAGTAATTTGCCCATAGTCACACAGCTAGTAAGTAGCAAGACCTAGGATTTGAATCCATTTGCTCTAGCTCCAAATCCAGTGCTTTTTTTAAATAAAATTCTTACCTGGAGCAGTCAGGGTTAGGTGACTTGTCCAGGACCACACAGCTAAGAAGTACCTGAGATTAGACTTGAACCCACATCTTCCTGACTCCAGGTCTGGAGCTCTCTTCACTGTGATACCTAGCTGCTTCGCTGCCTTTTCTAATCCAGTGCTATTATTCATACCATGCTTAGAATGTTGGTGAAGCACCTCCTAAGTTATCCTTAGTGAGAGGTGTTACATCATCGCAGCCTTGGAAGTTGTAACCTTGCTAGGGTAGGGAACTAGCCGACTGGCTAATCAGTCACTATCAGCAATAAATCTTGCTTCTCACATGCTCGGTTATCAAGTGGAGTCCAGGGTTGAAAGCAATAGCTCTTACCACCTGCACATGTGACCTGGAGAACGTCCCAGGCAACGTGCTGAAAAATGACAGATTCCGAAACGAGAAATATGGTTTTGACACGTTATAACACAGCTCGTCATTACCCAGATTTGGGTAGATCATCCCTCCTGCAACATAATTACCAGCTATGGAGATATGTGGGATTAGGCGGTTAGCTTGCACTTTTAAAGGGTTATAAAGTATAACAAATGGGTTCAACTGTGTTTCAAAGAGAGAAAGGGAGATTTTTCAGCCTACTGAAACACTTGCTGGGTTTGAAGAAGTTTGCACGCTGCAAGGGCAGCACATTTGAAATTCAAGTGAGGGTTGAGAGGTTTTCCTCTGATGGATGTTGGAAAATGCACAAGAAAGCCCCATCAAAAGCCCGATGTAATGGTATACCCCAGGACTCCTTGCTACTGCGAGAGTGAAGATGGTGGTCCACTTGCCCCCCTAACACGTTGTGAGTTGCAGCAGGTGCCCTGGGTCAGGCATCATGAGGGTGAGCCTGGGAAATGTGGGACCAAATGGCTGCTGGTGAAGAGATTGACGGGTCCATATTGGAAGCAGAGCAGGTCAAAGCTTCCATGCAAAAATAAGAGTGGGTTCAGGTCAACTGTACGGCTGGTGCACTTTCAGCCTGGGTAAGAGAGGGAAGTGGGAGAGAGAGAAAAAAGCAGGGAAAAGAAAAGAGTGTGATTGCAAAGAGCAGTTACGGTGACTATAGAGCATAAGGACACAGGAACATCCCCAAAGTAAAACAATGGGGCGTTATGAAAGAAGAAAAAATTTAAATATTTAAGGTTACTTCTTATAAAGACGAAGGTAATTTAAAACAGATCGTGTAAGCAATAGCTGTAATTGTAGTATAAAAATGATATACTGCACGAGGGGGTGGTTGTTGATCTGTGTGAGACGGTGCATTTCTTTTTTCCCATGCTGTTCAATGGTTAGCCATGCTGCTCGGAATCCCATGTGATCAGATTTCATTTTATACCACTCCTAGGCATAGATTCACAGTCTAGAATTTTTGGACTAAAGAAAGGGAAAATGGAAACTATACTGAATCTGGATTTTCCAGTTTTTGTTTATTTACCTTTTGGGGGAAATTGTACAACTGTTTCAATTTACACTTAACAGACTACAAATGACATACCACATCAGCTTTCCAGAATCTAAAGGAAAAGAGAAGAAGGCAACTGCACCCCACCGTTTAGGAAGTTGAGTCAATCAATCAATCAATATTTGTTTTGTTCCTACTGTGTGCCAGGTACTGTGCTAAGGTGCTGGAATGGAATGTATAAAAAGGAAGCCCTTATTTGATTGTGGAGGTATAAAAGGTTTTTTTACATTTCTTCTTTTTTTTAATTTAATTTTTTTTTTAATTTTAAATTTTGAACATTTTCTCCTAGTTACATGTTTCATGTTCTTTCCCTCTCCCCCAAACCTCCCTAACCCCCCTTAGCCAACACACAATTCCACTGGGTTTTACATATATCATTGATCAAGACCTAATTCTATATTATTGATAATTGGACTAGAGTTATCGTTTAGAGTCTACATCCTCAGTAATATCCCTCTCAGTTCAAGCAGTTGTTTTTCTTCTGTGTTTCTCCTCCCACAGTTCTTCCTCTGAATGTGGCTAGTTTTCCTTCTTATGTCCCTCAGCCTTGCTCAGGATTCTTGAATTGTTGCTAGTAGAGAAGTCCGTTATGTTCGATTGTACCACAGTGTGTCCATCTCTGTGTACAATGTTCTCCAGGTTCTGCTCCTTCCACTCTGCATCAATTCCTGGAGGTCTTTCCATACATTTCTTCTTCTAAAGGTGTAAGAGACAGATTTTATATTCACCTATAGAAGTGGGGCCTGGACCTATGATTTCATTTGTGTATTGTAAAAAAATGGGGCACCAGGGATGTTAAAATATAACCTAAATGGTTGTGGGTGCACACACTGGGTTGAAGGAGAGACAGGACCAACCAGGATAGGGAGACCAGAGTACACAGCTAAGCTGGTAACTGTCAAGAATGGCTGTTGGCCAACTGTCACCCAGTTCACCACTAGGCCAGAGTCTATGGAACCAGCAGGCAAGGTAAAGGTTTTTAACAGTTTTAATTATGATTAACCTCAGATACTTCCTAGCTAAATGACTCTGGGCAAGTCACTTACCCCAAATGCTTAGTCCTTACCACACTTCTGCCTTAGAAGTGATTCTTAGAATTGATTCTAAAATAGAAGGTAAGAATTGAAAAAAAATTAATTAATTGAGCCTGCCACTTTCCTACCTGTACCATTCCTGTTAATCCACAATAGTTTATCCTCTGCCATTGGCAGAATTCAAGCTAAATAAAGAATTTATGCAGATAATACCACACAGACACAGTAAACCCTTGGCTATTACTTGGGGTTATTCACACCTGGCAATGAATAACTCCCCTAGCGTTCTGTGGAGCTCCACCAGATAGGACACTTTATGTACCTCTTTTTCTGCTCCCCATTTGATGAGTTGATCAGATAATATCAGCTGCTCAGTCTGGGGCCACTTCTTGCACTGACATTTTTGCACTGATCCCAGCATAGGCAATAGTCCAAGAGTCCTACAGGGGTGCAGAGGTCAGGTTCCACTTCACAAGACTTCAGAACTGGTTCAGACAGTGCTTCTCCAAGCTGTTTAGGTTAGATTTTGCCAAGCATTGGGAAGCGAGTTAACCCCATCAGCATGGAGAGTGCTAGACTCCTTTTCGAGTTCTTCGGCCACCTTTCTAACTTGGTTCTAGAAAGAGTGACTTCCATTGCAATTCAACAAGTATTCATGTCTACCATTTGTAAGATCCTGTGCTACAAATACAAGCAATGCCATTCTCAGGGAGCCTACATTTTCCTGAGAAAGCACCGAGAGCATAAAAATATTGAGGAAATCATTTTGTTGGACTCATTAAAAGCCTTCTCCTACTCGAAACTACCACACCAATGCAACTACCAACAATTTGGAAATAGGTCTTGATCAAGGACACATGATAAAACCAGTGGAAATGTGGGTCGGCCATGGGTGGGGGAAACAAGGGGGGTGAAGGGGAAAGTAAGAGCATGAATCATGTAACCATGTTAAAAATGAATATTAATAAATGTTTAAAATTTAAAAAAATAAATAAAAGTAGTAACTTGCTCTAAAAAAAAAAAGCCTTCTCCTCCACCCATTTGTGAAAACAAACCCTTCGTATGCTTATTCAGGGGAGGAAAACAAGTTCCCACGTTGGCTGTGTGTGTGTGTGTGTGTAAACACACTATCATATGTTGAATGTATACATACACACACTCATGCATACATATATATATATACACGTATATACACATATATGCCTCAATCTGTATACTTTCTGATACCCACATATGTCTGTCAGACACACAAACATTTATTTATGCTTTAGGCTGTAGTCTCTGACACATCTATATCTTTATGCCTCCAACTGTAGCCGAGACCAGCATCTCTCCGTCTGCAAGTGCTTCCTCTGGAACTGTGCTTTTCATTTGGCTAGTCCCCAAGTCTTTTCCATCTCTCTGTTGTTAGTGTGCACAATTTCTCCAGGTTCTCCTCACTTAGCTTTGCGTCAGTGCATACACGTCTTCCCTAGTTTCTCTAACAGCCTCCTCTTGATTTTTTCTTATAACATCAATATCTTATCACAACCATATACTGCAATTTGTTCAGATGTTCCCCAGCTGATAGGTATCCTCTCAGCTCCTATTCTTGGTCACCGCCAAAAGAGTTGCTATAAATGTTTCAAACACAGAATATGTGTCTTTTTCTTCCTTCTTTGATCTCTTTTGGATATAGGTCTAGTAGCAGTATTCCTGAGTCAAAGGGTATATATGCGGTTTATTATCTTTTGGGGCATAGTTCCATATTGCTTTTCAGAATGGCTGAATCAGTTCATATGTCCACCAACAGTGCATATTAATGTACCTATTTTCCCATAGTCCCTCCAGCATTTGCCATTTTACTTTTTCTTAATCATCTTTGCCAATCTGATGGGTGTGATGTGGAACTTCATAGTTGCTTTCTTTAAACCTTTACCTTTTGTCTTAGAATAGATATTGAGTATCAGTTTCAAGAGTGGGAAGGGCTAGGCAATTGGGGTTAAGTGACTTGCCCTGGGTCACACAGCCAGAAAGTCTGAAAATTTTCAAAAAACCACATTTGAACCAAGGACCTCCTGTCCCTAGGTCTGGCTCTCTATACACTGAACCACCTAGCTACTGCTGGATTTCTCTTTCTGAAATCTATTTATTCATATCCCTTGACTATTTGTCAACTTAAATCCATTTTGAACTGTTTTCTCTTTTTGGCATTTTTTTTTTAATGTATTGATAGATTTAGTTTAGGCACAATGGATACTTAACCGAATAACCAGGCACTCCCTCTCTGAAGTATATTCCCTAATCTATTGTTTTAAAATAATTTTAATTGGTCTCCCTTGTTTTTGTTTTTAAATTTATTTTTCATTGCCTTCCTTCCCATATCCTAACCCAGGGAGCTATCCTTTATAATATAGAACAGAAAAAAGGGAAGGGAAAAAAGATTTGGCAAAACTAACTAATATATTGGAAAAAGTCTGGTGTTAATATGTAGGATTCCAAATAGACAGTCACACACTTCTGCAAAGAAGCAGAGCAGAGAGCTATTTTCTCATCTCTCTTCTATGGGGCCAAGCTTAGTTATAAGAATTTTGCAGCATTCAATTTCAATAATTTGGTTGTTGTCATTCTTTTAATTTATGTTGTTGTAATTACTGTATATAATTTTCTAGTTATGCTCACTTTACTTTTTATCAGTTCATATAATTCCCAATTTTCATTTTTCTATAGTCATCATTTCTTAAAACAGAATAAGGTTCCACTACATTCATTTACCACAATGTTCAACCATTCTCCAATCAAATGGACATTTGTTTCTGGTTCTTTGTGACCACAAAACTTCACCACTATACATATTTTGATGTATATGGAGCCTTATTTTGGTCACTGACTTCTTTGGGGTAAATACCTAGCAGCGGAATTTTTAGATCCAAGAGTATAGATATTTTTAATCACTTTTCATTTATTTCCATATTACTTTCTCAAACAACTGGACCAATGCACAACTCTACCAACAATGTATTAGTGTACTTGTCTTTCTAGATCCTCTCTGACATTTTCTCATCTTTCATCATTGCCAGTTTGCTAAGTGCTAGGTGAGAGTTGAAACTTAAGAACTGTTTTCATTTACATTTATTACTAGGGATTAGGAGCATTATTCATTTGGCTGTTGATAGTTTGCAAATTTTCTTTTAAGAACTGTTTATATCTTTTCACTCTTTTCCCTTGATCTATTATTAAGAGAACTGAGGGATTCATTAACTGTGATGGTGTGGTATCAGACTTCATGGATATGTTTGATGAGACAACTTTATTTACCTTGGTATAGCCATCATCTATATTATTCTTTTTAGTCAATTTTCTTCACACTGTCCTGCTTAATATAAGTCTTCTTATATCTTTCTGAATTCCTCATATTCACCATCTCTTATAGCTCAGTAACACCAATTATATTAAAATACCAAAGATCGCGTTGCTATCCCCTCATAACTGAGCACATCTTTTGTTTCTGGCATTTGGCTGCCCCAGATAATGCTATTGTAAACATTTTTTGTCTAGAAGAGTTTTGCATATGGCCTCAGTAATGAACTCATTAGGCTATGAACAGTTTAGTAACTTTTTACAGAATTTACGTAATTTCACTTTTTTCAGGACAGGTGACACAGCTCTGGTGACAAATTAACTCTCCTGAATTCCAGCAAATGCACCAGCACCAAGTTTTTCCCATCTTTTAGAATTTTTACTAGCTTGATGGATGGATATGAGATGAGATCCCAGGGTTGTCTTAACTTGCAAGGCTCTGATTATTAGTGATTTTGAATATTTGTTTCAAGTGGTTTATGCATCTTATTTTGAAAACATCACATCCTTTTAGAAATTGTTTACTTTTATATCTTTATTTTCACTATCTAGGATTTAACATTTCTTTCAGTTATGAATATAGACCAACAAATAGTATTCTGGGGAGGAGTCCATAGACTTTGCTAGACTGCCAAATGGGTTCATGACACAAAAAACGATTAAGAAGTTTTGGTCTAGGGGGCAGCTGGGTAGCGCAGTGGATTGAGAACCTGGCCTAGAGACG
>NC_058135.1:118866830-118920885 GCF_016433145.1 Gracilinanus agilis | reverse complement strand
GGACACTTCCTAGCTGGGGGACCCTGGCCAAGTCACTTAACCCTCATTGCCTAGCCCTTACCACCCTTCTGCCTTAGAACCAATATACAGTATTTTTTTCTTTACTTACAATTTAATTAGAACATAGAATTTACTTAGAACTTTTAATTAGAACATAGCATTGGTTCTAAGGCAGAAGGTAAGGGTTTTAAATAATAAAAAAAAAAGTCCTGGTCTACATAATCCCCAGAATTTATGGTCATATGATCCTAAATTCCCATCCTTACCTCCCTTATAATATGATCTTTCTTTGTGACAGAGTATTAAGTTTATTTTTGAAATTCTCCTTTCTCATTCTTTCTCTCCTTCCCCCGCTTCCCTTCTTGAATATTGAAGCCAAACCAAAAGTACTTGGTGGGAGTACTGCTGAGGAGTCTGCCTGCTCCCTTAGCATCTGGAGTTGGTTTTTATGACTAGTGAATGGTAGTGATAGAATGAACTCTATCCCTTGGGTTTGCAAATCAAGAGATTCTTTATTGCCTGTCATCAAAGTCCCCTTCCCCAAATTCAGTCTTGCAGAATATTAACCTTCTAGAAAAAAAAGTGATATGCTTGGGGTTACAGTGGTTTTGTATATTCTTAGAGAACTACGGAAGGTCACAGATAGAGCCAGGAAACTTGAGTTTGAAATTGAATTCTCTTTTGTTCAGAATGAATAACATTCATTTGAATAGAAAAGGGTTAAAACAATACTCTTTTAAAAAATATATTTTAATTTTTTTACCAATTACATGTTATGACAAATTTCCACACAAATTTTCTTAATTTATAGATCAACCTGATCTCCCTCTTTCCCTTCCTTTCCCTTCGTCCCACTGTTGGCAGGTGATTCCATTTGGGTTGTACGTGTATCATCCTACAAACATTTCCATATTGTTCATTTTTGTAAGAGAATAATCATATAAAACCCAAACCCCAAAACATAAACCTAAATAAACTAAAGTGAAAAATTGCAATTGTCTACATTCTGACTTCCAACAGTTCTTTCTCTGGAGGTGGGTAACATTCTTTCCTTCAGAATGGTCCTTAAAACAACATTCCTATTTGGAGCGAGTTTCCACTTTATTAAAAAGGAAATGAAAAAAAATTGCCCTTTAAATTTATCTTCCTTCCCTTCTCCTGGATATTTACTTGTAGGGAAATGAATGACCTCCCAAAAGTTCAATTCTGCCTGTTTTCCAATCTGATTAACCTTATCTAATTAATTACTTATGGTGATGCATTTGAATGCAAACCAGTGACTCTACTTCCAAGGAAAAATGTGGAGAAATGAAGAAGTTAAGCACCCTGGAAAGCTGTAGTATTTCAAAATATTTCTATCTCGGGGAGACATACAAAACAGGCAGCCACTGAAGTCTGCATTTTGACAATACAGCAGAGTATCTGAAGAAAGAAATCGGTGTTTGCATTTAATGCTGTGTGGGTTATATTATTCCTAACCTTTTGAGAACTTCCCCAGTGACAAATGTGTTTGACTTTGAGATGCTTCTCCCTTTCCCCCTCCCTAAGTGTGCTATTGGGCAAATATTTAGTTTTTAAATGAAAGCAAATTTAATTTAACTGTTTAAGGGGGGAAAGAGGGCCAGAATGGAGGATTTCATGATAGTCCTTGGAATACTTAGAGATTTCCTTCACCATCCAGCTCTTTGACCACTGAGCTTTAGAAACCTCCACTATTAGATTTAAGTCTCCCAGTTCAAGCCTTACTATCACATATCCTCAGACATCTGTTCCTGAATTGTGGCTATTAATAGTGGGTGGACCATATTGATTCCAAGAAAAGATTGCTTCCCCCTCCTTTTTTAAAGAAATGGATAATCCTTCATATTGTAGAAGAAGGATGTCCAGCTTATCAATCCTCAAACCTGGGTGTTGATAGCAGTTCTCTGAAAAACTGATTTTATGTTTGCAAGGTTTTATTTCCTTTCTTTTTTTGCTGATGTTCTAATAGTCTTGTGGATTTCCCCCCCTAGGTTTCTGTCTTGGATGCAAAACGATGCATGAACATTGGAATATTTCTCAAGCAATTCAAAAAGTAAGATCTTATGTTGGCATAGATTGGATGTTGACTACACTGCTATTATAAAGGAACATTTTAAACCCTAGGTGTGACAGAGAGATTACATTTTAATGAGTGAAAATGCCTTTCCTCTCCCTCAGCTTCTTGCTCCTCTTTTTAAATGGGGTATCTGATAATGCTGCTTGGGCATGTCACCCTCTGTGGTTATAGCCCATGAAAAAATAGGCTAGTGGCTTCAGGTGCAATAAGAAATATGTTGGGCCTCCACTTGGATCACAGTAGGGTGACAGGCATATTTATAGGTAGGTATCCTTGCTTTTTAAGTGCAGGTTGAAACTGGGGAGGCAAAAATTTGTTAAATGCAAGAGAACTCTCTGAAATGAAAATAGGTAGTCTTGAGGCATTTCCTTATCTCTATCACCCTGCCAAAAAAAAAAAATGGGGTAAAGAACACTAAAGAAGTTTTTACTTAATGTTTTTTTTTCACCATAAGAAAAAAAAAAGGTCCATACCAGCTGTTGCTGCTTTGAGATTCCCTGGGTGGCTGGTGGATTGTTTTCTGTGTAAAGGCAACACTGAACATTGCATTAGAAAGAGTCACGCTGTTCCCTGGCAATCAATGCTGCTGTTGGGAACATTTATACAAAATAGCATGTTAAAACGGGGGAAGTTGAGGGCCTTAAGGGGTTTGTGTTTGATTTGAGCTGGGGAGAAGGGTGTTTGTGTCTTTCCTTTTCCCTGGATTGCACCTCTGTTTGGGACTAGCAAACACGAAATAGGATTTGATCCCCTGTCTTTTCAAGGTCTCCCCAGTCCATAGTAGAAGATATCCACCAAGGAAATGGTGAACATTACGGATCAGAAACGTTGCGAGAATTTCTTAAGCTTTTGCCGGAGTCAGAAGAGGTAAATTGGTTTGGGGGAGGGATGGGTTCTGAATTGGGGGCTGATTGCATTCATTCTCTCACCTCTTAGTGCAGTGGAAGTGGGCTTGATATTTTAGGAGTGTCGTTTCTCAATCTGAAGGTCTCTGTTGTGATCACTCCATGGTGAGAGCTACTAGTACATGGGAGCCACCCATTAAGTGCTTGTTGATGATTAGTGCACATGTAGCCTGACAGAAATCCACATTCCTCACCCAGTGAAAGCACAAAATAGTTAAGATCCTGGATCAATTATAGTATGACTCTTAGAATTCCTTTGACAATCTCAAGACTTCACAATTCTACTTTTACCCCCTGGGAATTCTAATTGTTAATTAATATGCACTTAAAATGCCAATTTACCCAAGAAGATAGAAAAAAATATAAAAATAGAGTGGCTCTGGTTCATTGCACTATAATCTCCTTTGCCTCAATTATAATTTATTTTTTAAAGGTAGAGTGTACTTCAATCAGAAAGATGTGGGTTCAAGTCCCACACCTGACATACTGGCTGTGCAAATCAATTACCCTCTTAGTGCCCTAATTAGCTTTCTAAAATTCTTAAGCTCCAGAGAAGTTCAACCTGCGCCGATAAGTCTTCCTAAAGAGTTCCCTGCCTTAGTATAGTCACCAGCCTGATTTCGGTCCCCTCCAATTAAAACACTTTGGAAACTGAAGAAATAAAAGCCCCTCTACAAAATTGGCATGGAGCTATTTGTAAATAATCTACCAACCCAAATTCCTGAAAAGTGAAAAAAAATCAGTGTAACCAATGGTTTAGTGTGAGAAACAAAATGAATTTGATTCATTTTTAGAAGGAAGGTGGGAAGAGAGTAGAGTGAATGGACAAACTTTACGGGGTGGTTAGAAGTCCTATGGCAGAGGCTCAGGGTGATAGAGAAAATCAAACTTTGCGAAATCTTCCCAAATGGTGACACAACCTCTTTGTCTTTTTGTAGTATTAGCTCCAAGTAATTCATTCACAAGCCCATTTATACTTCATGCTGGGATCAGTGCAAAATTCTAGTTTAAAATGCCAAGTTTAAGGACTTAATGAGTAACTTGGCATTTTAAGTGCATCTTAACCCTCTCTGGTTTTCTTTGTACCTTAGAATTCCCAAATGTCAATTAAAGAGTAATTTCCATGGGCTAAGATTAAATAATAAGACTTACTTAATATTTGTCAAGAGTCCCGAGGCTGTAAAAGGAACTCTAAAGGTGTCATTCTGTGATGTGTATGGGGTCTTACATATTCTGTTCTTACTGGTGAGGAACGAATGCAGATTTCTGTTATGATACCTATAATCTCATTAATTCAGACACTCAATTCTCCCATCTTCACTATGTAGCCTTCCCAAGTCTGTTACATGAACTGCTGCTACCACAACTTTCATTCAGAAGTGGATGGCCATTCTGTCTGATCTTCATTTGGCTGGGCCTTGGATGGTAGAATCCAAGACAGACACAATCCATCCCCTTGGCCATACTTGAAGCCTTTCTAATCAGTTAAGAAGGTCTTTCAGAGACCCCTAGATTACTACCACATTTCAGTGGGGAATCAGAGTAAAACTTGAGTGCAGGCACTAGTTTATAGGTATTATTTTGGGCAAAAAATAAAATAGGATTTTTTTTTTATCAATTGAATTCTTCTTTGGGGAAATCAGAGCTTTCTATAGGCTTTTCTCCCATAGTTGTGAGCAAGCAAAGCTATTTCTGCCCTCAAAGAGCCTACATTCTCACAGAGGAAGATGACACATAAAGGAGATCTGGAGGTGGGGTACCAGAACAGTGGCATTGTATGGACATTTTTGGGAAGTGGGGGGAGGCAGAGATAAACAAAAAGAGTCTAAATTATTAAGTCCTGTGTTCAAATGCACTTCTGATAGCGTGGGTATATCTCTCAGTTTTTCTGAGCCTCAGTTTCTAAATCTGCAGAGTCTTAAATGAGATGATGATGTTTATAAAGTACTTTTCTTTTTTTTTTTTTTTTAAACCCTTACCTTCCATCTTGGAATACTGTGTATTGGTTCTAAGGTAGAAGAGTGGTAAGGGTAGACAATGGGGGTTAAGTGACTTGCCCAGGGTCACACAGCTGGGAAGTGTCTGAGGTCAGATTGAACCAGGACCTCCTGTCTCTAGGTCTGGCTCTTAATCCACTGAGCTACCCAGCTTCCCCCTATAAAGTATTTTTCAAACCTTAAAAAGTATATAACTACCAGCTGTTATAATTACTAGAGAGTCTGAAGGTTGCAGAAATTTTAGGGGGGAAGCAAAATGATTGTCAAAACCTTTTTATTTTAAAGATTATTCTTTTCCCCAGAACAGCGTGAGGAGTTTCAGAGTTTGTTTAGAATCTCAGGGTCATTGAATCTTTTAGATTTTGAATTGGCAGGGAACTCAGAAGCCCATTGTCTTATAGGTGTCCAGGAAGTAAAATGACTTTTTCCCAAGGCCACACTGGTAATAAGCATTAGAGACCTGATCTGACTCTGGACCTTTGACTCCAGACTTGAGCCCCATTCTCATTTTAAGTGGTTGGTTAGCCCATCCGAGGCGCTAGGAGCAGGCTCCATAGATGACTCTGAGATCAGCAGCAGCTGTTCACATCGCTTTCCTTGGTGCATCAGCCCTGACAATCTGACAAGCCCTGTCACACTCCTCCTTGTTTACAGTACTTACTGTTGGTTCCAACTCACCACACCCTCTCCTCTCAAACTGGGAGCTTCCTTCATCAGGAACTCCCTGACAGTCAGTCAGTCCCTAGGCTGACTCCCCACACCTCCCCTCCTCTCTTGTCCCCTCCCTAAACAAGCCCAACATTATCTCTTGTTGAAGGGAGTAGCAGTGAAAGGCTGGTGACTGACAGCCTGTGCAAGAACAAGTTTTTGTGGGTGGTGTTAGTGCCTTGTGGCTTGTGGCTCCACAGGACATGAAGCTCATTGTCTCCTTCCTTCTCCTGAGGATTAGGGTCTCTGGGAACTCTCAGTGCCAGGAGAGCTAGGGCAGAGGGTTGTTTTGGGGGAAGGGGGTTAGGGAAGAGCCTAAGGAAGAAGCAGGGTCAAAAAGAGAAGTCGAAGAAGGTATGAGGAACATGTTAGTGATGGAATTTTACTGGAGCATCATTTATTGGAGCAGTGAAATTTGTGATCATTTGTGGAATAAGTAAGAACGAGCTGACAGAGGCAACATGGCATATTGGAGAGGGCATAACTGGATTCAGATCTTGCCTTCCTAGCTGTGACTGCCCGGGCAAGTTGTTTAATTGCTCTGTGACTCAGTTTCTTAATCTGTAAAATGAAAGAGTTGGATTCAGTGGCCTGGAAAGTCCCTTTCCTCATTAAACCTATTGTCCCAAGATTGAATTGTATAAGATTTATGCTACAATTTGTATATCTTCATTTGATCCTTATATTTTATTTTATTTTTTTGAGTAAGAATAAAAATTTAATGATTATATCCATTTATTGCATAGACCAGTATCATAAATAATAAAGAAATAGAGTTCTCCATGGTTGCCGCTAATGACCAGAGACAACCTGGAAGCTGGGTAAGCCAGCTTAACAAATAGAATTTTAGGAACTCATTATTCAACTCTCCCTTGAACATCCCAAGATGTCTTTAATTGGCAAACTGCTAATTGGTGGTCCATAAACTATCCAGCCATCCCCATACTAATATAATGGGGAACATGCACATAGGAAAAGAGCCCTTCTCCCCTTCATTTATTAATCCAATTCTGTTTCAAAAAAAAAAAAAAAAAAAAAAAGGAAAAGAAGAACTTCCTTGAGATTCCTAAGGACCAAGAAAATACAAAAAGCAGTAGTCTGGATGGAATCTTTGACACACACCTCAAACACAAGAAATATACAGTAATTCTCCCTAATATACCAGAAGTGATTTAAGGCCTTTCTCCTCTGGAGCCCTGCCTGATATAAGAATGAATATCGTACATGAAAAATAAGTTTGGAAACTATTTATAAACTCATTATACAATATAGAAGGGGAGCAATTAAGGAGAGAAGAACAAGAACATTTTTGTGTATTCATACACACATCTTTATCTATGCATAGAAATATCTATATATTCATGATGAAATATCATGCAGTTTATTTCAGCTTAAAGAGACAGATATAATACTTATTTTATCTTATATTTAATTTCCCATTTTAACACAAGTACATAATTTATATTTAGATACACATATCTATTCTGATTCCTTACCTTTTTTTTAACTGATTCACCTTAAACTGAATGCCTTTATTAGTTTCCCATTTATCTTGTTTGTACATATCTGTTTTCATCTTGCCTCCTTCAATTGGACTTAGAGCAGAGACTCTTTTCCCTTCATTTGAAATAAATGTTTATTGACTGACTGACTGATCATAGTATGGAAATGAATTTGAGTTCTTGAAGACCATTTGATCCTTTTAGCAACCTAGTAAAGTACTACAGGTGTTCCCAATTTTTAGTTTATTTTTCATACTTATGATTTTATCTCTTCAGGGAGCTCCCAGTTTGGAAACTCCAGCAATGCAGATCTGCAACTATAACTTAAACTCTGAGAGCTGCCTAAAGACGTTGAACATTTAGGCTTGCCCAAGGGCATACAGATAGTACATGTCAGAGTCAGGACTACAAAAACACTTTTTAGTTTTAGTTTTATTCTCAAATTAACAAACCTCAAATAAAAGGAAGCATTTCCATCTACGTAGCAGAACTGAAGAGAGCATTCATTATAGATGGAACTACAGGTCTCTATGATGTATTGCTTTTCTTTTGGGGTATTTACTAAAACCACCTGTATTTTCAAAAAACAATTCTGCCAACCTGGCCTTCTTCCTAATGGTCCTTCTTCTCTTCTTTTCTCTGGTTTTAAAAAAAAAGATACTTCAATGATCCCTTTTTTCTGTCTCAGCTCTGTGCCCCTTCTCTATCTCACCCTAATTCCCCATTTGAAAAGAAAAAGAAAACCCACATCTTTGTGACAAATATACATAGTCCAAATGAAGAGATATTTGAAGGCACATCTGACCCATCTCTTTGAAGAAGTAGGAGGTCTACCAATGTTGCATAGTACACTTTTTCAAAGTTTTTTTCAGTGTATCTATCTATGGTAATGACTTCTTTTTCCCCTCTCTAAAAAATACTGTTTGTCATAGGGGATGGCAATATAAGAAACAACCAAAAAATCAATTAAAAAACTTATTTAAAAAAATCAAATACAGTCAAGCAAAACCCCATATTGGCTGAATCTGAGAATGTATGTAAAATTCTCATCTCAAGGCTATTTTCTGTCAGGAAGTAGAGAGCATACTTCCTTACTA
Source organism: Gracilinanus agilis (assembly GCF_016433145.1). Taxonomy (NCBI): domain Eukaryota; kingdom Metazoa; phylum Chordata; class Mammalia; order Didelphimorphia; family Didelphidae; genus Gracilinanus; species Gracilinanus agilis. Next base: position 118,912,578 of record NC_058135.1, on the reverse strand, counting down.
GTCCTTTGGAATGTGTTTCATCATTGCATGGAGTGTCAGAGTTCTCAAGTCTTTCAAAGTTGTTTTTCTTTATGATGGTATCATTGTATAAATTGTTCTACTGCTTCTCACTTTACTCTGAATCAATTCATGCAGGTCTTCTCATTTTTCTCTGAAACCTTGTTGTGGTTTTTTGGAATAGTGTAATAATATTCCCTTACACTCATATGCCACAATTGTCTAGCCATTCCCCAATAGATAGGCTTCCTCCCTTCATTTCTTTGCTATTTCAGAAAGAAACAATGTAAATATTTTTGGGCATATAGGATCTTTTCCTCTTTCTTTGATCTCTTTGGGGCATAGGCTTATTAGTAGGATCAAGTCACATCTCCACCAAAAATGCATAAGTGTCAGAGTAGAGCTTGAGCCCAAGTGTTCTGAACTCCAAGATTGTTCCTCTATTCACTATGCTAGATTCATAGCTTAGGAAACTCAACCTTAGGGAATTTAGATCACCTCTCATAGTCACAGAGCTGGTAGCTGTCAGAGACTGGGATTCAGACTCAATTCTCTCTTTTTTTTTTTGTCTTTTTTTTTTTTAACCCCTTGTACTTCGGTGTATTGTCTCATAGGTGGAAGATTGGTAAGGGTGGGCAATGGGGGTCAAGTGACTTGCCCAGGGTCACACAGCTGGGAAGTGGCTGAGGCCGGCTTTGAACCTAGGACCTCCTGTCTCTAGGCCTGGCTCTCACTCCACTGAGCTACCCAGCTGCCCCTCAATTCTTTTTTGACCTTAACATAGAGGTGTTAAATCAGCACTGACCACTGTCCTTGTTTTTCTATCTGACCTTTGCTATCAGAACACATTGGTATAAGTAATTGGTATGGGATAATTACAATTTTCTCCCTATGCTGGAAAAAATAAGAAAAAAGGTTCTTTTCCTTTAGCCTTTCCCTGGTGAAGAGCTGTGTTTAATTATTTATTTCTCTTTGATCCAGGCTGCTAGTCTTCCCTCAAATGAAGACAGAGTGAGAATGTAGGCATTAGAACATGAAGGATGCATAGGTGGCCTTTGTATCCCACAGAAGGTTTTGTTCTTTAGGGAGAATGGAGGGGCTTGGGCATAACTATGACCCAGGGCAAAATCTAAGATGTATTGCCTTTGATTCCTTTCTTTCACCATAACCCCCTGTTCCTGGTTCCCCGCTTGCTCCATGCTTACCCTGGTTATCATGACTACATGGTCAATATGACTACATAGAGGAAGAAAATCAGGGCTGAGTTGGGAAGCTGATTGTTTACTGTGGTCACCTGGTTTCCTCTTCCCTTCTTTCCTTTTCATGCTCTGTTCCTCCTAGAGCAGTGATTCCCAAAGTGGGTGCCACCGCCCCCTGGTGGGTACTGCAGTGATCCAGGGAGGCGGTGATGGCCACAAGTGCATTTATCTTTCCTATTAATTGCTATTAAAATTTAAAAAAAAATAATAATTTCCAGGGGCTAAGTAATATTTTTTCTGCAAAGGGGGCGGTAGGCCAAAAAAGTTTGAGAACCACTGGACTAGAGGAATGGCAAGGGGAGACTGCAGGATTTGGAGTGTATCTAGTTGGTGGGGAGTGGAAGGAGAGGAGGCATTTCATAGGAGAAGAGGAGAAAGATTCCTTTAGTAAAGGATGCAAGAATCTAGGCTTCCATTTTTCCCTAAACTGAGCAGAGTGAAAAAAAGACTGTGAGTTTGAAGGTATATTTTTGGGGAGCACATCCTATTAAAATTTATGGGCAAAAAAAGCCCCTTTCTCTTAGCTGACATAATGCTTAATGATGTTTAGTGAAAGATTCTTGCTAAGTTATGGGACACGAATGTTATGGAATATTACTGTCCTTTAAGAAATGATGAATATGTAAAATCCAGTGGAATTGCACGTTGGCTATGGGATGGGGGTGGGAGTTGGGGAGGGAAAGAATATGAATCATGTAACCATGGAAAATTTTTCATAATTAATCAATAAAATAACAATAAATTAAAAAATAAAATAAAATGAATCCAGAAATGATGAATAGAATGAATAGGGTGAAGCATGGGATGACTTACATGAACTGATGTAAAACAAAGTTGATGAAACCAGTAAAATCAAATATGAAATGCATGCAAGAACACAACATTTAAATGAATGTTGTGAAATTATAATGATCACACTTGGGCCTCAAAGAAGAGCTATGTTGCCCTACCTTTCCTCCTTCTTTACCTATGAATGTGGGACACTGCCTATATTAAAAAATAATCATGATGAGTCCTTACCTTCTGCCTTAGAATCAATACTAAGTATGGGTTCTAAGGTAGAAGAGCAGTAAGGGCTAGGCAATTGGGATTAAGTGACTTGTCCAGGGTCACATAGCTAGGAAGTGTCTGAGACCACATTTGAACCCAGGACCTTACATCTCCTAGCCTGGCTCTCCATCCATTGAGCCATGTAGGTGTCCCCACTGCATATATTTTCAGAATTTTTCAAGTTATTTTTGCTGAACTGTTTTTCCCCCCCCTCTTTTTTCTTTTTTATTCTCTAATTTAAGGGATGGCTTTCTGGGAGGGAGAGTAAAGAAAGAATATATTGGGAAATGTAGGTGATGTAAAAATAAAAGATAGCAATAAAATTTATTTTTAAAAAGATTTTTGATGGGAGTTAATCATAATTATAGGTTTGTTCCCTGTAAATGTGGTTCACTCCTCTGATTCACACACCTCTCCTATTGCTATAGTGCCTTTTCTTCAGCTGTCCCTGAGATTTTACTAGAATAGGGAACTTCCATTGAGGGAACTCACTCTACCAGCACAGTTCAGCAGCAGCTTGAGAGTTAACCAGAGCCCTGGAACATGAAGTGATTTGCCTGGTGCTTCTTTTATTTATTCATTCGTTTGTTTGTTTGTTTGTTTATTAAATTAAAATTTTTATTTTGAATATTTTCCCATAGTTACATGGTTCATGTTCTTTCCCTCTCCCCCAAACTCCCCTCCCCTCCCCTCCTACCCCCTCCATAGCCAACGCACAATTCCTCTGGGTTTTACATGTATCATCGATTAAGACCTAATTCCATGTTATTGATAGTTGGACTAGAGTTATTGTTTAGTGTCTTCATCCCCAATAATATCCCCATCAGCCCATGTGTTCAAGCAGTTGTTTTTCTTCTGTGTTTCTATTTCCACAGTTCTTCCTCTGAATGTGGCTAGTTTTCTTTCTCAGAAGTCCCTCAGCCTTGCTCGGGATCCTTGTATTGCTGCTAGTAGAGAAGGCTGTTATGTTCAGTTGTACCACAGTGTTATCAGTCTCTGTGTATAATGTTCTCTTGGTTTTGCTCCTTTCACTCTGCATTCCTGGAGGTCATTCCAGTTCACATGGACTTCCTCCAGTTCTTTATTCCTTTGAGCACAGTAGTATTACATCACCAACAGATACCACAATATGTTCAGCCATTCCCCAAATGAAGGACATCCCCTCATTTTTCAATTTTTTGCCACCACAAAGAGCGTGGCTATAAGTATTTTTGTGCAAGTCTTTTTCCTTATTATCTCTTTGGGGTATAAACCCAGCAGTGCTATGTCTTTATGTCTTTTAAAGCCCTTTGGGCATAGTTCCAAATTGCCATCCAGAATGGTAGGATCAATTCACAACTCCACCAACAATGCATTAATGTCCCAATTTTTTGCCTGGTGCGTCTGACTTATGTATCAAGAAGCTGTGGTTCATCCAACAAAGATGCCCAAGCTGTGTCTCATTTTTTGACATGGAGGTGGCCTAGGTAAATGAGGTTAAGAAAGAGGTGTTAGAAAAGAGAGGTAGATATACAGAACACATTGGTGGCTGGTCATGGGAGTCTTGTAGATGTCCCATGTGCCTATGTAGGATCAGAGATGGATTTTGTATTGACAGGATTAAGAAACAGAACTATACAGAAAATTACTCTTTTTTTCCTGGCAATTAAGTGCTCAGGAGGAAATTCACCTTTTAGCTGACTGCAGGGGAAAAAAAAAAGGTCTTTTCTTTCTTATATAAATTAACATGCATCTGGCTCAATTTAGGGTATAAATTTCATTTATTGTTCCAGAGAAATAGTTAGCTTGAATTTTTTCCAAATACTAAATCTGTATTATGTGTTAGTCTTTATTTCAAACCTTTAAAAGACAAATTATGCTGATACTCATTAGCTCCCAAATGAATTGCTGGGAAGGAGGAGAGAGTAAGAATTTGTAAAGTAGATTTAAAAAACCGAGAGAAGAGAATAATGCTTTGTTGGGACCATGTGATACCATGGATGAACTGTCCATTTTAGTATTATTAAAGTATTATATATACAAGGAAAAGAAAGATTTTTTTTTTTTACATTACACTCACTGTAGCAGAGGTCTTAACTAGTGTTTTTGCCAACAAATCTTAGTGATCTAGTCCACTGATTATATGTTAGGGAATGACACTTCTGTTGTCTAAGAACCCTGTAGCCCATCTCATGCTATTGGAGCATATATCTTCCAGAATGTGCTTTTTTTTTCCTTTTTAGCTAATTCTGGGAAGGAAATTATGAAGATCGTTTCAATTATTAGGTAGAATTTTCCTTTTTTCCCCCTTCATGCTTGCGAACTTCAGACTATGCCAGTCCTTTTCCATAAAACTATTTATTATAGGAATTTGGTAGAATGTAGATGTTATATCTTATCCAAGGATGGTTAGTTCCTAATATGTAAAAAAGTAACATAGTAGAAATTTTATCTGTTGTTGGAATGATTCTTGTCTTTCCTCTTCAAATGGTGATTTGCCTTTTCAGCATATTTCCTTCAGACTCTAGTCATCCTTTATTACGTCAACTCATTTAAATTGGACAGTGATTAAATGGCTACCAAGTGCCAGGCATTGGGGGAGATACTGGTGCTACAAAGACAAAGAGTCCCTACTCTCAAGGAGCTTATATTCTAGTTCCATGTGGCATATTCTAATGGTGCCAGATCCAGATGGTTTGTAGTTTCATGTATTTCTCTTTCAAATCTATAATCATGTGAAAAATAAAATCTGTAGAGGGCAAGTCTGCCCATGAGCATAAAAACTCATCATCCGTACCCATTTCTGCTTCCATAATGCTTTTGCTTAGCTCTTTAAAATTAAAAAAAATTCAGGCAGTGCTCAAGTTTTGATCATAAACTGTAATTTCTCTATTCTCCTCTCATTTGTCTTTTAGGTAAAGAAATTAAAAACATTTAGTGGAGATGCAACCAAGCTGTCTCTGGCAGATTCCTTTATATACCTCCTAATTCAGGTGCCAAAGTAAGGATGGACTAGTTATTCTTTTCATAGTGAATTCTTTGATTGTTGACAGTTTTGTGTAAAGGGGTTTCTTGTCTTTTCTTTGTTGTTGTTGCCTCTTAGTTATTCACTTCGGATTGAAGCCATGGTGCTAAAGAAGGAATTTTTACCTTTGTGTTCTTCTCTGTGGGATGACATGTCCATGTTAAGAGTGGCTACGAAGGGTAAGTGACTAATTCTTTGGTTATGAATGTCTCCTGGTTGAACTTGCACTTACTTAATTTAGTTTATTTTTTACTTATTTTAAACTCTTATCTTTTGTCTTAGAATCAATACTGTGTTTTGGTTCTAGGGCAGAAGAGTAGTAAGGGCTAGGCAAAGAGGGTTAAGTGACTTGCCCTGGGTCACACAGCTAGGAAGTGTCTGAGTTCAGACATATAGTCCTCCTGACTATAGGCCTGGTATGCTAGCCACTGTGCTACCTAACTTCCCCTTAATTCAGCTTTACGAGCACTAATCTCAGTGCCAGGCACTGGGGACAAAGACAAAAATGAAAGAGTGCCTGCCTGCAAAGATCCCCCATTGTTTTAGAGAAATCTTCAATAGCTCAAGAAAGAGCCATGATTTTAGCAGTATGGGTCCTTCCTCCATCTCCAGGATATAGCCCCTCTGTGCCCTGCTAGACTGCTTTATGAATTGCCATTGCCAGAAAAATTCATCTCCTGGTGGCTCACCTTCTGGTGATAAGCTTTTCTGATCCTAGCTAAGTCAACTCTTGGACAATAGATGCGTCATCCATTGCCAGGTCAGTAGTGGAAACGTTTCCAGATTGGGTAGATCAGCGGGACTTGGGCATAGCTTGGGAGCTCAAGGTCACCTCCAAGCTCTGATAAGGAACTGAACTTGAGTGGAAGTTGGATGAAGTCCAAGTGTTGATAATACCCTAAATTTGAAGTGGATAAGGTCATAGGATCTTAGCATTTGAAAGGACTTTAGAGAGCAAATAGTCTGGAGGTTCCTGAACTTGAGCTCTGTGAACTTGATTTTAAGTTCTATTTCAGAATTATTGGCTTCTTTCATAACCCTGTGGTTTTTCTTTTATGCACTTAAAAACATGATTTTCAGAAGAGGTCCATAGGTTTCACCAGAATGCCAGAGGGGTCCATAACACTAAAGAAAACTGCACAATACAAACTTGATCTAGTCCACTCCTCTCATTGTGCAGATTAGGAAATGAAGATGAAGTGCCTTTTCTAAGGGTCCATGAAATATATTTTTTAAGGGTTCTGTTGTTAAAAGTTTTATTGATGCTTTTTGTTTTTTAGATCAACACAGTAATTTCTCTATATATCCTCCCCATCCCTCAATTAAACCTCCCTTATGAAGAAGAAAAACAGATAAGTAAGAACAGTGGAGTCACAGTTGTGACAGCATTTACATCATCTCGTACCTCTGAGCCCTCTCCCCCTTTCCTACATAATCTTTCTTCCTTTACCAAGGAGAGCTCATTACAACCAGACTTCAGTTACCCTTCATTTTTTCCCTTTACATTATTGTAGTTATCATATACAGTCTTTTTCTGGACGATCTTCACTTTTTATTAGTTCACATACTTCACTTTCGGCATATGTCTTTTTTTTTTTTTAGCATGCAGTAGCATTCTTTTACAAAATGGGGGTTCCTTTCAAATATGGGTTAGACTAGATAAGCAATGAGATCCTTTTCAGATGGTTCCTACAAAATTCTGTGATTCTGTCATTTCTATTGGATCTTCTAAATTTAGGACTGAAAGCGACTAGAGGCTTTTTAGCCAACCCTTTTGTTTTACTGGTGAGGAAGCTAAAACCCACAAAGGTTATGTGACTTGTTCAAGGTCAAACAGGTGGCAACCACTTGAGGTAGAATTTGAAACTTCTTGGAGTCAGGAAGGCTTACCTTCCTGAGTTAAGTCTAGCCTCAGACACTTCCTAGTTGTATAACTCTGAGGAAGTCACTTAACTCTGTTTATCTCAGTTTCCTCATCTGTACAATGAACTGGAGAGGGAAATGACAAACTACTCCAATGTCTTTGCAAAGAAAACCCTAAATGGAGCCATAAAGAGTAGGATATGATTGAAAATGACTCAACGACAACCTATAACTCTAGAGTTAGTACTCTACTCATATATGTTACAGTTTGTTATAATGATCTTCATATGTAAGGCATCTACATTTTTGTGACCCCCCCATAAGTCCTGTTTGCTAGGATTACTTACCTAGCTTCTTGGAACCAGTATGTTGGATGAATCTGTCTTTGTCTTTGTCTTTGTCTTTTTTTATTTTTCATTCAGTCATGACCTGCCAGTCATATGGTGGTATGGATAAACCACTGGATTTGGAATCAGGAAGTCCAGAATTTGAATCCTGCCTTAGGCACTTACTAACTGTGTTACCCTTAAGCAAGTCTCTTAGCCTCAGTTTCTTCATCCATGAAATGGAGATAAAAATAGCTTATAGAATTCTTTGGAGGATTAAATGAGATAACATACTGGAAGTAAAGCACTTTGCAAATGTGAAAGTGCTCTATAATTGTTAGCTATTATTTTGTTGACCATGAACTTTTCTACAATTCATCAATGCTGACTAGATTTCCTCTTTGTCACCCTTGAGGTTTTAGTTATTGTTTTATTTGAATTTGGATTTCCTGTTTGTTCACTATTCCCTGTGGCAGAGTTAATTTTTTTAGACCATTTATTTTACTTTTTAGAAGACCAAAAAATAAAAAGATTTTCTTCTCTCCTCATAAAATATCCTTTTCTTCTCTCTTTGCTACAGCAACACATGTAGCAACTTTTGAAGACTTTATAATTTTCATTTTGCTTTAGTTAGAAGAGGTACTTTTCCCCTTTCATGTCTAGTAAGAATGTAGTTTAATATTATTTGCAAATTAGTGGGCATGGTGGAAACATTCCTTATCTGTTTTCTCTTAAAGAACTGGCCTACTTAGATAACATAACATAGGCCAGGATCCAAGTATAATTTAATTGAAAGTAATTCTAGTACTACCAAGCATAGAAGGAGAGAGTACAGATGTCACAATATTAGAGGTGATTTGCCACTCTTCAAATTGAAGCTTTTTTAGCTTTGTACATGCATTCAAATAAATAAAAGACAGACAATTTTTTTATTTTTATAGTGCTCTTCGTCTAACATTTAAGAAGTCATTTTGAAGACATGTGTGGGAGATGGATTGCTTAGGAAAAGGGGTCATTTTGTTGTGGACATGAAATATGTATCTTTTTGTTTTTAAAGAAACCACCATTTTGAAATGAAGGCAGAGTGTTGACAAGGTGGCTATACTGTAAGCATAGTTCTTTGCAAATTATTTGCATGCTTTCTTGGCATGACTGGGGGGGAGAAAAGCTTTTGTGGAGCTCACTGGAAAAACAAAATACCACCTGCTTTTTAGTCCTCCCCATTCTTTTAATCCAGTCTTAAAGTGATTTTGAGAAAGAAGAAAATTAAAGGAATAAAACCTGAAACATAAAGTTTATTGCGAGGACACATAGTCTTTACCCTCAGAACTTAAATCTTAAATGTAATACTAAAAAGGAGGATGTCATCTAACCCAGTTATTTTGCAGTTGAGGAAATGGATTCCTTTTTAAAAAATATCTTTACATTAAAAATTTTTTTAACTTAAACAACAAGTACATTAAGCATTTCAGTACACATGGTAACATAGCAAAAAAGAGGATTGTCCATGAAACTATGACTGTACAACTTTTTTTTTTTAAGTATGTACTTTTAGTATTTAACTTTTAAAGCTAACCTGTTTGTGCTTCTGGCCTTAGTTCTGTGTTTTAAAAAATTACTAAAGCGATTAGTTTTTCTTTTGTGAGTGTCTGGGGAAGAATACTATCTAGTGATTTCACTGTTTCACTTTGGGGAAAAAAAAAGAAAAACAAAATCTTTTAACAAATATATATAATCAAGCAAAATAAATTTTCACATGGATCATTTATGTGTCTTTATTTCTACATCAGAATTCATCATCTCACTTAAGAGATAGCATTCTTTTTTATTTGTCCACTGAAATTATGCCTGGTTATTGCATTGAACAATTCCCAAGTCATACAAAGTTTGTCCTTTGTTTCTGTGTAATTCTTATGGTTCTGCTCATTTTATTCTGCATCAGTTCATACAAGTCATCTCAAGTTTTATACCACTGTCTCTTCCTCATTTCATTACTTTGCAGTAAGGCTCCATTATGTTAATTTACCATAATTCAGCTAGTTCCCTAATGATAGTAACTTTAGTTCCCAGTTCTTTGCTATAATTAAAAGTACTACCACATATGACCCCCTTTTCTCATTATTTGATTTCTTAAGGTAAAAGCTTACACTATTTAGCACTTTTAGAGGTGGGAGGGCAGAGTTCCAAATTGATTTCCAGAAAGGTTAGCCCTTTCTGGCTTCCTTAACAGTGTAACAGGATGGTGCCTGTTTCCCCATAGTCCCTCTAATATTTTTCATTTTCCCGTTTTGGGAGTCATCTTTGATAATCTTATGGACGTGAACCCATAGTTCAGGTAGAATCTCATTGTTATTTTAATTTGCTTTTCTCTAATTATTGAGCTGGAGCAGTTTTGAAATATAGTTTTGTTTAAAAATATATTGTTCCTATACTTCTTGAGAGCTTGCATTTCTTCCTTTGAAAACTGCTGAGTCCCCAAAGAGTTAAGTGGCTTGCCTATTACACTATTCCTGTGTATTCCTGTCTTCAAGAGTTGCTTTAGCAAATACTTCCCTGCCTAGTAGCCAGCCTTCAGGTGATGATTCTGGCTATGCTTTCCTACCTGCATGGGTCCTTCACATGATAAACTCACAGACAATTGCCTGGCATGTACTTGAAACTCCATAGGACCTGTCAGAGCTTGTGTTGCACTGGCACAGCTTTTGAGGACCCAGTGTTATCTTGAAACCATGGCAAGGATCATGAGTATGCCAGGTGAGAATAACACCCGGCCTTTGGTTTGTATTCCTCTTGTACATTGTTTTCTCCTATTTGCAAACTTAGTTCATTGAGCTATTAATAGTGATCTCAAACAAATACTGGCATATTTGCAATTGAAACTAAAGGGCTTGGTAGATGCCTAATAGTGGCTGGGGGTTGAACGTCTAATACTCAGTATAATGCTTTGTTTTGTCTGTTTCTCCTCCGTGCTTTAATCCCCTCCTCCTTTTGTGTTCCTGTACAGTTTCGGTACCAATCTGATAAACATTGAGTAGGGATTAGGATTTAAATGTAAAATTCTTCAAGAGCTTCCTTCTGGTCCTCTTTACAGAGCTGATGTCCTGTGAGGAGTTACATTCTATCCTGCACTTGGTCCTCCAGGCTGGAAATATTATGAATGCGGTAAGGCCACTTCTAAGTGGAAATGGGGCTTTCCCTTGTTGCTGTGGCAGTTTATAGGAGGTACATGCCTTTTCTCTTGGTTTTCTCTCTTTAGGGAGGTTATGCTGGCAATGCAGTGGGTTTCAAATTATCATCATTGCTCAAATTGGCTGACACAAAAGCAAACAAACCAGGAATGAATCTCCTCCACTTTGTGGCTCTGGTAGGTAAAAATGATTTCCAGCAGTTATGTGGGGCAATTTGGAGGTAGACCAGCTAGATAAGGGACCTCCCAGAGAAGCTCTTGCTTTTGTGGCATGAGGACTGTTTCTCTGCAGCAGCTTTGTACACTGCCATACTAAGCAGTTGCAAAACCCATATTATATACCACTCCTGGACACCTAGGTCCTTCCCATCCTTTACCCTATTAAATATCCTTAAAAAGATAAGGGACATTTTCTGATGTCAGATATAAATATTTGTGCCTAGTAAATCAGATTGTCATGCATTTGATAATCTCTGCCTTGAGAGGGTTAAGATAGACCCTATGCCCTAGTTTTTAAAATAACATTTTATTCTCACCTTTTATTTATAAATCAAGGCCATTTCTTCTTTTTTTAATTTTTATTTTGAATATTTTCCCATAGTTACATGTTTCATTTTCTTTCTCTCTCCTCCAAACCCCCCCACCCCTCTGTAGACAACACACAATTGCCATTTCTTCTTAACCCCTTATTTCTACTAATGAATAGACTCATCTGATCAGAGAAAAACATTCATTAAAAATAAACTGACATAGTGACTGCCTAAGGTATAGTAGATGCTGCATTTTGCATCCTTTCTCTGTTTTGTAAAGAGAGGGGTCTTGTTATTACCAGTACTCTTTATCCGTCTTTTTTTTCTGGCCAGGCAGTTAGGTGGCTCATTGGCTCAGTGGATATAGCACTGGTGCTGGAGTCAGGAAGACCCAAGATCAAATTCAGGCACTTACTAGCTGTGTCAACCTGGGCAAATCATCTGACCCTTTTTTGCCTCAGTTTCCTTCTCTATAAAATGAGCTGGAGAAAGAAATGGCAAACATACCCCAATGTCTGCCAAGAAAACCTAAATGGGGTCATGAAGAGTTGGACACAACTGAAATGACTATACAACAATACATAACCTAGGAATAACTGGTTGAAAAAATGAAGGATTTATCCCAAATACCAGGGTCTTTTTCCATTTGTTTTTATGGTGCCAAAAAAACCTCCTTTTCTTTTACGGATTTGAACTAGTTTTGATGTCACAAACACAACTTTCCTTTTCAGAGGATAATAATTCATTTTAGCAACATATTTGATTGAAAAGCTCATTTTCAAGTCCTTCTTTTAAGCACAAATGATTTGTTTCTGTCAGAGTTCTCTTGTTTCTCTTTCCCACTGACATAATTGGGATGGGTAGGGTGAAGTTTCATTAGTCAGGAATTGTTCCCCTCCCACCTCCACTCCTCCTATCCTCCAAATAGGCACAGAATCTAAATACTGCCATGGCGTGTACCTTCTGATTCAGCTCAGCCTGCAATGCTTTAACTGCTGCCAGATGCCTTGATCATTTCAAGGCAAACACTCAGGTATGGGTGGCATTCAGGCAGGAAATATTGGATTCTCTTAGACACAATGGACCCTGCTCAACTGTTCCCGCCTCCTCCCATTCAGCACTAGGGCCAAGGAATTGTATCCCATGGCAGGATAAGGTGCTGATTGCTCTGGGAAGCGACAATTTATTTTGAAACTTGAGGCGTCTGGTAAATCCTGCTAACAATATCATAGTTAACCTTCTCAGCAGAGTCTACAGCAAGAAGGGAACTGTGCTTAAGTTTTAAGGTCCCTTTGATGCACTTATGAAAAGTCCCTTTCAGATGTTCTCTTTTAATATGTTACAAGTCTATAAAGAAAAAAAATTATGTTTTTGTTCAAGGAAGCCCAAAAGAAAGATGCTGTTCTTCTGAACTTTTCTGAAAAACTACGTCATGTTCAGGATGCTGCCAGGTAAGCAAGAGAAATGGAGAGATTCTTGGAAGAATTTGGGAATTTTTTAAATTGAAATACTAAAATGGATTCCCAGTTTTTAGCCTGAAGTTCAAAATCTTCTAAAACACTTCTCTTATATAGCTTTTAGACCTTGATTAGCCTATGGAGATGTTTTTCCTTGGCCTTTTTTCCCCCCAAATAATCAATGTTGAAATGTTTGGAGTTTTTTAAGAGTTCTTTTAAAATAAGAAACCATGATCAGTTTTAAAATCAGATTTAAGAAAAAAAAGTGGATTGAGAACTTTAAATCCCTCCACACCCAAAAGAGAGCTCAGACTACATCACTCTACTTCTATTATAATAACTTTTGATAGCAACTTGGTGTAACACAGGGTTTGAAATCCAGAAAAATCTAGGGCCAAATCTCTTTCTACTATGCTACAGCATTTTAAATATTACATTTCAAATTTGATTTTCTGAAAGAAATTTGTGAGAAAATTTTTCCTCTGATTAATAAAAGTGTCACAAAGAATATCTATCTGTAAAAGAAAGATTCAATATCAAGTTCATGAATTAGCTTAAGGTTATAGTTTTGGGGCAGTTCTTCCAGCTGTCTGTGAGCCCCCAGCATTACTCCAGAGAGCAGAAGGAGGAAGTGCTTGCATTGGTCTACTGGACAGAGGGATAGAGCATGCAAAAAATTGTCCTCAGAGGTGGTGGAGATGGGGGATAGAGCACCTCTAGGGTGAAGGATACCAGGGAATTAGCTTATAGAAAGGATCCCATCCCCTATGTCTTAATGATAGAAAGAAGTCTGTGAAGATATTGACTTACAATTAATAGAATTAGCTAGAAAAGTAAGATGTAAAGCTTCTGAGCGAAACTTTAGAAACTTTAAAAGGTCAGTGTTGACTAATAGCACAGATGACTAAAATGAAGGCAGGATACTTGAGTTTCAACATGATTAGAGTTGACAGTAGTAGGGGGAAAAGCCCTCTAATGAATTGGCTAATTTAGCCTTTGTCAGGACATTAGCACTCTTCACATAACTTGCAGCTGGCTAAAAGCCACTCATCCAGCTATATTAAACTTATTAATAGTTTTGAATATTTATGAATTAATGATTAATTTGCTATGAGCCAGGACTCTGAAATGAGTCCAAATCCAGACATGGACATTTAATAGCTGTGTGACCCTGGAGAGAAATTATTATATCTCTCTTATCCTTAGTTTTCTTGTCTATAAAATGAGCACAATTTATATTACCTACATCATAGAGCTCTTCTGAGCAAGAAAGTGCTTTTTAGTCCCTAGAGCTATGAAAATATGAGCTGTCAACATTATCGCCTCTTGTTGGAACTAGCATGTGGCTCCTTTCTCTTCTGAATGTCATTATTGGCATAGGAAGTACCAGACTACCCTGTCTCCTATTTCTCAGAATTAAGGTTTTTTTTTGTTTTTTTTTTTGCTTTTAATGACTAGAAGAAAGCAGGAAGATTTCTTTGTCCCTCTGTCTGTCTCTGCCTGTCTGTACTCCTCTCTCTCCCATCCCCAACTTCTACAGGGTTTGGGAAATTGCTAGATATGGATTTTCAGATTTACATTGTGAGAAATCATACCCATAGAACAAGGCAGTTGGCTCTCGAGCTCCACTCCAAAGAGAGTGGCACAATTTCTTTGAACTGGTTATCTCTCTTTGTATTTGTGAAGGAGTCATCATCTCTCCTTTCTCTCAAAAAACAAAACAGAAAAAGCCCCACAACAAAGCATGAAAGGAAACCCACAGAGCCCTAACTATGGGGAAAGCTAGAGTAATAACTCACCTTCTGTTTGGATAATGTTGACCAACAGGGAAAGGTCTTGTTTGATGTACTTCTGGGACACATTAGATAATTCCCCAAACGTGATATTCCGGAGTCATTTCCTCATCCTAACTGCCCACTTCTGCCTTTCTTCTGGTAGATTATCTCTTGATAACACCGAGTCAGAGCTTCACTCACTGTCTGCACGGACAAAATCTCTAAAGGAAAATATCCAGCGGGATCCTGAGCTTTGCCAACAGATGAAAGCCTTTATTAAGGTTTGTTGTCAATGGTTCAAAATTATACTTCTAACACTTCAAAAGGTCTGTGATTTCCTTGACATGGGTCCTCCCTGAGCCAGTACAGATAGAGTACAGTCCTTCCAGGCTTTCCTGACTAGCTGGGGCTAACCTCTTCATCACCAGGGGGACCAGCTCTTTTGGTGATAAGCTGAACTTGGTTAGCCTGGTACTCAGGCAATAACCACTTCCCAGGCCCATGCTCAAAGGAGCACCAAATCTGGAGTGAAAGGCCTGGGGTTCAAATCCCTTCTCTGACATATAATATTCAAGGGGCATTTGGACCTCGGTATTACACACATCTTTTAAATAGAGGAGGAATTGGATTTGATTGTCTTCTGAGCTCCCTCCCATCTCTAAATCTCTAGTTTGGTGCAGAATTTGCCAGAACCCACAGTCTGCTGGCATATATTTTGAGAATCCAGGGTCACTTGCACACCTGGCTGAAGCTTTGGGGTAGGTAAGATATTAGAGGAGGACTCAAAATTATGGCTGGAATTTCAGAGTGCTTTAGAGCCTGAGCCTGGTCAGAATTGCACAGGTGGGTTTGTGGAAGCAGGAATATTTCTTTTCTGGGGCAGGAAAGAGAATGTTTATTCCATTGCTTCTTGATGGTCATATGCCTCAGAAAAAAGCTCTATTCTCTTCCCAGGAGAAAGTATTGGATAAGGCAGTAATAATAAGAGTTCATATTTGTGTAGTACTTGAAGGTTTCCAAACCTACATAATCTCATTTGATCCTGAAAGAGCCTCAAAGAGGTCAAGTGATTTTAAGAAAGATTTGTCAGAGATTATAGTCAAACGTCATTCTTTGCAGGAATCCACTGCTTTGAACATGGGTCAGATTTCAGTGCTCCTGCCTAATCTGTGCCTGGATGTTTTCCTCCTGGTTTGGTTTGTTGGCTTTTAAATTAAATCACAGATCAGAGAATTTGCTTTCTTCTTATTTCCTTTTTAAAATTCAGAACTTTATAAAGAACAAATAAAATTAGTATTTCCATATGCATTGTAGGGCCGAAAGAGAGAGTTAAAACTGCAAAACTGTTGGGAAATATGGGATTTCAAAAAGCACTGAGTCTGACATCCCTGTTGTACAGAGAAAGAAACTTTGGGCCATAGAGGTGAGCTAGGAGTGAAGGGTTATGCTTAAGGTCACTTAGCTCTTAAGTAGAAGTGTCAGCCTGGATCCCAGGTCATCTGACTCCATAATATTGACTGTAGGCCAAGATTTTGTGTAAATTTTAGAGTCATGGGACCATAGACCAGGAAACAATTTAGCCAGGTTTCCTTGGCCTCAGTATCCTCATCTGTTAAATTACTAGTAGATTACCGAGGTCATTTAACAGATGGAGATACTGAGGCCAAGGAAAGTTGGTTAAATTATTTAATTTCTAAGCATAAGATATGGGATTTGAACTCATTTTACAGAGAAGCTATGGTTAAAAAAAAACTGGGTATTTAAGAGAATGGTAGAATTGGAGGAAATTTTTGAGGTAATCTAGTCGAGTGCAGGTGAGGAAAACTGCCTCACAGAAGGGAAGTTATTTGTGTGTTTCCTTAGTTGTTTATAAGATAAAAATTCTGAGAACTGGATGGTTTCATGCTGTAGAATGCATCGGATAGCTGTGCTTGTTCACACCCTGAGTACAATAGCCTGATTGGGTGTGTCTGATGAGCTGATCAGAATAACATAAACAAAAAATAGCCGAGTGGACGTGTTTGTGACAGCTCATTGTGACTCATTAATTATATAGTCTGACATACACCTTTTATCTCCTAGAGTGAAAAACAAAAGTAACAACTTTTCACACTTGTAGGCTAGGGGAAACGTTTGTGCTACCCATGGGCTGTTAGCACTGTGAAGGAGAGATAGGGGAGATCAGAAGACTAGCAAGGACTTTTCTGGTCCTGGGCACTGGTCAGCTTTGAAAGTTTGTGTCCGCTCCTAGCTTGGGTCAATTTTAACCATCAGTACAAATCAGAATCTCATCTTCTATGTGACTGGCATCCTCAGACCTTCCACAGAAATGTCCCATGTGCTAGAGGCACATCCCTTATTCTTTAATATCCTAAAGATGCTGAGTAATAATAACAGTAACTAGAACTGACATTTATATAATGTTTCAAGGTTTGTGAGGCCCTTTTTACACATTCCATTATTTGTTTCTCAGAACCATCTTGGAGGTTTGTGGTTATAGGCATTCTCTTAAATTGTAGAAAAGGTGATAACCTGCATTGGTAGAGGGAATTTCCTCACTGGGGCATCCCCTACTCCAGTGAAATTACCAGTCAATTCTCTATCCCAAAGAACTTGTCATTGACATAAATAGGATTTGAACCCATGTCACTTGCCTTTGAGTTCAACACTCTTGTCATTAATGGTATCCATTGGATGCTTCTCTTACTCTCCTTACATGACTATCCTCTACCCTTTTCTGGTCATATTCATCCTTGACAAAGGTTTTTTATATCATTTTTCTCAAGTGCAAGTAATGGATAGTAGTAGAGCATTTGATATATCATATCTTTTTTTAAGTTTGAATTTTCATTTAAAAAAATAACTATTGGGAGCAGCTGAGTGGCTCAGTGGATTGAGAGCCAGGCCTAGAGATGGGAGGTCCTAGGTTCAAATCTGACCTCAGACACTTCCTAGCTGAGTGATCCTGGGCAAGTCACTTGACCCCCATTGCCTAGCCCTTATCACTCTTCTGCCTTGGAGCCAATATACAGTATTGACTCCAAGATGGAAGGGAAGGGTTTTAAAAAAAATAAAATTTAATTTAAAAATAACTATTATTTAAACATTAAAAAATTTTTTGAATTCTGAATTTTCTCTCTCCCTCTCTCCCATGCTGCCCACACCCATTGAAAAGGCAAGAAATATGATAATAATCATACATGTGAAATCATGCAAAACATATTTCCATATCATCCATGTTGCAAGAAAAATAAAGGGAAGAAATTATGGTTCAGTTTTATAAGGATAAAAAATAATAAAGGCTGGTATAAATATATATATTAGTATTTTAATTAAAGCCATGCTGATAGATAAAGTTATTAGACCACGCGCTTGTAAGAATTCAAAACCGCCGCCCTCGCCATTATTGTCTCCCGTCTCTTCCCGAGTCTGCTGGCCAAGAGGCCACCCCCCCCCCAACCCAGGAGATTTAAACTGTTCTGTGTGGAGACGTAGGCGTCCCCACGCCCAAAGAACCGGAAACAGAAACCCGTTGGGCCATGGGAAATGTAGTTTGATAATTTCCACGTGTCCATAGAAAATATACATACTTTTAGATGGCATTTCCCAAATTTCACTTTTACAGTTTGCACTCAGACTCTATCATTTCTCTCTGGATGTGGATAGTGTTTTTCATCATGAGTCTTTAGAAATTGATTTGGATCATGGTACTGATCAGCATAGCTAAGTCTTTCACAGTTGATCATTGTTATAATATTGCTGTGTATAAGGTTCTCCTGGTTCTGCTCACTTCACTTTGCATCAATTCATACAAATCTTCCCAGGTTTTTCTGCAACCATTCCCTTCATCATTTCTTATAGCAGGGCAGCTAGGTAGCTCAGTGGATTGAGAGTCAGGCCTAGAGATGGGAGGTCCTAGGTTCAAATCTGGCCTCAGACACTTCCCAGCTGTGTGACCCTGGGCAAGTCACTTGACCCTCATTGCCTACCCTTACCACTCTTCCACCTATAAGTCAATACACAGAAGTTAAGGGTTTAAAATTAAAAAAAAAAAAAAAAACATTTCTTATAGCACACTAGTATTCCATCATAATTGTATACCACAACTTTTTCAGCCATTCCCCTATTGATGGGTATCCTTTCAATTTCTAATTTTTTGCAACCACATGTATCTTTCCATTGTTCTCTGTGTCATATCCAATTTTGACTGTTTGACTTAAATATTTTCTCCCTAATGCTCATATGATGAAAGTCTTCATGATTAGTTATGTTAGCATGGATGTTTCCAAACTGGTACCAGTATAAGTATTTTGGCCCTTAGGTACTAAAGTCTGTTCAGAATCCCATGAGATTAAGGAGTTGTTTTGTTTGGCTGTTCAGAGCTAATTCATTGGCATTTGAGTCAATAAAGATACCTTTCCTGGGGGACCTTGGTTGTTGTTGATTGTTGGGAAGATTGCCTTTAAAAATTTGCTATTTATGTTATTTAAATGTACCTCAGAAAATAAGGCTTGGTAAGATAATGGATTACTTCAAGCTTGGTTAGTATCATTTCTTTTTTTTTTTCTTTTTTTTTTTTTTTTTAAAACCCTTGTACTTTGGTGTATTGTCTCATAGGTGGAAGATTGGTAAGGGTGGGCAATGGGGGTCAAGTGACCTGCCCAGGGTCACACATCTGGGAAGTGTCTGAGGCCGGGTTTGAACCCAGGACCTCCTGTCTCTAGGCCTGACTCTCACTCCACTGAGCTACCCAGCTGCCCCCCAGTATCATTTCTTTTATTAACATTTTCTATGGAATTTCTTCCTCCAAGTTCAGGGAATCAGTTTGGTTGATTTTGTCTTCCTTATATTATATTCCCAGGACCTAGAGAGCAGAACAACAACAAGGCAGAGCTAACACACCATGTATGGTCTTGTCAGGAGACCTATTTTTCTTCAACTGAGTTATTTTCTGGCACTAGTCCATTTTTATCCCCTGCTGGGAGAGTGACATGCAAAGATTTATTCCCTCATATTCATACTTTCTCTCCCTAAAGATACGTGCACACACCCTCAAACCACATTGCCTTGGGCTGTTGGTTCAGATACATACTTTCTCCAGTATATTCTAGTTTACTAAATAGTTTTTGTTTTCCTGTTTCTTTTCTGGTATCACTTCGCAACCACAACAACAACAAAGAAAGTCATCCTTCACATTTGTGCCCCAAAAGGACATAATCAAGAACAAAATTGCATTGAGATTATTTTGGTGTGGTGACTTATCAATGGTTTTGTTTTGAAAGGCGAGGACTGATAGCAACCTTAGGACATTTAAACAGCAATTTATCTTAAGGTCATCATGTATTTCTTTTCTCTCCCCCACTTGCATATTTCTCAGCAGAGAGAGAGAAATACATAGACAATTTGAAATGTAATTTTTTCTAGAGAGGTACCATGGCATGGTGGGAAACAAATTAACTTTGGAGTTGGAAGGACTTGTTTCCATGTGCCACTAGGGACAAGTCACTTTAACCCCTCAGTGCCCCAGGCAACTCCAAGTTCTCTTTTTAAAAGAGTTATCAAGTTCAGCTAGGTGGTTCCGTGGATAGAGTTTCAAGCCTGGACTTGGGAAGTCCTTGGTGTAAATCTGGCCACAGTTGTGTGACCCTAGGCAAGTCACTTGACCTCAGTTGCCTAGCCCTTATTGCTTTCTGTTTTGGAACTAACTAACATATAGTATGGGTTTTAAGACAGAAGGTAAGGGTTTAAAAAAAAAAAACGAAAAGAAGAAGTTATCAATCTATATCAGGGAAAGGCGTTTCCATACCAGGAGCACCATGTATGAATGAAGTCATAGGGCTAGACTTCCCCGCTCCCCCAATTTTTTTTTTTGTTTTTGTTTTTCCCTTATAAGTACCAAGCTAAAGGAAAGATGACATGCTGGGGGCAGGAGACAAAAGGAGGAAGGAGCAAGGACAGTGAAAATAATGCTGGATTTACTATCAAGAAGACTTGGTTCTTAGCTTTGTGACTGGGCAAGTAAGTCACTTCTCTAGCTCTCAGTGTCTTCCTCATTTGTAAAATAGGAAGGTTGGACTAGCCCCTCCCAGTTGGAAGTCAGTACCATTGTTTCTCACCATAGTTGGCCATTGGTAACTTGAGAGCTCTAGGGAGCAGAACATGTTGGCAGCTCCTAGCTAGTCTGCTCTCTTCCTTTGGCTAGAAGAAAGCATAGCCCTTCCAACTTCCCACTTCCCTGCCTTGTTCCAGGGGATCCTGCTACTCTAAGGAAGTGAAAAGCAAATCCTTTCTCAGAAAAAGATTGAGGGACTCTCCAAGTAGAAACCAAATCCATGTTCTTTTTCAATAGACGGTATCAGGACCTATGAGGAACCTGTAGTCTTATCCTAGAGGAAACAAATGGCTCAGAAAGAGGCAAGATTGGCAGAGATGTAGGTCAATTATTTGGCTCAGAGCTGCCGTTCTTCACCAGATGGTTTAATAGGCCATCACTACCAGGTGAAGAACTCTCCAAGTCACTTGGGACTGAATTTAAAATTCTTTTCAACCACCTGGATTAGTTGCGTTCTTTTTTGCTGGATCAATTTGGATTCTTCTGATAAACACTTATGATGTGTTTGGTGATGATGTGGGTCTTGAACAGACTGGATGAATATATAGAGACAGAGGCAGCCCTAGGGAAAGGCAACCCAATAATTTGGAGTGGCCCCAGAGAGAGATTTTGTGATTAAAATATAGAAAGGGTCATTACCTATGAGCCTGTGTAATGTACTTCCATAGCATAAGAACAGTGCACACTAAGGATGACAGCTCTTTTAAATCTGTTTAGTTCTTTCTAATTCTCCATCCTTATCCTTCTCCTCCCTCCCCCCCATCTCCCAGGATTCAGCTCATACCACAAGGGTCCCATTTGAGATTAAAAATTTCCCCTTTCTTCCTTAGAATTTTCCAAACTAGCAATAAACCTGATCTCTTCTGGCCTTGAACTTCTGTTGGGCATAAGTATCATATAGAATCAGGGAAGGTAAAATTGGAAGGGACCTTCAAGATCATCTCTTCTAAGATTCTCATTTTATAAATGAGGAAACTAAGGTCTGTAGAAGTGAAAGGGACTTGACTGAAGTCCCATAGCCAGTAATCAACAAAGCCAGGACTCAAAGCTAGGTGTCATGCCTTTTGATTAGTATATACCGTCTTGTTCAGTGGAAATTTCAGGACCCAAGCATCTAACCAGCTCATGTTATTTGCTTATGGCTTTGCCTCTTTTTTTTTTCTTTAGTTTGCTCTTCAAAAGCTGGAGGAACTAGAGAGCTGGAGAGAAGAACTCCAGAAGGAGGCCCATGCCCTCATTGATTTTTTCTGTGAAGACAAAGAAACTATGAAGTTGGATGAATGCCTTCAGATATTCAGAGACTTTTGTACCAAATTCGATAAAGCAGTGAAGGTAAGAAGGACAGGAAGTTTTCCTAATATTGAACAGCATTTTCCTCTCGGACTTCAATTTTTTTTTTCATTTTCCTAACATGATCCTTTGCCTAAGGCAGGAAATCAACTCAGCATTCCTAGTTTCAGGAATTTTTGAATTTGGTGATCAGTGTATGGCAAAGAATACTAGCTCACTAGGGTTTGACTTACTGAGAACAGACTCTGCTCTCCCAGTCCAGAGGCCATTTGCATCATTGGGAGGCTGGTATTATGTGGCCTTTATTTTGCTGCTTAGTTTGCCTTTAAAAAAAAAAAAAAAAAAACACTTACCTTCTGTCTTAGAATCAATACTGTGTCCAAGACAGAAGAGTGGTAAAGTAGCCTTTACTTTAGGCAATGAGGTTTAAATGACCTGCCCAGGGTCATATAGTTAGGAAATGTCTGAGGTGGTGTCTTTTTTATTTTAAAATAATCTTATCTATCTGTCTGTCTGTCCATCCGTCCAACCGTCTACCTACCTAGCCATCCATCCATCTCTCTGTCTCTGTCTCTGTCTCTGTCTCTCTATCTATCTATATTTCAAGGCCATTTTTGGCTGCCTGTACAGCTTACTTATGGCAACAGGAATTATTGGCAAAGGCCATCTTCAGGCTGTTTCCTTAAAGTCTATCCCACAAGAACACAAGTATTCTCCCTCCCAACCCCCCAAAGAGATGGGCTTGTTGTAGTGTGGCAGTGTACCCTGGACTTCTCTTTCTCATCTGACTTTATCTCCACAACCAGTACCTGGAGTTCTCAAAGTCAGATCCGCTTGGTCCTTCTGTTGCAGACTGGTCTTGTATTTTTATTGAGCACCCAGGGAGCACACTGATTATCCTAAAGAAGAAGTCACATTCCCTGTCCTCTGAAAGGTCACGTTCTCATGTTGGAGACCAGGCTCTGGAACCAGAAAACTCTGGTAGCTGACTGCAAATTCAGAAGTGGTTAAAAAACAAACAAGAAAAAACTAGTAATTCTTTCTTTAAAAAAATTATCCATCTTTCCTCCTTCCATTCCGAGAGTTCTACATTTCCCTTCAGAGGTCAGAAGAAGAGCTAGCCATTTATTTTTTCCTTCCATTTTGCTTGGAAAACACAATGATTGTCAGTTGCTAGGATTGATCACTTTGGCATAAGAAGAGCCTTTCCCACTGAAATTAGAGGCACAGGCTTCCCCTTGCACGGCACCTTCTCCCTCTCTTTCCAGCTCAGAGCACACACACACAGCTTGTGGCCACGTTGACTCTCTCTTGTCCAAGCAGTGATCTCAGCTGTCAGACAGAAAAGGAAGCATCACCATCGGCTTTTTCAAAGGCCCCCTATTTCTGGCTGGAATCCAATAGTTTTTTCTTTTTCTCCTTAAATGAGGCCACCTGCTTCATAGTCTCAGCACAGCTGTCCTGGGAGTAGGAGCTTGTCTCCACCCCTGTCACAGCTGGACCAGAAGAAGAGGGGGAGGAGGGGTGGTAAAGCCTGAACTACAGCCCCTGCAGGAAGTGCCCAGACACCTAAGGGGAGGGTCTAGGGGAGCCAGGGAAGTTCAGCCAGAGGGCCCTTTGCTGAAGGGGAAGGGAAATTCCAATCATTGTAGTCCTTGATTTTAAAGGGCTAATGATTACATTTTTCTTACTTAGCCCAGCCATGAATTTAGATGACAGAAATTACTAAAAGCTCATCACCTTTTAGCCTGAAGTAGTGCTGTTGGGAGTGGGGAGAGTGTTGTTGCTTTCTGGGCTTGTTGAGGAGTTTTGATTGGGAAGAGTGTCCAGATAGGTTGCAGAGGACTGGTGAGAGGTAAGATGGGAAAGGGTGTGAGAATTAGAGGGCACATTTCTGCAGAAGCGGAAGAGCTGGCCCAAAGAGGAAGGTGCCTTCTGCTGCAGTGGAATTTGATTTCTCTGTTGTATTCCATGAAGAGTAATACTTTTAGAAAGAGTTTTAAAAAGACTTAGAGGGGAAGGAAAGAACATGAATGATGTAACCATGGAAAAATACTTAAATAAAAAATTAAAAAGAAAAGAAAAAGACCCTTAGAAAAAAATGAAACTTTTATAAGCACTTGTTATCTTTTCTTCCTCCCATATTGAAAATGAGTTTAACATCTGCATAACATAGCAAAACAAATTGAGAAATGTCTGTTTTATTCTGTGTATTGCCTCTCTGGCAGGAGGTAGCCCGCATACTACATCTTCTGTCCTCTTGAGTCATGATATGTGAAGTGCTAAAGCTTTAAATTAAGTCTATTTATTTATTTAATTAATTAGAATATTTTTCCCATGGTTACATGATTCATGTTCTTTCCTTTCCCTTCTCCCAAACCCCTCCTGTAGCCAACACGCAATTCTACTGGATAGTGCTAAAGCTTTAGATGAACATTAGTGATGCAGAAAGAACACAGGTGTAGAGAGTAGAGGAGGCCAACTGGTGAGCCCTTCACTCAAGCAGTGATGAGTGAAGATTATTTTCAGAGATTAAGTTCTGGGAACTGCAAATATGTCCACAATAGGGAGAAAGAGCTCTGGATTTCAAAAGAGAAAGATTTGCTTTCAAATCCTGTTTTAGACATGTATTAGCTATGGGATCCTGTGAAAGTCACTTGTCTCTCAACTTTAGTTTTCTTTTCTGTAAAGTGGGTGTAATGCTATCACCTGCTTACAGGGATTGTTGTGGGACTCAAATGAGAAAACTTTGTCATTTTTGTTGCTCTCACAGTTACTATTATATACAGTTATTATTATGTATTGTATAATATTATACATAATATACACAATATATGACATAGTATGTATTATTATATACAGTATATAGTTATTATGTATTATTAAATGCTACTGTTACTGTTATTATTTTCCTTAATGGGTTTTTTCTCTCCACTCTATAGGACAACAGGGACCGAGAAATTCAAGAATTCCGCCAGCTACAGAAACTGAAGGGCCTGGAGGAGAAGAGACGTTCCTGGGCAGCCGGGGAGCTTGGGGGCTTTGGGAGGAGTAGCAGTGAAAATGATGTGGAACTTTTGACAAAGAAGGGCCTAGAGGACTTCCTCCCCTTCTTGCATCAGAGGCCCGTTAGTCCTTCCCACCGACCCCCCAACGCCCGTCGGTCCCGGCTTTCCCTGGGTACCTCTGCAGATCGAGAGTTGCTCACTTTCCTGGAGACCTCCACAGGGGAGGACTTAAACAAATTCAACAGCCTTCCTCGGACCAGCACAAGGCAGGCCAGGCCCTCAGTGGCCTGGATGGAGCCCACAGAGCCAAAGGATGTTAACTCAAATCACGTATACTTCCATCCGGCCCCAGAGACTGAGAAGGACCGCAATAATCCACCTCCGAGTCAGCCTGGCCAGTTTCCCAATCCATGTCTGGAGAATCCTAATACTATCCTTTACTGTACACAGAGCCATGCTAATAATAACAACTTACAAAGGGACAGTGGGCCTGGGGTGCAGCCCCTAGCCTCTTTCCCTCCATTGTCCACCTTGACCAAGGGGATTGAAGAACGAGAGCTGCCTCATGGCTCGATCCAGTTTGACCTTCAGGAGCCAGCAAGCCAAGAGGAGCCCCCAAGGTTTACCTCGGAAGACTCTAGCCCAGTGGAATCAGAATCACTGGATGATGCGAGCTTGCCGTCCCTTACTGCTGGTGACGACATCCCGGTACCCATTGGGAGAGACTCTAAAAACATGGTGGGAAGGGAAAATGGCGCCTTGGCCCCCAAGGACATGGTAGCTGATGTTACAGTGTCTAGCAGTACAGTCCCTGCCTCCCCAGACAAAAGTGAGTCTGAAAGTAAAGAGGCTGGGCCTATTTTCTACATCTCAGACACCACTGATTGCTCCTTGACTTTGGATTGCTCAGAAGGAAACGACCCCCAAATGGGAAGCCGTGAATCAAAGATGGGGAAACCAGTGAATGGCTCTGTCACTTCTGATACTGGTGACACGGAGGGAGAGACTAGTAGTAGCAGGGTCCCTTCCATCCCAAATTTCAGTCCCACCAGGGAAGACTCTGCTTTGGCTCTTGGGAAGAACGAGCCTGGCGACAAATGTGGTGTGCCCAGGGAGAAAGTAGTCAAAGGGAAAGAGGCAGCAGGACCAAAGAGAAACTCCCTGAAAGACACACCTACGAGTGCCCCCAAGCCTGGGAGTGTGCGGCGTAGCCTGGGGCCTTCTTCCAAGCCAGTGCGGACCCTGAATGCCTCTGAAAATGAGAGCATGCGCAAAGTGGTCCCCATCTCCAAATCCAGCAGAGGTTCAGGAAGCTGGAAACGGCCCGAAGTTCCAGCCAGGGTGAACCCTCAGGAGGCCCCCAGCAGCACGGATTCTCGAATGTCCCGCCGAAACTCCGTCAGAGGCACCGCGGACACGTCCCCTCGAAGACCTTCCGGTGTGGCTGTAGCAGCAGCTGTGGCAGCAGAAGAACAGAGACTGCAGAGGGGAAATGCCATGTCCAGCAGCATCCGTTTGGGGAAGGACTCTCCCCTGCAACATAAGACCTCCCTCAAAAAACCCAGCGCCAAACCCATCAGGAATCTCCCCAAGCCAAAGGCAGATGAAACCAAGATCTGCCGAACCAACCCTCACGAATCGGAGGATGCTGAGGAAGCGCCCAAGCCCCCACCACCTGTCCCTCGGGTCCCACCCCCCATCCCAAGCTTTGCCAGGAACACAGTTGCCTCCTCCTCCAGGCGTTTGAAAACTGATTCGCCTCCTGTTTCCAAGGTGCCTGGTATCACCCGGGCAGCATCCCAGAGGCAGCTAAGGATGAAGATGGCTCCTGAGGACACCCAAACCAAGAATGGCAGTTCCTTGAGACGAAGCAGCAGTGCGAGGACTGCCCAAAAGTGCCCAGAACCCAGTGAAAGCAACAGCGGTAAAGGGGAAACCTCTTTGAAAGGAAGAGGCACAGGGGAGAAATCTTCTCTGAAACGAAAGGATTCAAATAGGACCACACTGGGGAAAATTATGAATCCATTATGGAAATAAGGAGGGTGTATTCTCCTCTTGAGACCAACGCTCTGGGTTTGGGGGATGCGTGAACAGATTTTGGCAAGTGGGATGTCCACATTGGATGTCTTCATTCCACATGATCCAGTACATTGGTTGACTTTGAAGTTTGTTCATTCTAAAGTCTCTAAAAGGTACAGCCTTCGAGGACCAAGCCTCACATGAGTCCTCTCCTCTCCATCCTGTGGTAAAAGAACAATATGAATGTATAGATTTTATGCTGCTGTGATGGAGCTGAGGGCATGGTACTCAAATGAGCTGTTGGCATGGGTGCATATGATCAAATGCTCCCCCTCTCCAAAAACAGAGAGAGAGGGGGTGGGGGGGACTTGGAAATACAAGATGAACTTCTTACATAACAAGTGAAAAAACTTTTGGCCAGTTTTTGTATGACAAAGACTTATTTTATAAGATGATTTAAGTTAAATATTCCCAGTTCCCTTTTCTAAATGAAATGCCTCCCACGGAACAGCACAGGGGGCGTAAAATGACATTAATATGAAGATCTTTACTGTCTTCCTTTAATTCCTCGGCCTCAGGACTCTGATGTGCCTCTCTCGGGGTCCTTTTGCTGGCAATAGGACCTTTTGGCCTGCAAACCCCAAAGCTGATGCTCCCTGGTTCACTTCATCTCGAAAAATTCACAGCATGGTCACTGCTCCATGTGCATGGGTCCAGGTGTGTTTTTGATGCATGTGTGTTTATGTGTGTGTATGAGAGAGAGAAAAAGAACATGTGGGTAGGGAGGAGGGAGAGAATTCTCTGCTGGGCAGAAAGCCACTCCTTGTGAACTGCAGTGTCTTCTATTTAAAAAACTGAGCTTAGTGGAAACTAGGGACTGTGAGAGTTGGGCAGGCCTGGCCTCTCCAGGGGAAAGCGTTTGGATGAGTGGCTGCCATGTACACAACACCACCTGGTTTTCTGGACCTTAGAAAGGGGTTAACTCAGTGCTTTGGACTAATTTGTTACTTCCTCTCCCCATTTGTTCATCTGCTGTAAAATTCTGTGAATGCTGCTATAATACTTTGTGTAAACTCTGGTTAGAGAGGTGGAGGAGAGTCTTGTTGCTCAGTCGTACTTGGTCTGTGATTGCATGGAGAGATGCTGTCTGTACTACGGTGCTTTATCACTTAAGCATCTTCCTTTTGGGGAGGATTTTGGAATCTTGCTTTAAAAAAGAAAAACAAAACCCGACTTTTGGATAGGCAAACATTGCTTTCAAAAGAATTTTTATCGGCAGGGAAAAAAAGAGAGGGGGATAAAAATCAGGCTTCATATGTAACGACAGGTTTGGGCCTTAACCAGCTTTACCAAATGCCCTTTTCCTACTTCCCTTTGAGAGTAATTTATGCCAACAGGGACCTACAGGTAATTCTAATTTTTTATTTTATTTTTTTAAAGTTGTCTTTTTATTTACTTACTAGTGAAATATTATTTTCTGTCCAACAGTGGCAAGTGTATTTTAGTCAAGAACGGATCAGTTACTGACTTCAATCAACAGATTGTTGATGTCACTCTTTCCCTCCTCTGATAGAATGTGTTGTCGGTCAAAATGAATTTTATTACCTTTCTAGTTCCATAAATCAGCCAAGTGGGACAGGATGAACTTTGTGACTTAAGTAAGGCCACTGATGGCCAGACTTAAAGAACAAAAGATGTAGTCCCGCCAAAATCTCTATCTTCCCCGAGGCCTGCTTAGAGGAACCAAAGTAGAGTATCTGAAAATGCAGGCCTGAATGAAAAGCCAGATGGAAAGAAAACACTTCTAAAGAGAGATTTTGTTTGAAAAATCTTATAAGCTGTTTGGGGCTTCCCATCCTTGGACTTGCTATGAATTGGAGTCGTATTTAGTTCTATACGTATCTTCTATGTGTTCATCTGCCTGAGCAGGTGATTGATTTTTTATTACCTTTTATTGGTAGTAAGATTGGAAAAAAGATAATTTAAGTGAGTTTCAGAAAATGTAAATAAGTTTCTATATAAATTTGTGTAAAATGAACTGAATGTATTTAATGGACCATTTATACGTTCTTCAACAACATGCAGTTTAATAAAGTTCCTGTTTATGGGAGTTGTATCTTATCCTCAGCTTTTTAATTTGGTGTGATTTGACTGTGGTGTTAGTTAGCTTCTGAGATAAGACGACCAGGCGGTGGGTGGGTGGGATGGAATTACATCACCCTGGTTTCCAAAAAGGTGATAGGCGGTATTTTTCTGTAGCACAAACCCCCAAGTGCTTGTTGAGTCCTCTCTATAGCACCAGAAGTGGGATCTGGGCCAGATTGGGGGGAATGCAGGCATTCATCTGAAATGAAAGACAGTCAGCGGAATGCTCAGCATCTCTTACATGTTCACGCTATTCCGTGTTTTGGGGCCAAGCTTCATAATCTCGGTGGGGCCAGCAAGTCTGGATCTGCTCCTGGGTGTCCTCGTGTATTCTGGCTTAGCTCCACTGTGAGACCTCACAGCTTACCTCTTGGTTTAGCTCAAGAAGGAAATGCAGCTCAGTTTTCTCTGTCCCCTCTCTTAGGGGTGTAGCCGTCTTGATGTCAGAGCTCAGTTACACCTCTTTTTTTTTTTTTACTTAATAAAGGTGCTTAAATAGGGAATCAGAAAGTGCTTCTACAAAACCCCAGAACTAGGGCTGGAAGGGGTGGTTGAGCTCACCTAGTCCAATTCTTCCATTTCACATATGGGAAAACTGACAGTGCAAGTGACCTGCCTGATGTCACATGAGTAATGTGTCTACTAATTCATGATTAAATGTTGGTTCCTGAGACCTTTCATATTCACCGTGTTCTCCTTCCACTGCATTGGTCAGCCTCTGGTTGGTCCCAAAGCTCCAGGACACGGGCCCTACTGCTGCAATATTCCTCTGAAAACTGGAGACCCAGATTTTCCCCTTCACTTATTTACTGTTCATCTATGATTGCTGCCCCCCTGCAGATATCTCTATTCCTGCCGTGGCGGGTGGAGTTTTGAATGCAAACTACAGGAAGTTGTCACCCTTTTTCAGAATGGTTCTCAAATAACCGATTTGTTTTTTGAATCATTTTCTTAAGAGGCCACTCACTCTCTACCCTTCTTTTGGGAGGAAGCGGGATCCTGACAGTGCCAGGTCGAGGTATTTGTGCACCCTGGGCAAAGTTTGAAGTTGTCTTCTCCTTACTTCCCCCCTTTTTTTTTTTAAACATTTAATAATATGTATTTTTTAGAAAAGTGAACGTGGTTACATTCCCTACTTCCCTTTTGAAAATTGTGCCTTTGTTGAAGTACTGTCTGCCAAGGGAGAACAGATGCAATTCAGGATTTTATTTGGAAGAGTATTTACCTTAACCTCATTTTGGCACATGGGGAAACAGGTCCAGGTAAGGGAAATAATTTGTTTAAGGTACACACACAGCCAGTAAGGAGAAAAGCTAGGATTTGAATCTAAGACTTCTATCTATAATGACAAGAACATTTACTGTGTGACAGGCACCGTGCTAAGTGTTTTACAATGATTATCTCATTGATCCTTACAACAATCCTGGGAGGTAGGTGCTATTATTATCTCTGTTTCACAGATGAGGAAACTGAGGCAAATAGAGGCTAACTGACTTGCCCAGGGTCACACAGCTCATAAATGACTGAGGCCAAATTTGAATTCAGGTCTTTTTGACCTCTTTAGCCAATGTACTATGTAGCTGCGCAAATCTATTGTTCTTTTCAGGGTGCTAACCTTCCTTCCATCTACTCCCTATCTGATCCTGATCTCTGAAGGGAAGCTCCAAAGAATTCAGTCTTCTGTGCCCTGCTTTTCCTTTTCCCAAAGTCAGTTCCTCAAGTCTGCCCATGCTACCAGCTGCCTCACTGGAAGGGGCTCATTGGGTTACTTTCTTTCCTTTTTTTGGATTTTGAAAATATTTTCAAGTCTTATTAATGCCTTTTGATTTTAGACCAATCATTTCTCCATAAACCATACCCCCTCCTATTCAAACCTCCTTTTTTTCATTTTTTCTTTAATTCATTAATTTAGAATATTTTACCATAGTTTCATGACATGTTCTTTTACTCCCCTCTTCCCTTCCCCCTCCCAGAGCTGATGAGCAATTCCACTGGGTTATACATGTATCATTGTTCAAAACCTCTTTCCATATTATTAATATGTGTACTAGGGTGATCTCTTAGAGTCTACATCCCCAATCATATCCCCATTGAACCATGTGATCCAACAGTTGTTTTTCTTCTGTGTTTCTACTCCCACAGTTCTTTCTCTGGATGTGGATAGCATTCTTTCTTATAAGTCCCTCAGAATTATCCTGGATCATTGCATTGCTGCTTCAAGCCTCCTTTGGAACCAAGAGAATTAAGCAAAATCAGTATTTCAGTGACCATGGCTATGTTGTGTTTGACAGCACCTAGCACACTCTCCACCCCACATTCTCCACCTCCCTCTACTTCCCCACCAAAGGAAGGCACTTTCATTCATCATTTGTTTTCCTTGGACATTACAACTAATCCCAGTTGAGTTTTCATTTTACATTTTTGTAGTCAGTGTGTATACTTTCTGCATCAGTGCACACAAGCCTTTCCGAGTTTTCTCTGAATTCTTTGCATTTGTTGTTTTTTACACCAGGATGATATTCCATTGTCTTCACATACTATAATTTGTTCAGCCATTCCAGTTCTTTGCTTGTTCAGAAAATGTTACTCTCGATAGTTTGATAT
Source organism: Gracilinanus agilis (assembly GCF_016433145.1). NCBI lineage: Eukaryota > Metazoa > Chordata > Mammalia > Didelphimorphia > Didelphidae > Gracilinanus > Gracilinanus agilis. The sequence continues at coordinate 118,880,952 of NC_058135.1, read as the reverse complement.
GTTTGGGACCTTGCTTTTTAGCTTTGATCTCTTCTCAATAAATGGCCAATTATCTTTCTCACAGAATTCCAAATTCTTGTCCAGAATAGTCAAACCAATTCTCAGCTCCACTCACAGTGTATTAGTGTGCCTGTCCTTTCATTTGTGTGTGTGTGTGTGTGTGCCATATGTGCCAATTGCTGGGTATGAGGTGATAACAGAATGATTTGGATTGATACAATCATTCCTAGAGTTGAAGACCAACTTTCTACCTCCCAAGACCCTGTGACATTGTCTTTAGAGACTATGAAATACATGAGAACTGTCACAATGTTGTAGTTTCAACATAGGACACACACACAAATCTAAATATAATCCTCATGAATTTCTCTTTTATAGATTGGAAGAGAGGCTGTCTCAGAATAATATCCACAATTTTCTCAGACACTAGCCAGTCACTGAGTGCCCACCAGTTGCTTGGCACTGTGGAGTGGAGGTGCCCAGTTCTTTCCATGCTGGGCATTCGTCCGAAATTCCCCTAATTGTGATTTGTGTAACGTTCTTGGATACAGTTCTTCTGATTTTGTCCCTGCTTCTACTTCCAGAAAAATTGCCAAAGTTCTGGATTAGGGGAGGCAGGCAGGCCTCCACAGGGAAAGGAATCTCAAGCTAACAATCTGAGTTTAGAGGCAAATAATAATATAGGGAGTCTACTATATACATGAGCTACATGTATCAAGAATTGGTTAGTAAATAGCTGGAGAAGCTGAGTTTTAGAAATTAAAACATAGGTTGCCATTGAAACAATGTCATGGAATCAAGTCAAATTAAATCAATAAACATTTTTAAAAATTTGAGGGGCAGCTGGGTGGCTCAGTGAATTTAGAGCCAGACCTAGAGATGGGAGGTCCTAAGTTCAAATCTGGCCTCAGACGCTTCCTAGCTATGTGACCCTGGGCAAGTCACTTGACTCCCATTGCCTAGCCCTTACTACTCTTCTGTCTTGGAACCAATACACAGTATTGACTCCAAGATGGAAGGTAAGAGTTTAAAAAAAATTTTTTTGTATTAAAAAAAAAATCCTTACCTTCTCTCTTAGTATCAGTTCTAAGACAGGAGAGTAGCAAGAACTAGGCAATCTGGGTTAAGTGACTTGCCCAGAGTCACACAGCTAGGAAATGTCTGAAGCCAAATTTGAACATAGGACCTCCCATCTTTGGGCTGGTGCTTTATCCACCATGCCACTTAGCTGTCTCATTAAGCATTTATTAAGTGCTGACTATGTGCCAGGCATTATGACAAATCCTGGAGTTACAAAGAAAGGTTGAAAACAATTCCTGCCTTCAAAGAATTCACACTTTAGTAGACAGTGATACATAATCAAATCTAGAGCTGGAAGGGAACTCAGAAGTCATCGAATCCAATCTCCATACAAATCATGGATTGTTTCTACGTCATTCTCCTCAACTGATCATTCAGCCTCTTTGAAGACTTTCAGTGATAAGAAACTCACTACTTTGGGCAGTCCATTCCATTTTGGGGGACTTCATAGCTAGGGAACACAGTGGATAGAGTCAGGGGGCCTTGAATTCAGGTCCTTCCTCAGACACTTACTAGCTCTATGATCCTAGGCTTCTCATTTAATCTCTCAGCCTCAGTTTCCTCATCTGTAATAAGAACTCAATGAAGTTTTCTTCCAGATCTAAATATATAATCCTAATTGTAAGCAAAATTTTCCTTATAATAATAATATTTACATAGCACTTTAGAAAAGTTTACAAAGGGCTGACTATATTATTTCATTTACATAGTTATTTCAACTGGAATCTGGCTCTATTCAACTGGACCTGTTTTTTTCCTCTAGGATCAAGCAAAGTCAGTCTAATTCCTTTCTTACATGACAACCCTGCATGTATTTAAAGGCAATTCTATTTATTCCCATCTCCTCATATTCCCTTGCCTCCTTTGGCAAGTGTCCTTTTCTTCAGACTAAATGTCTCCAGTCTTTCCCATTGATTCTTCTGTATCGTGTTTTAAAATAACTTTACTAATGTTGTCACCCTTTTCTCTCTGGTTTGTCAGTGTCCCTCTTAAAATGGGAAACGAAGCATGGGCAATGGCTCCAGATGTGCTCTGATCAGGTTAGAATAGAGCGAGTTCTATCATCTTTCTATTAATGTAACCTCAGAACAAAATAATATCTGGCTGCCACATAACTGTGAGTCACCTTGAGCTTACAGTCCACTAGAACCCTCAGATCTTCCTGTATTTTAAAAAAACTTGTATTATGGAGGAGAGGGCCACAATCTCATTACCTCTCGGGCCTTCATGTCAGAAAGAAACTGACTGTGAGTTGGAAGGAACCCCAGAGGTCATTGAGTCCAACACAGCCCTGAACAAAAACCCCCTCTATGATGATTTTTAGCAAATGGCCCTCCAGTGTTCATTGTTCCTTGAAAACCTCAAGGCAGCCGCCTGTCTAATTCTAGGTCACTCTAATTGTTAGGAAGCTCATCCTTACATCAAGTCTGCATCTTTATAACGTTTATCTTTTGTTCCTGTTTCCAACCTCGGAATCCTCACAGAGCAAGTAGAATCCTTCTCTTGATACCCCTTCAATACTCTGAGACAGCTATCATGGCTTTTCTAAATCTTCTCTTCAACCTTAACCTCTGCCTTTGTAGAAGACCTCCTGTTCTACTTTACTGAGAATTCAAAGCCTTCCTTTCTCTCCTTCCTGCTCTCATCTACTCCATGTCTTGTGACATCTTTAAGTCTTTTCGAGATTCCTGTCTCCTGTGACACTTAAAGGGTGAGGCAGCCATTTTTGCAATGGTCAACTCCTTATACTCTTTACCAAAAAATTAGCTTTACTTCCTGTCTTAGAATCAATACTAAATATTGGTTCCAAGGCAGAAAGGAGGTAAGGGCTACGCCATGGGGTTAAGTGACTTGTCTGGGGTCACACAGCCAGAAAGTGTCTGAGGCCAGATTAAAAAATCAGGACCTTCCATCTCCAGGCCTGGCTCTCTATTCAGTGAGCAATCTCTCTACCCTCTTCTTGTGGTCTTTTCTCTTATTTACTCCATGATATGGTTTGTCCATCAGTCATTTCCTTTCCCTTATCTTCCTTCCTCTCTTTATTTACTGACTTCTTCCAAACTGTCTCCCACCTACTCATAGAAAAGACAAGCAACTTTGAAAGACTTAAGAATTCTGATCAACACAATGACCAACCACAATTTTGAAAGATTCATGATGACCCCACCCTTTTAAAGAGAAGTGATGGACTCGGGATACAGATTGAGACAGATATTTTTGGTCATGACCAATGTGGGAATTTGGCTTGATATATATGCTACAAGGGTTTTGTTTTTGTTTTTATATTCCTTTTTTATAGTGGGTAGAAGACAGGAAAGTGGGAGAGAGAGAAAACATTGATTTTAATTAATTGAAAACTATTAAATAAGAAAGTGTGTGTGTCTTCTGAAAAAAAAAATCATGACCCTACCATCCCCTCAAGCTTACCCTACCAATATAGCTTTTGACACTATTGATCACATCTTCCTCCTGGATAAGTTTGTCTTTCTTGGTTTCTATGACTATTCTCTCTTGGTTCTAATCCTTCTTGTGTGACCATTACTAGTTTCTTTTCCTGGATCATCATTCATTTCCTGACTCTTTAACTGTGGAAATTCCATGGGTTCTCTCTTTTTTTTCTTTCTACCTTCTCTCCTTTGCTGGTCTCAAGTCTATCAGACCATCAGGTCAAGTCTCATGATTATAATCATCATCTCTTTACAGTTCACTTCAAGATGTATGTTCATTGAGAACTCTGATTAACACAAGGACCAATAACAATTCTAGAGGACTCATGGATATAACATGCTGCCTGTCTTCTGATAGAGAAGTAATAAACTTAGAGCATAGATTGAGAGAAATTTTATTGGTCACAACCAATGAAAGAATTTGTTTAGTCTGATTGCACTTATTTCTAACAGGAGCTTAATTTTAATTATTTTCTCATAGAGAGAAGGGAGAAAAGGTGAGAGGAAAAGGGAGATCTTTATTTGAAAATGAAATAAAATTTAATTACAAAAAAAAAAGACTATGTCTATTCCCCCTTCACAAAATCTACAACCACTAGTCAGATGTCTTTATTTCAATGTGTCATTAGCACCTCAAATTCAGTACTGCCAAAACTCAACTCATCTTCCCCACTTAACTCATTCCTGCTCCAAGCTTTCCTATCTTCCTTTCCCTCCTTTTTGCTTATATTTTTCCAGAATAACATAATTCTTGTCACCCTGCCTGTATAACCTTGGAGTTATTGATTGATTCTTCTTGATTCTTCTCTTTCCCTAACCCCACACATCCAGGCAATTATTACTTTTGTTTTCTAACTTCAAACTGTCTCCTGTGAATCTATTTCTTTCTTTCAATTCATTGTCCAGCTCCTTCTCACTTCTCTCTTGGACAATTGCAATAATCTCCTAATTTGTCATTTCATTCAGAGTTCTCCTATTCCCAATTCATTCTTCTTAAAAAGGAATAACAAATCTTCTAAGACACAGGTCTGATTATGTCACTTCCTGATCAAAAGTCATCAATGGTTTTCCATTGTCTTTAGGATAAAGTACAAATTCCCAACTTTGGCATCTTAAGACTCATGATAATCTGACTCCAATGTACCTTTCCAGTTTTATTTTAGGTTGTTCTCTTTCATGAAGTCTAGATTTCAGCCAAAATGGACAAATAGCTCTTTCTCAAATTCAATATTATAAGAACTGGAGGAATTCCATGTGAACTGGAATGACCTCCAGGAATTGATACAGAGTGAAAGGAGCAGAACCAGGAGAACATTGTACACAGAGGCTGATACACTGTGGTACAATCAAATGTAATGGACTTCTTTACTAGCAGCAATGCAAGGATCCAGAGCAAGGCTGAGGGATTTATGAGAAAGAAAACTAGCCACATTCAGAGGAAGAACTGTGGGAGGAGAAACACAGAGGAAAAACAACTGCTTGAACACATGGGCTGATGGGGATATTACTGAGGATGTAGACTCTAAAAGATAACTCTAGTCCAACTATCAATAATATGGAATTAGGTCTTAATCAGTGATACATGTAAAACCCAGAGGAATTGTGCATCGGCTATGGAGGAGGGGGGAGGGTAGGGGAGTTTGAGGGAGAGGGAAAGAACATGAAATATGTAACTATGGGAAAATATTCAAAATTAAAATTAAAATGGGAAAATAAATAAATAAATCAAATTCAATATTCTAGGTCCTTGAAATTCACAAAATCCATCCCTAACACCTAGAATATATCCTTCTTCATAACAACCTTTTAGAGTTATCTTTCAGCTCAGTTCATATGCTACCTTCTCCATGAATTCTTCCCTGATCCCCTCAACTAACTCAGTTATTAGTTCTTACAACTATCTTAAATATTTCTAGAGTCCTTTGTCTGAATCCATCCATTGTTCTCTTATGGTTTACCTTTTATTAGATGGTTCCCCATACCTCAGTGGGTAGCTAGTCAATGGCTAGAGTCTTTTCTTCTTAGATACCTTTTTTCTAATAGATATTGATCTATATCTCTATCTTATATCTATCTAGCTATTTGTATGCTGTCTCTCCTTTTAGAGCATAAGGTCCTTGAGGGCACAGACTATATTTCTGCCTTCCTTTGTGCAAAGTACATGGTGTATAGTAAGCACTTAGACATTTGTTAACTGACTTATTTACATAAAAGTTGTATCCCTTACCTAGAATATAAGTTCCTTAATATCAAGAATTTTTTTTTTTTGCTCATGCCATTGGTTATACAACCCTAATACATAATAGGTACAATGAATGTTTATTGAATTGGATTGAGAAATAACTTGTACTTAAGTTATTACATATATATATATACATATATATATATATATAATATGATAAGACTTTGAGATCCCTTCTAGATCTATTATTCTAGGCTCTTATAAGTTAGTAGAAGGGCGAAGAAGAGTTTCAACTAAAATTCTGTGAGAGATTCAAAGAGGGAAAAATAATTTCCAATGTGGGGAATCAGAGGAGACTGTGTAGAAGAACTAGGACCTAAGATGGGCCCATAAATCTTCCACATGGATTCTATTCCCCTTGTGGGATTGAGGAGCTTTCCTCTTGATCTCTTGACATTACTTGGGTGAGTACCAGTGTTGCCCATGGACTCTCCATCCATTATTCCTTATTTTTATTACTCGATGGTCTCCCCTCCTTTTTGTATCCTCCATCCTTTGCTGATATCCTTTATACTATTTCGTACATGTTATTCACCACTGTCAATGTGCTACAGACCATTTATGCCAGTCTAGTGGATTATATTGTCCTTTGGATGACCAGATACTATCCTTGGAAGACCACTGAGCCCATTGAGAGCCCTGAACAAAGTCCAGACTGTATTCCAGTCCTTCTCTTCTTCCCATTCAGGTCTGGGTCCAGTGGACTATTCATCTGCAGTATTTCTGCAGTTTTGTAGAGTTATGTATTGATAGGCTAATTTAGTGGGCTTTAATTCAGCTGTAATCAAAGCCTTACAAATTACGAAAAAGCATTCTTCATGCACATGGTTTTTATTGTTAGACCAAAATAAATTGAATATTTTTGGAGCTCATTTAGGAGACTTTGCAATGTTTCAGGGCTTGATGCAATCAGAATAAAATTGTCCACAAATAAGATCATCTGAGGGACTTTAATGAACTCCAGGGAGTTTCTCTTTCCTTTGGACTCAAGGCTGGATATCTTCTATGACAGAGGCAGCAATATAGTTTCCTACATATTACATGATAAATATGTAAAAAAGGGGCTTAAAAGGTGAAAAGTTGTTTTGAACCAAGGGAACTGGGCAAGACCTGAAGGAGATGGCATTTGAGATGGCATTTAAAGGAAGAGTTGAAAATTACAAAGGAGGGAGTATGGTTGATTGAATGGATAGAGACCATTCTGTGTCAGGAAAGCTAGTTTAAGTTCTGCCTTTGAAACACAGCAATTGTGTGACCCTGGGCAAGTCACCTAACTTGTCAATGCTCCAAGGCAACTGACTAAAACTATAAATTGTAGAGATGCTCATCTGCATTAGCAAAGAGAGTTTCTTCATTGGAAGTTTCTATACAGATGAAATCACAGGATCGGCATTGTAATAGTTAAAAAAGGTCACCAAATTGTAATAATTAAAATTAAATTATGAGTCTGTTAGTAGCTTTAACAATTTAGTTTAATCAAAGTAGAAATAGTAAAGAGAGGGAAATGTAGGAAAGAAGTAGGGAGCAATTTAGGTAAATACCCTTGTGAGCCTTCAGGTTCCACTCTCCAGGCAGAAGTCTGTGAGATTCTCTTCAGCATGTTATAGGCAAATTTATAAATTAAGATTTTAGACATTTATGGTAATATAGCAGCCAGACTTGTCAGGCAAGGCTGGAGTGTTCCAATCATGGAATAGTAAGAAGGAAGGAAGTCTTTCCTGAGAGTGACTCTGGTATGGCTGGGGCAGTTAGATGCTTGTTTAACTGTCTCTATTGAAGAGCCCAGGAAAGTGGATTTGTCTTCTACAAGACATCTATGCTGTGGAAGTTCAGGTTTGAGCAGTGAATTTGGCTCTGGATGGTAGACATCCAGACTGGTTCAGGTCCCTGTCTTCATCTATTTGTGGATTCATTTGCTGTGGACCTGTGTTCCTGGAAAACCTTAGATCATTGCTGGAGTTGAGGAGGACCCAGTTGTGAGACATCCATTTCCCCTTCTAGCCAGCCAAGCTGGACCTGACAGCCTGTGTTAGTACAAAGTAGGTTTTGACCCACCTTTCCAGTCCCTGGAGTCTGTCCATAGATACCTAGTTTTAGGGTGACCTCTCCCTACATCTCTTACCCTAAAAATCATTATGAAACTGTGTTTTATAACTTCCTTTTGTTCCTTCTCCACAACCCAGAGGGCCCACTATAGTTTAATAGGAATTCCTGGTAGAGTTGGTCTGGAGAACAGTTGATCTCAACTGTCACCACTCATTCCCCAGGTCCTGTGTTTGTGGGGGTGGGTGAGATTTCCTAGTGTATTATTGTGGGTCAGGCAGTTAACCCACTTTAACCCTTCATTCCTCCTTTATTCCCTTCTCCCTCTACTAACCCCCAGTGTTTATTTACCTACTTCAAGCAAGAGTCTCCAGAGTAAGCTCTCCCTTCAGCAAGAGTCACCAGCACAGTAGTGTCTCCAGCAAGAGTGCCACCAATGCAAGAATGTGTGTCCTCAGTCAGAGTCACCAGAGCCAGAGAGCCCTTTCAGCAGAGTCACCAGCTCCTGAGTCTGGCTCTGAGTCCCTTACTTCCTGATGGTTCTCCCCTTATAAAACAGTTTTCTCCATCCACTAGTTCTCCCACATCACATTTCAGGAACCAATCATAGTTCCTTAATTTGCTTGGCACTGCCCAGGGGGTCAGTGCTTGTGGGATCAATTTCTTGTCTCATTGGTTTCAACTTCCTATCTCTGAGGGTGTGTCTGTACTTGTGCATTTCAATGGTAAACACTGAATGATTACATCAAAGAAAACAAAGGGAGAGTAATTCCCTTTTCCCAATCCCCCCTGTGATTCTATTGGGACACAAGGATGTTGAAATCTCCCAATTGAGGGTTTCAGGAGATAAACATGCCTAGTTTCTCCAATGATTCATTTCAAATAACCAATTTATGCCTCTAAAGAATCTCTTAATAAAGGTGTATAGAATATTGCACTTTCTAAGGGGAAATTACAACAATTTGGGGATAAGAAGGAAATAAAAGAGAAAGAAAACAGAAACAGTGATTGATAGATACATTGACAAAAAGCCAATTAGGGAGCATTCCCCTTTGGCATAACAGGTGACTTTCAGAATAAATGATATGTTCAACCCCCTTCATTTCACTTCATTATATCCAAAAGTTCACTCTGACACTTGATGACACCCAAAGACATTTGATTCAGTGTATGGTTTCCGCAAGCTTCCTTATGCCACCTTCTTCAAAAGATTCCCTTTCTTGATTCAGGGTATTGATGAGTTTCTTTTCCTGAAATTTCTCCAAAAGATTTAAAATCTTGGATTTTAGGATAATTATACAATCCCCCTAAAGAGGGTGTTGGCCAACACCAGAATCACCCCAAGATACATGGCTGAATTATGGGGTGTATGAATCAATTGCCAAAAGAAAACCAAAAATATAAAAAAACAAATAGAAGAGAAAAATTAAATTCAGGGAAAAAATATATATCAAAACCATATGTGTATAAAATTATGAGTAAACAAAAATAAATCCATAACAGGTCCCTGAATCGCCAGCAAGGCTCAATTAAAGTGATTTATGTCCTGCAAGCCTGCAGGACAAATACAGCAATATAACATTTACCCAACAGCAGTCAGGACTACAGAAAATTGCCATACTGTAGAAGAGAAGAGACTAGATTCTGAGGTAAAAGGGAAATATGATTCCCTGATTTGATTTTTCTTCCCTCTCAGAGATAGGGGAGCCAAAATGAAAGCCAAACTAAGATATTTGTAGCAATTTTGGCATGGAGAAGTCCAGTGTCTGAAGTTGTCAAACAGCCGTTTCCTTGAATCTCAAAATAAGTCCTCTGTCTTGGAGCAGATTCTCATTAGTACCACAGGGGTTGTTGGTTTCCTTGACCTTGTGCTTCTAGCACTATGCAGTGGCTCTTTTGTGATCCCTTCTTCTGAAATCAGATATAATTATTAATAAAAATTCCATAATATTTGATAATCAATGGCAGGTTTCCACAGTCTAAAGTTTTTGGGTATGCATAGGTATTAGGGATAAGAGATATTTCAAACTTATTCTTCAAAATAAAAAAATTAATACTGATTCCATGTATTTCAAGTACAAAAACATAAGAAGAAAAAAATTCAAATATCCCATTGCAATATGAAAAGAAATTAACATCTGGAGAATGATATATTTGGAAATGGGAAGGCATTTGTGGAATAGTGAAGATCATGAGCAAAGGCATGGAGGTGGGAAAGGAAAGATTGTATTAGAGATTAGATGAAGCATTTGTTAAGTATTTACTATTTTCCAGGCACTGTACAGAGTCCAATTTGGTTGTACATGGTTGTACATAGAAGAGTTTAGTATAAAATAAGCCTAAAGCAAAGTGACTCCACATTGTGGAGACCTTTGAGTGCCAGGCAAAAGCAGTGGTCAAATGATTTGATTCCTATGGGAGGCGACAATGGATTCAGCATTGTTCTTGGACCAGCCACATAATGAAACCTTTGCTCAGTCAACTCATGCTCTATTTCTCCCCTGAAGTCAGTGCTGACAAACCTTTTGAAGGCTGCTCGTTCCATGCTGAGGCAGCTGCTATTTAGGTCACATCCTTATTAGTGAGGGAATTGCCAGCTCTCCATCCGGACTGAGGAATTGGTCTAATTTGTACCTTTTCTAAAAGAACAGCATTGCCAATCATACAGGTGGCTGATCAAAGAATCTGACATGTTTCATAACACTGCCATATCATCAGAGACTCCGGAACCAGAGCTTGGGGAACAGAGGAAGCAGCACTTACCTAAAGCCTTCTAGTAAGAGCTGCTCATTTGAGAAGCTATAATTTAGGGATCGTGATGCTCTTGGGGAAGTAACTGCTAAACAATGCTGGCTGCCCCCCAGGGTGCTGAAGATCATGCTGGTTTCTACCCTCTGTGCCTTCTTCCAGGGGCTCTAAATCTGGAGACTGTGAATGTAAGAAAAATTGTGATAATTGTATTTCAACACAATTAGTTTCCTTTCTAATCCTACAAATTTCATTTTATGCTTTTAAAAATATCATTTTTATATGGGTCTGTAGGCTTCACGAAAGGAGTCCATGACCCCACAAAAGGTTAAGAATCCCTAGATTCAGACTCTGTGTGTCTGGGGGGCCAAGACTTTTTGTTGGAAATCAAACTGCTTAAGAATTTCATATACCTTATACAGATCCTTCCTTCTTACTATGTATTGGAGTAAGGAAGTTAGGGTGATCTCATCATTAAGGAAGGGCATGGGTAAAGTTGTGTCTTGCTTCATTTCAGGGGCAGGGACATGTACCTATGGGGATATAGGACAAAGATAAAGGATAAAAAATGTGTGACCCTGAGAAAATCACTTAAATTCTCAGAGTCCCAAGTTTTTCATCTGTAAAATGGAGAGAGCAATAATACCCACTGTGCAGGATAGTTATAAGGATTAAGTGAAATGATGTACATAAAATGCTTTGTAAACCTTAAAGAGCTACATAAATATGAATTACTGTTATTATTGTTATTGTGACTATTACCCAGGTTCAAACTTGGAATACTGACATAAAATTCTCCTCACTGGTGGAAGTAATGATGAATTAGCTTTGCACATCTGCATGAAGGACAGAAATGTTTTGAGAATTTGGAAGAGAAGAAAACGTTGTCCTTTTTTATATAATACATATGGTACTAGACTCACTTGGGGAGAAACTTATGGAGAGAAAGAACAGACTTTGGAAGGCAGACATACAGTGGAAAGCTAGCTTTTTCAGCTTGACCTTAATTTCCAGCTTGCCTTCCTCAAGACTTTGGGGAATTTCCTTTTGATTAAAATGGAGCCTTCTCTCTCTTGGTTGAACTGAAATATATTACTTCCAGTGGGACAGCTTATTCATAGTACGTATATTCTAATTTATATGACTTCTCTGATATCTCTTTGCTATCTGCTTGCATAAATGGGTTTACTCTTTATTCATTATTTGTGATGGTCTTTTGTGTAACTACATTTGATGAGAAAGAATAAAGGCTTCATATATTAGCTTTCCTCTCGAGGGGCTAGAGACCAAGAAAGCAGCTGGAACTTAAGACTAATATTCCCTTAAACAATTTGTATTTGTGTATGTGTGTGTGTGTGTGTGTGTGTGTGTGTGTGTGTGTGTATGGGGAAGTTAGACAAAATTCTAATCTGGTGCCTCTCTCTCCTCCCTTTCATGTAGGAATCAGCTGTCTCACTTTGAGAACAGTGAGCAAGATTCCAGGGAAATTCATCTATATCTCTCTAAGAACCACACTTAGACAATCCATGTAGGCAGGCATAAACATAACCTCCATGGCCAAGCAACACCCCTTTCTTATTAAAAAAGAATCTAGAAAGCTTTATCTCTGCCTGTTCCTTAGCTCTAAAAACCTTCTTGTTGTAGAGGTTAAAATGAATATTCGATAACTGAATATTATATTTTTTAAGTTTTATTAATAATAAACTAACATAAAAAACTTGAGTGAAAAGATGCTAAACTAATTTCAGCTGCGCTCCTGAAGAAGAGAGAAAGAGGGAAGAGTTATAGCAAACTATATACAAAACTGAAGATGACAAATGTGGACAAAGGGAAAAGCATTCTGGGTAATACAGAAAGGAAGTTTGGGTAATGTAGTTTTAGGGATTTGAGATATTCCAACTCGACATTATCAATAGACCTGGAATCAGAGGACACGGGCATGCTCCTTATTCTCTACATGACTCTGATCACTTCCATCCAATTCAGTTCAAGCCAATGAGCAGCTGTTTCTCCTCCTCAAGTCCCTGTTTTCACTCAGTAAAACAAAGAGATTTGAGTAAAATGATCTGTAAAGTCATTAGAAGCCCTTCCAAATCTCCCCATTTCTTTTGAGGGCACCATCATCTGTCTAGTCTTAAAAATGTACAACTTTGAAGTCTTGTTCAGCTCTCCCCTCTCCTTTCCCACACGGAGTCAGTCAGTTGCCAAGTGTTGTCAAAGTCTTCCTCCATAACATCTTTTGTATTAGTCTCATCTCCACTCATGTAATCAGGACCCTAATTCAGGTTCTCATTATGTCTTGCCTGGACTTTTACAATACCCTATTAACTAGTCTCTGCCTCCACATTCTCTGCTTTTCCAATCTATATTCCATACAACTATCAAAGTTATATTCCTAATGCACAAGTTTTACCATGTCATTACCTATCTCAAGAAGTTTCAATGGCTCCCTATGGCCTCTAGGGTACAATACAAACTTTTTTTGGGGGGGGTAGAAAAGAGAATAAACATTAATATAATAATTATGTGCCAGTGACTGTGCTTTACTTGATCCTAACAACAATCCTCATTTTGCAGGTGAAGAAACAGAAAAACAGAGGTTAAGTGGAATGCCCAGGGTCACGCAACTAGTAAATATCTGAGGTCAGATTTGAACTTAGATCTTACTGACTCCAGGCCCCAGTACTCTATTCACTTGTACCACCTTGGTGCCTCAGAACAAGCAAAAAAGCAACTCTTTGGCATTTAAGGAACTTTACAATCTGTCTCCCTTATACTTTTCTAGCCTTAGATATGACTCTCCTTTATAGTCAACTCTATAAGTAGCTTACTTTCTCTCTCATACAGAAATATCTATCTCCATCTCCATACCATTGCACTGGATATTTTCTCCATGTGTGCATTGTTGTCTCTCCTCGCCTTTTAGAATCCCTGTCTTCTACCAAAGCTCATCTTCAAGGCCCTCCTGAAATGAGTTCTTTCTTGAGTCTCACAGCTGCTAATGCTCCTTCCTTTCCAGAAACTGCCTTCTTTGGTGTTTGCCCTTATCTGTATTGTATCTACTATGATGTGAACATGACCTTTTCCCTGATTGAAAATAAGCTCAGGGGGGCAGCTGGGTAGCTCAGTGGAGTGAGAGTCAGGCCTAGAGATGCGAGGTCCTAGGTTCAAATCTGGCCTCAGCCACTTCCCAGCTGTGTGACCCTGGGCAAGTCACTTGACCCCCATTGCCCACCCTTACCACTCTTCCACCTATGAGACAATACACCGAAGTACAAGGGTTTAAAAAAAGAAAGAAAATAAGCTCGGGTCCTGGATTATTCTATGTCTTTGCATTCCCAGGGCCTACTGTACCACTTAGCACATAGTAAGTACTTAACAATTGTTCTGATTTTAAAGATAACTATGATATTACTGACTCAGGACTTGTTTAGGTCTGAAATATATATATATATATATATATATAATTTTTTTTTTAAGCCCTTACCTTCCATCTTGGAATCAATACTAAGAATTAGTTCCAAGGCAGAAAAATGGTAAGGGCTGGACAATTGGAGTGAAG